>NC_044558.1:106144393-106444393 GCF_007565055.1 Rhinopithecus roxellana
TTTGTCCATTTCAGTTAGTTGCAGACATCACAACACTTTATCTATAAACAGTTTTTTATCTATCATTATGTAGAGTTCAATGTTTTATAGTTCATTTTTATGTAGACTTTACACACCATGAAATGCACAAATCTTAAGAGTACCCAGTGATGAGCTTTGAGACACGTGTACGCCTTTGCATCCCAAACAGCCATCCAGATGTACATTACCATTGCTGCAGAAAGTTCTTTCAGCTCCCTTCCAAGCCCATCCTACCGTCTCCAGGGGCAACCGCTATTCTGACATCTTCATAATAGATTAGTCTGCCTATTCCTAGAATTTCATATAAATCAGATCACTTGGTGCATATGGAGGGCTTCTTCCATTCCATGCAGTATCTTTGAGATTCTCTCATGTTACTCTGTGAATCAATAGTCCTTTCCTTTTCGTTGCAGAGTAAGTTTCTCATGTATGAATATACCACTATCTATTTCCTCGGAGGATTTCAGCTTTTAGCTCGTGTGACTGAAGCTGGTATGCACAGTCTATGTGCAAACCTTCATGCAGATGTATGTTTTGATTGTTCTCGAGTAACTACCTGTGAGTAGAATAGGTTGGTGGTATGACTAGGCTTTGTATTCCCACCCAAATCTCATCTTGTAATCGCAAAAATCCCCATGTGTCAAGGGAGATACCAGATGGAGGTAATTGAATCATGGGGGCAGTTTCCCCATGTTGTTCTTGTGATAGGAGTAGTTCTCATGAGATCCGATGGTTTTGTAATGGGCTCTTTCCCCGCGCTTCGCACTTCCCTCCTTCCGCCTTGTGAAGAAGGTGCCTGCTTCCCCTTTGCCTTCCTCCATGATTGTAAGTTTCTTGAGGCCTCCCCAGCGATGCTGAACTATGAGTCAATTAACCTCTTTCCTTCATAAATTGCCCAGTCTTGGGCAGTTCTTTATAGCAGTATGAAAATGGACGAATACAGCTGAGTATATGCTTAACTTTACAAGAAACTGTCAGACTTCATGCTATCAAAGCCTGAGAATTCCAGTTGCTCCAAGTGCTTGCCAACATTTTAGCTGTTTAATTGCAGCCATTATGGTGGGTGGTAGTGGTATTGCATTGTGGGGGACAAGCCTATTTTAATCATACGAGGCCAGTGGAGAGCAGTCAGCACCAGTGAGGCTAAGCCTTGACTAAGGTCAGAGGAAAGGCTGTCACGTTCCACTTTTGACATGAGTTGACCAGGAAATGCACTCCTGGGGGTCACAGAACCTGGGGCTGGATTATCTCCCAACAGCTTCCAGGCTGTGTTGTGGTTTTTTTCATCCCAGGCTTTTTTGTGGGGCTTTTTCTGAATAATTTGCATATAAATCGAGCTGCACACTGGGTAACTCCTTGAAGAGCTGGAGAAAGTCATGCACAGTATTTGGATCCTCAGCTCCCATCAGGGAAGGCCGAGGAACTCATTTGGTGTCACTCACTTGAATAAAGAAAAGACAATAATTTGGTGTCCACGTCCAACCAGCTGGGACATCTCAGTGTTTCTCTTCCCTAGGGAGCAGATTGCAATTCCAGGTGAGGAGGATTAAGGGGTAAACAAGATAAGCTTGGATTAGAATAAAGTAGACAATTATCACTGTATCAGTCTGGACTGACAGGAACCTCACAGAAGTGACTGGAAAGAATTGAAGGAAGGGGCATTTTCAGAGGGTGTGTGGGGGTGTGGGGGATGGGGAAGCACCCAGGGATTCAGAAAAATGGGAAGCCATTAACAACCCAAGGCCTGGAGGGGCAGGGAGCTGGTGCTGGGCCCCAATACAGCAATAGCAGTGAGGGAAGCCTCCCAGGGACCGGAAGCTTTGTCCATGGAGAAATAGAGGCACCCAGCACTGCTCAGCAGCAGTCCAAGAGCAGGGAAGGAGAGCAGCAAACACCCACAGCCTTTCTGTCCTCCTCTGATCCTGTCAATGCCTTTCAGTGGCCAAACCCCCCCAGATCTAGTGGGAAGAGAGGATCTGGTGATGTGACCCATAGAAGCCTGCCGCCTTGGGGAGGTGGGGAAGAAAATGGCAGAGGATGAATCTGCAGAGGCAGAAGGTGGGGAAGCAGCAGAGTCCCAGAACTCATTTAACTCATAATAGCTGTTGTTTGAATGTAGGAGGGAGAAATGAAAAATGCTATTTCAAACAAGAATCACTGCAGCTGTTTTAGCATTGTTAGCTCATGAAACGCTTCATCAATTTTGAGACACAAACACAATTACAACTTGTATTGTTGAAAACTAATTTCTTAATGGTACACCTGCCTTATTATTAGTTTGTCTAGAATCTTCTCTCCAAAGCCCACCCCTTCCGTGTCTTGCCCAAGAATTTCAGGGGCCTGCAGGGTTCAGGTGAGGTCTTGGGGATCCACCCCCAGGATGTGATGTCAGAGGTTCCCTCCTGCTGTCGCACCTTGCAGCCACACAGTGTCACTGTTGAAAGCTGGTTCTGCGCAGTCCAGTGGCCACTTGGCTGATGCTGGGGGGATGACTGTGCTAGCCCAGGTCCCTGGCAAATCTGCACAATGATACATTGTTAGACCGTTCTTGCCTTGCTATAAAGAAATACCTGAGAGTGGGTAATTTATAAAGAAAGAGGGATTAATTGGCCAACAGTTATGCAAGCCATACAGGAAGCATGGCTCTGGCATCTGCTTCTAGGAAGGCCTCAGGAAGCTTCCAAACATGGTGGAAGGCAGAGGGAGAGCAGGCACATCACTTGGTAAAATCAGGAGTGAGAGTCAAGGGGAGGTGCCACATAGTTTCAAATGACCAGATCTCATGTGAACTCAGATCGAGAGCACACTGATCATGGAGGCACTCATGAGGAATCCACCCCCATGATCCAATACCTCCCACCAGGCCCCACCTCCAGCACTGGGGATCACATCTCACCATGAGATTTGGAGGGGACATCCAAACTACATCACTCCTGACTGGTGCTAATATTAATGTTCACTTTACTTTCCATGTTCACTGCGTTTGTCAGCTCTGACTGCCATAACAAAATACCATAGACTGGGTGGCTTAAACAACAGTTTTGGAGGCTGGATGTCTAACATCAGGATATCAGCAGGGTTGGTTTCTGCTGAAGGCTCTCTCCTGGCTTGTGCACAGCTGCCTTCTCTCCATGTCCTCACAGGGTCTTTCCTCAGTGCATGGAGCATGCAAGCTCTCAGAGGCCTTTCTTTTATGTAAGGACATCAGTCCTATCAGATTAGGGCCCCACCCTTATGACCTCATTTATCCTTAATCACTTCCCTAAAGACCCTGTCTCTGAAACAGCCAGATTGGAGTTAGAGCTTAAATATAGGGAATTGAGGGGGGACACAGTTCACCCATAACCCTCACCCATTATTCTCCAAGACATCACACTGTGCAAAAGGAGGAACCACATGTTTCCCAACAAAATTGTCAGGGCTTTGTGCTAAGTAAGAGTCACAGGTCTGCAAGTGTGACCTGCTTTGCACTCCAGAGGAATCCCCCTCTCTGGGTCATTCAATACTTTCATATGATTTTTAAAAGTCTGCCTCCTCCCCAGCAACAAAGTGGCAGTGTAAGGATCCTGCTTTAGAAGACTACAGCATTTTCAATGCTCCACTCTCAGGACATAGGTGCTTGCCCACACTACGTTTTCAGAATTAAGTGATTCTGACATGGCAAAGTAAGTCAGCCTCCAGAGGGCCTGTGACTACTACACCTAGGCAGGGGAGAGGCTGGTGCAAGTTGGATAACAATCTCAATGACTCTCCAAGTTAATCTCTGTCCAGCAAAAGGACTCAGAGGGGGCAAAAGCCATAACAGAGAGATGGGTTTAGGAAACTATTTTGATAGATTTAGGAAATTACTTTAATAGCTGTTTGAGTACAAAAAGTAAATCAGTACTTCACTCCAACCCTGCACCATCTCCGTACTTCTGCGATCTTAAGTTTTCACCCAGTCCTCTGAAATATTTCCTGGAGATAAGTCAGTTATGATACTAAATGTCCACAGGAAGCTCAGTTCACTGGAAAGTCCTTGATTTTGATATTTGGAAGCCAACTCTAAAAGTCTGAGGTGTTCAGTTAAATACTTCTGCTCAGGTGTTTTGTTTTCAGAATTATTTTAAACAAAAGGAATCAAGGTCCTTTTTACAATTTATTTAGAATAAATGACAACCCAAAAAATGTGCACAGTCTTTCCTAATGGACTCTCCCAAGAAGAAGCCAGAATGACGTCCCTCCTTCCTGCTTTTCCTCAGAATGTGTTTCCAAACAGGTTTGAGGAAGGAAGCAGGCAGATACCAAACAGAAGAGAGAGATATTTAAATAATTATTTTATGAACTTTTAATCACATCACTTTTTTACTCATTCAATGCATTTTTAGCACATAGTATGCTCTGGGCATAATCCATCAAAATGGTATTTGCAAATGCTGGATGAATTTTTCTGCAGACAATGATGCAACCACATCTCAAGTCAGTTCATCTAAAGTCAAACTCATCTCCCTCAACTCTTGGCCTGAAATTTCCTTAAATGGAATCAGCATCATCTTGGTCACCCACACATGAAAATTCTAAAAATCACTTTGACCACTCCTGTCTTCCGTCTCTGATACTCAATTAACCCCCAAGCCCTGCTTCTTTTTTTCTTTGTAGTAACCTCTAAGAACTTTCCATTTTTGTGACCTATCTATCTATCAGGCTATGTCCTTCTAAAGTATCCAAGACTCCTCATTTGTAAGGTCAGAAAACTTAAACATGAGGGAAATTGTTGGCCCTTGTAACTAAAAAGTCAAGGGCTACATAGAATGGCTGGGTACATGGGTTCAAACACTACCATCAGGAATCAGTCTCTCTCTATCTCTTGTCTCTGGCTTCCTTCATGTTAGTTTCATTCTTAAGCAAGAGGGATGTCAGCAGATTCAGTTCCATGATCTATTGTGTCAGCAACACAATGGAAAGAGACATTGTTTCACCTACTAATGCAAACTAAAGTCTTGGGACTGAGTCTTTTTGGCTCAATATGGGTGGTTTGTCCACCTCTGAACCAGTCAATGCAAACAGATGGAATGGGATTTACTGATTGGTGAGGCCACATGCCACTTCCCAAGCCAACTATTCCAGCCCACTCTGCCTGGGAGTAGGAGAGAGATGATTCTACAAGAAAAATGTGAATTGAATTCTGTGAAAAATAGAAGACAAAATGGATGTGGTTAAAGCCAAAACAAGTGTCCATATGACCCCAACATACACCAGCAGTTGATGGAGTAGCAAAGCATAGATTCCTTCAGAAACACAGTCCGCTGACATAAGTGATTTGCAGCCCCAAAATCAGAGCTCATCTCTGTTCAATAAGCTTTTTCCTCCCCTTTCAGTGGAGGGTGTTTCACCCTTGCTCCATGCTCTTCTAGTCTTACTGTCCCATCTCTTCTACCTCAGGCAGCATTTCAGCTGTTACTTCACAGAGAGATGAGAAACTGTTGTAGAGAAACAGATTCTCTGGCTGCCCACTTGTATCCACAGCCATTCTAACTCTCCCCTCTCGTCACAGTGGAGGAGGCAGCCTCCCTCCTGTCTTAAAACCATACCTGTTTTCCTCTGAATCACCATTACTCTTGTCTTATCAATTTTCTTTCTTTTTCTTTCTTTTTTTTGAAACCGAGTCTCAGTGTCAACCATGCTGGAGTCCAGTGGCATGAGCTAGGCTCACTGCAACCTCTACCTCCCAGATTCAAGCGATTCTCGTGCCTCAGCCACCCAAGTAGCTGGGATTACGGGCACGTACCACCTTGGCTGGCTAATTTATTTTGTAGTTTTTAGTAGAGACAGGGTTTTGCCATGTTGGGCAGGCTGGTCTCAAACTCCTGGCCTCAAGTGATCTGCCCACCTCAGCCTCCCAAAGTGCTGAGATTACAGGTGTGAGTGCCCGTGTCTGGCCAGTTTTCTCTTTTCTATTACGCATATGTCTTTTGTCTTTCTTCATGCGTTTCTTCCCCCGTTATGAACATGTTCACATTTCCTCCATGTTAAGGGAAAAAACAGATTGACTTTCTATGTAAGGTGTCCCTCCAGCCACTGCCTGGTTTCAGGTTTTCACAGCTCATCCACATGAATGCATCACTTGCACTCATGTGGTTCCTTGTAATCCACACCCACTCTCAGCCTCAACCTAGTGCACTCAATGTATCACTGAATTAAAATTGCACTTCCCAGGGTAACAAAACCAAATACTTGCTGTTAAAACCAAGAAATACATTGTCTATCCTCATCTACTTGAAGTGTCAGCTGCATTTGAAACTGTTGATGATATAGTTTGGCTCTGTATCCCCACCCAAATCTCATTTGGAATTGTAATCCCAGCATGTCAGAGGAGGGACCTAGTGGGAAGTGATTGGATAATGGGGGTGGTTTCTCCATGCGTTCTCATGATAGTGCAGGAGTTTTCATGAGACCTGATGGTTTAAAAGTGGCCATTTCCCCTGCTCCCTCTCTCCTACCGCCTTGTGAAGAAGGCACTGCTTCTCCTTCACCTTCTGCCATGACGTAAGTTTCCTAAGACCTCCCCAGCCATGTGAAACTGTGAGTCAATTAAACCTCTTTTGTTTATAAATTACCAGTGTCAGGCAATATCTTTATAGCAGTGTGGAATGGACTCATACCCTTTGATCACTGCCTCTTCTCGAAAGACCTCTTTTTTCTGAAATTCCCCAATGCGCTCTTCCAGTGTTTCTCCTAACTTTCTTCATGTGGCTGCTCTTCTTCTGGCAACACTTGAAGACAGATCTCCTTTGGGCTTCCATCCTCTGCCTCTTCATTTCTCAGGATGCCACTCCTCTTGAGGGGATTTTGTACATTTGCATAGATTAAATTAATGCCTGGATATATATACTTCTATGCCAACAGACGATCCCTAATAAGAAATTCCAAACCACTTCTATGTTCTGAGCTCCAATTGTCTGTGCCACATACCAGCTGAGTATCACCACAGATAACTTAAACTCAAGATACTAAAAGCAAATGTATTTTTTTCTCAAAACCTGCTCATGCACCTGTGTTTTCTATTTCAGAACAAGGAGTCCTTCTTGATTTCTCTCTCTTCTTCATTTTGCTCCTCTCCCCTGCAAATTATGCACATGTGTGTGCAAACACAGAGTCAGTCACTAGGTCTAATGTACATATGTATTCAGTTTCTTTATGCATCTTAGAGCAGTCCTCTCCTCTCCATCTTTATCACCATTCTTCAAAGCCCTGCCACCGTCATCTCTCACTTCGGTTTCTACAACTCCCTATGTAACTTTTTGGTCTCTGAATGGTACCCTTCCCAAACCACTCTCCATGTGGTATCTTTCTCTAAAATATAAACCTCACCTACCCCTCTGTCAGCATCAGGTGCTTCATGATGTTGCCCTGCTTTATCTCATGTCTCATCTCATCTCCACCCCTCTGACAAATTCTATTTTCCATGCAAACTGACAATACCTCCATCAGCGCGCCATGCTAAAACATTCACTCCCCCTAATAGGGCTTTCACTCCCTGATAGATAATATCAAGCATTCTAGCAAGTGGATTGACAGCTGCAAAGAAAAAGCAATGAAATTATATATGTCATAAATTTGAAAGATAAGATAATTATGATTATCAAAGAAGCCACATTATGTTCTTAATAATCATTACTATTTTAAAGTTACGTAGGCATTACAAAGACCAGATGGTCTCTGGTTTTATTTTCAGCCAGCATTCAGTTATCAGGCTAAAATTATTATCAGCTAATGGAATTTATATAATTTGTGTGTTTCAAGTTTGCAGTTTGTAAAGTTTGCAGTGTCTGTTGCTTCCATTGCATTTGTTCGTATTTTCAATTCATAAAATAGATAATGGCTTAACACAGGTTAACTGAAGTGAAAAACTGAGTAACTAAGGTAGTAATGTCAGGTTTTATGTCCATAATGATGACACGAACATAAAGAGTGGGACCGATCTCAAGTGTAAATAGGAATATACTGAGGGCAGGTGTATCTGCAGTAGGATGATCAAGCATTGAAAATAATAGGTGTGCTCTAGTTTGAATGGTGCCCCAGATTTTATGAGTTAGAGACTTGATAGCCAATGCACCAGTGTTGAGAGTGGGACCTTTAAGAGGCGATTAGGTCATGAGGGCCCTGTCCTTAGAGTGGACTAATGCCATTACCATCCAGAGTGGGTTATTATCTCGGGAGTGTTAATTATCTTGGGAATAGGCTACGTACGATGGGGAGTGTGGTGAGTTATCTCGAGGGGTGGGTTAGTTATCACAGAAGTGGGATAATTATCTCTGGAGTGGGCTAGTTATTTTAGGAGTGGGCTAGTTATTGGAGATAGTTGATTAATTATGGTAGGGGGTGGGTTCATTATCTCAAGAGTGGGTTGATTATCGTGGGAGTGAATGAGTTATCTCAGGAGTGGGCTAGTTATCACAGGAGTGGGTTAGTTGTTTGGGGAGTGCGTTAGTGATCTCAGGAGTGGGTCATTTATCTCAGGAGTAACTTAGTATCTCAAAGTGGCTTATCACAAGGTGGGTTAGTTATCTTGAGAGTGAGTTATCATGGGAGTGAGTTTGTTATCTTGGAAGTGGGCTAGTTATCATGAGAGTGATTTGATTATTTGGGGAGTGGGTTATCACAGGTTGTGTGATAGCTGTCTCAGGAGTGTGCTGTTATCTCGGGAGTGGATTCGGTATCACAGGAGTGAGTTATGATGCAAGTGGACTGGCTACTTTCGGGAGTGGATTCATTCCATTGGGAGTGTGTTAGTTATCTGGGGAGGAGATTGGATACCACAGAAGTGGGTTAGTTATGTTGGGAGTGGGATAGCTATCTTGGGAGTGGGTTGGATTATATTGGGAATTGGCTAGTTATCATGGGAGTAGGTTAGTTATCTCAGGAGTGAGTTAGTTCTCATGAGAGTGGGTTGGTTATCTTGAGAGTATGTTATTATATTGGGAGTGTGTTATTTATCTTGGGGAGTGGAAGTGGGTGATTATCATGGGAGTATGCTCATTTTATTGGAAGCGGGTTGGGTATCACAGGAGTGGGTTATTTACTTCAGGAGAGGGTTATCATGGGAGTGGTTTGGTTATTTTGGGAGTGGGTTAGTTATCTTGGGGGTGAGTTAGTGATCATGGGAATGGGGTTGGTTATCTTGGGAATGGGTTGGTTTATATTGGGAGTGTGTTGTTTCTCTTTGGAGTGAGTCGGTTATTGTGGGAGTATGTTCATTATATTGGGAGTGGGTTGGATATGGAAGTGGATTAGTTATCTCAGAAGTGGGTCAGCTGTCATGGGAGTGGTTTGGTTATTTTGGGGAGTTGGTTATCACAGGAGTGGGCTAGTTATCTTGGGGATGGATTAGTTATTGGTTATCACAGGAGTGGGCTAGTTATCTTGGGGATGGATTAGTTATCATGAGGAGTGGGTTGATTATCTTGGGAGTGGATTCATTATATTGGGAGTATGTTAGTTATCTTGGGAGTGGGTTGGTTATTGGGGGAGTGGATTCATTATATTGGGAGTGTGTTGGGTATCACGGGAGTGGGGTTAGTTATCTCAGCAGTAGTGTGATTATTTGGGGAGTGGGTTATCACAGGCATGTACATGTGTTAGCTATCTTGGGAGTGGGTTGATTATCATGGGAGTGGGCTCCTGATAAAGGATACATCCATCCCCTCCTGTCTCTTACTCTCCCACCTGCTCTTGGCCTTTGGCCGTCTGCCCCCTGCTGTAGGAAGATGCAGCATGAAGGCCCTTGCCAGATGACAGCACTTTAGTATTGGACTTCCCAGCCTCAAGAACTGTGAGACATAAATGTCTTTTCTTTATAAATTACCCTATCTGTAGCCTTCAGTTTATAGCAACACAAAATGCCTAAGCCAGAGTGAGTAGGAAGAATGATAATGACTCTCTGAAAACTGGATTTTATTAAACCAGCATAAAGTCATGACAAGGCTCACAACATTTCAAAAAAAGTACCTCTCTAGTAAGCAAAAATAATGCTTTTTATACAAAACTAACATTGTGGTTAAAGGTAAAGAAAATAAAATCACTCTATAATCACCATCAAAGATGCATGTACTCCTTGTAGCATAAAATGAGTACAGATCACACCAGCCCGGAGAAGCTTGGAAAGTAAGGTGCAAATTGAATGCCAGAGATGCTTGCAGAGAAAGTGCAATATGGTATTAGTGAGTTCCTTTATCAGATGGCATTCTGTGTAGGGGAACCAATTACTGGCATCTGTGCATTCTTGCAAACGTTTTGTTTTACAAATGTAAGGAATCATTGATGTGTGTGCTTTACACAAAGCATCCCTCGTCTGTGCACTGTACGTCTATGAAAGAGAAATTCTGGCTGACTTCACGTTCTGTTCTGTATTTTGTGGTCAACAATATGGTTCCTGATCTTGATCCTGTAATGCCAGAAAAGTGTAAACATGATCCAAAACGTACTGAGAATGTGTCTTTTCAGTGGCATGCACAGAGAAATCAGCAGCAATTGCATAATTCTCAGAAAACAATTGGCAACTAAAAGCCAGGGCAAATGCTCTGGGTCTGTGGACATTTCAAGCTTCTAGAACTGTGAGAACCAACAGACTCTGGCTGCCATCTCTAAGGAGTCAGAAAGTTCTAATTAAAAAAAAAAAAGATAAGAAAAGGAACCAAGTGGTTGAGAAAAACGGCTTAGCAACCATCTGTTGCTGAACCAGATATAGATATCACAGGGAAAACCACAAACAATATGATCCATCCTGGTAATAGAAGTATCATCATTATTAAGTTTTAAATACAAAGTTATGGTTTGTACTCAATCGCCAAACACTCATTAAGTGACCTCGGGATGCTGGATGTCAAAGACACATTCCCCCAAAGCAGGGGATTTTTATACAGTTCTGGAAGTCTGGTATCGCGATGGGTGCTAAGCAGTCCATATTTGTTGAATTAATGAATACATCAGTATCCTCTCACCCTAGCTCCCTGAGTTGCAAAACTGGGGAAATGTAAACATATTTTCTGCGGTTCTAAAAATGAGAATGAAGGCAGCACTCTGACATGAGTAGAGTGCAGTGCACAGCCCTCCGGTGTCTGCTGCCTGGTTCTTCTCCTGATGCTCTCCTCCCCACCTCCCTCTGAGTTGTGTCCCACTGAGCTGTCATCCTACAAACGCACCACCTCACATTCACTCCCCTTCACTGGATCCTCGGAGCACCTCCAAATGAGGTCTGTGGATCATCATCCATCTATCAAGCTGTTCTCAGCTCCCAAAGAAAAGAGGATGAAACGCCCTGTGTCACAAATTTTAAATAAGAGTAATGGTGATTTCCAGAGAAGATTTTGACATCGAAAGAGGAACCAGGAACTGAAGGAATGTCGTGAATGGTTTGCCTGGAATGGACAAAAGTCTCAGCCACGCTGTGTCATCTCCTTCCGTCTAAGTGTTGATCAGTGCACTTTTGGGGAAACCTTCCAGAGCCGGGAAGTGATTCCCAGCTGAAATGGAGAGGAGAGTCATCCAGGACACATGGGAAAAGGTGCAGAACCACCACCCCGGCAAGCCATTGCAATCACGTCTGCCTGATTGCTTCTCTTCTGTCACTGAGGTGCACCTGAACCCCTGGCCCTACTGCTGGAGGCACCCCAAACCACTGAGCTTGGCGTTCTATGAAATGTCACCCTCCTGATTTTGGAGTTCTGAAAAGTCACTTATATAATTTTGAGGTGGCATATTTTATATTTGTTTGGGAGTATGAAAATGCCTCATGAAATCAGCTTGTGAAAATCATTAAGAGATGCACAGAAAAGCTGTAGGTAGAAATAATTCGTATGTACTGCTCTCCTTCCATTCTTCACAGCAGAGCCTGGAGTGTTCTGACATTTCACGACCCAAACACTGAGACCCGGCATTACAGGGGAACAGTAAAACCTTCAGAGCATTTATTCCCATTTATTGAGGCCACAATCTCTCAATCCATCATTTTCAACCTTTGTATGCCATGAGCAACACCACATTTAAATTCTCCATTTGGTGAGCACCAACTCCCCAAAGAACCACAGGCATAGCTCTCTGACTTGTGGCTACTGCATTTGATCATGGCTGACTCCTTCTCTCCCAGTGTCTGGCACAGGGCTGCATGCAAAATAGGTGTGTGGAGCAAAGTCCAGTCAGGACAACAGAAACAACAGCAAAGGACTCAAGGGATGGGGTTTAGGATGTGGAGCCAGTATGGACGGGCTGTAAGGACAAAGAGGGGAGCCTGAGACAACCTAGAGATAGTCATAGCAGGAAGCAAATACCACTGCCCAGGCTGCAAAGAGAAAGGGAGGAGGTGGTGTTGCCAGAGCTCGGAAGAGCTGGCAGGAAGTGCCGGGTGGGAGCTGGAGGGATGGGAAGGACTCAGCTCCTAAGAGACACTGCCCAAAGCACAGAAAGAAAGAAGGAGAAAGATACCCTGGTATCTCCCCTCTCACCAGTGCCTCCCGTTGGCTGAAACTACCAGGACACCAGTTGACAAGGAAGCCCAGGAAATGGTTTGCAGAACCTGGGATTCAGAGCAGAGCAGGGGAAGGGAGAGGAACGAATGTGAGGGCAAATGACCAGCAATGTCAGGTGTCCAGGAAATAATCTCTGAATTACAGAAGATCAAAACGAGCCTACATCCAGGCCCACAGGCTCTTCCCCGGATTGCTCCAAATTCCCTCCACCTGGGAGACCTCTTGCCCCTCCTAGTGAGCAAAACGCCTGCAGGAGTGGTTGGAGATTATGGAAATGGCCCTCAGCCGAGGCAAACTGCTCATTATTAGAAAGCCTTCAAACACCAGCCCAGGCTCATTTCAGGTCAAATCTGGGGGATTTTTGAGCAGCATTTTGTGCCCCTGAGTTACTGAGCAGGAAGGTGATGAGCAGTAGTGAGATAACAAGCCAGCTGCTCCTGCCTTCCCTCCCCTGACATTGATTACAAGACAAATTGGAGATGAGATGGACGTGGGGCTCTGCCTTGTTAAAACCCAGGCTGGGAGAATTTTTAGGTTAGCAGAGATGTGGAGAAATGCTCTATGACAACACCCCCATTACCCAGTGTGATGGAGTCTGGAGAAAAATTTTCAGCCTGGCCATGGAAGCCTAGAGCCTCTTGGTTGCTTGTTTTAGGTGAGTTGATTTAAAAGTACCTTGAAAGCCATAATCATGCCTATAATCCCAGAACTTTGGGAGGCCGAGGCGGGCAGATCTGGCCAACATGATGAAACCCCATCTCCACTAAAATTACAAAAATTAGCTGAGCATGGTGGCGGGCGCCTGTAGTCCCAGCTACTTGGGAGGCTAAGGCAGGAGAATCGCTTGAACCCAGGTGGCGGAAGTTGCAGTGAGCCAAGATGGTGCCACTGCACTCCAGCCTGGGTGGCAGAGCAAGACTCTATCTCAAAAAAAAAAAAGTACATCGAATCACATGGTCCATATTAACTAATTATTGTGAATGGCATGTGGATTTGTCCAAGTAATATACAAATATTAACAAATGAACCAGAAGAGCACAGAAAAATCAAAAGAGAGGCAGACAGAAGACAGGGAGCAACATCTGGAAAGCTCCTGCCCCTCCTTTTAGCTGCTGGGTAATGGGAAGGTCTAGCAAATCCCAAGAAAGAGTCTGAAGAAGCTGAGGAGGTGGATGGAGTCCTTGGGGAGATGGAGGGCTGTGCCTACTTCTCAATTATTAGAGAAATATTCCATAATAATACACATGCTGTGACCATATGGGTGCCTTCCAGCCACATGTCACGCCTGGGTGTGGTGAGCGTCACATCACAATGGCTGGTTGGAACTGAGGCATGTCGGGGAGACAACACAGGTGTGACGGTGTCGGAGACACCGAGGGTGAGCCGTTCCCAGCCCCCTCTCTGCACCTCACATCCCCTTCAGTTGATCGTGCTCACTGGGTATCTAAACCAGAATAAGGCAATCCCAACAAATGTCACTGGCTGTTGAAGAGAGTACTGGCTCACTTTTCCCGATGTCTTTAGTGAAATAAACTAGGAGCATAACCCCACCTGAGTCATGTTGCTGGAAACCAGAGCTACTCCACTATTAACACCTCTGGATCGCTGTGGCAGAGGCAGGCTGTGTTCACTCATTTGTCAGCACAGCAGTCCACGCCCTGAGTTAGGACAAAGGCTTCGATAGTCTTCTCTTGGGGAGATTGCAGGATGCGCCTCGTGAAGTCGGGAAATTAGATGCATGCTCTGCAAACCCTGGAGAGTGACGTGATCACGTCCATGAGAGCAGCCCTGGGCTTCTGGGATCCTCCAAGGGACAGATGCAAGCCGGCAGCCACTCAGGGCAGGGGAACAGGGCAGGCCTGGCCACCACCAGCCAGGGGAGAGGACAGCAGCTGGTCCTCCGGGGTTGGGACAGACAGGAGACAGGGTGAGGCCAGTGACCCCTGACAGGCCAAACCCCACCTCTAGGTCACTTTAGTCCGAGGCCACAGCTGACCCTGTCATGGGGACAGTGAGAAGAGAAGCAGGGAAGGCTCTGGGACTCTGAACAAAAGAAGTGAAGACTTGGCCGAAGGCGTAGCCTGCCAGCCTCTCTGTGACTGAACCCTCCACGTCTTCAGTGTCTGTGGCTCTCAAGTGGAGAAGCCCAGGGTCAGGAGCACAAGCTCTGGGATCACACCGCCTGGCTTTGAATCCCACCCCTCCTGCTGGTCACCTGGGTGCCCTCTGCAGGTTTCCTTCACCCTGCGAGGCCTCAGTCTTCTCTTCTGTGAAATGGGACTAGTAAAATCGCCTCACTTTGGGGTATTTTCTGAAGACTAAATGAAATAATGTACAAGTAATAAACCATAAATCATTATAATATACTTAGATATTTTTATGAAAAATAATAAAAACACAAATACATTATAAAGATGATTGGTAAAGCACTATGCAAAATGCCTGATATGATGGAGTGCCCAGTGAGTGGTGGCCATTGGCATTGTCGTCTGCCCCCTGTTCATCGCTGTTCTAGGAGTTCCCACCCACGGGGTCCTGGGAAGCTGGAGTGACTTCTCCTCCACCCAGCACACTCTGGATGGAGCTCCCCTAGCATCAAATACATGCTGCAGTAGATGGCTTTGTAATATACCTTTCGTTCTTAGGTCTTCCCAGATTGCTGGGAGTGACCCCAGCACCCACATATGTGGGCTTGCCCCTGGCCTATGCTATCATCTGGGACACAATGACCCTCCTCTGCAGAAGGTGCAGCTTCCTGCCCACTGCCATCTGTAATTTACATCTGGCAAAATGAAATCAATACCTCAGTCATTGCTCCCCTCTGCTGCTGGGCATGTGTTAGGTTTTAAACAAAGAGTACTGGGCTATTCCCAGAAAGAAAAACCAACGAGCATGAATGCCTTATACATTGGAGAAGCCGGTAGTTAGCGACAGGAGGAGTGTTCAGGACACACAGGAGCTTGGTCTCACTCCTTTTCCATCTCTGCTGTCTATCTGCCCCCATAGCCAGACACCAGAATGAGGTGACCACCCACTGTGGTCGGCTCCCAGCCCCCCGGCGTTGGGCGGCTCCAGCTGTTCTTGGAGTGAATGAGGCAGGATTGGAAAGGGGGGCTGGGGCCCCTAGTGTTATTGCCCGGATCTCTTCTTCTACCCTGTTTTACTCTTCTCTTCTCCCTTTTATTAGCAAAGTCAGCAAATCCACACGGTCCCCAGTGCCCTGAGAGGTGCCACACACACTGGACATGGACGGAATAGAAACACGTCTCCTGACTTCTCCAGCAATGTCTGACTGTCCGGTGTTTTCTAACTTCAGTCCCAAGCAGTCATAAAAATGTGGCGTATGCGTCTTCCTGCTTTTGTTTCAGGGACAGAAAGCCTTGAGCTCTACTTTTCAGGGACAGCATTTTTTTTAACTTGAAGTTGTGGGATACAGGTGCTGAACGTGCAGATTTGTTACATAGGTATACATGTGCCATGGTGGTTTGCTGCACCCATCAACCCATCATCTAGGTTTTAAGCCCCGCGTGCATTAGGTGTGTGTCCTAGTGCTCTCCCTCCCCTCATCTCCCACCCCCCGACAGGCCCTGGTCTGTGATGTTTCCCTCCCTGTGTCCGTGTGTTCTCATTGTTCAACTCCCACTTATGAGTGAGAACATGTGGTGTTTGGTTTTCTGTTCCTGTGTTGGTTTGCTGAGAATAATGGTTTCCAGCTTCATCCATGTCCCTGCAAAGGACATGAACTCATTCTTTCTTATGACTGCGTAGTATTCAATGGTGTATATGAGGGGCAGCATTTTTCTTTTTTTTTTACTTATTTATTTTTTTCTTATACTTTAAGTTCTAGGGTACATGTGCACAACGTGCAGATTTGTTACATATATATACATGTGCCATGTTGGTGTGCTGTACCCATCAACTCGTCAGCAGCCATCAACTCGTCATTTACATCAGGTATAACTCCCAATGCCATCCCTCCCCCCTCCCCCCTCCCCACAATAGGCCCCAGTGTGTGATGTTCCCCTTCCTGTGTCCAAGTGATCTCATTGTTCAGTTCCCCCCTATGAGTGAGAACATGTGGTGTTTGGTTTTCTGTTCTTGCGATAGTTTGCTAAGAATGATGGTTTCCAGCTGCATCCATGTCCCTACAAAGGACACGAACTCATCCTTTTTTATGGCTGCATAGTATTCCATGGTGTATATGTGCCACATTTTCTTAATCCAGTCTGTCACAGGTGGACATTTGGGTTGATTCCAAGTCTTTGCTATTGTGAATAGTGCCGCAATAAACATACGTGTACATGTGTCTTTGTAGTAGAATAATTTATAATCCTTTGGGTATATACCCAGTAGTGGGATGGCTGGGTCATATGGTACATCTAGTTCTAGATCCTTGAGGGATTGCCATACTGTTTTCCATAATGGTTGAACTAGTTTACAATCCCACCAACAGTGTAAAAGTGTTCCTATTTCTCCACATCCTCTCCAGCACCTGTTGTTTCCTGACTTCTTAATGATTGCCATTCTAACTGGTGTGAGATGGTATCTCATTGTGGTTTTGATTTGCATTTCTCTGATGGCGAGTGATGATGAGCATTTTTTCATGTGTCTGTTGGCTGTATGAATATCTTCTTTTGAGAAATGTCTGTTCATATCCTTTCCCCACTTTTTGATGGGGTTGTTTGTTTTTTTCTCGTATATTTGTTTGAGTTCTTTGTAGATTCTGGATATTAGCCCTTTGTCAGATGAGTAGGTTGCAAAAATTTTCTCCCATTCTGTAGGTTGCCTGTTCACTCTGATGGTAGTTTCTTTTGCTGTGCAAAAGCTCTTTAGTTTAATTAGATCCCATTTGTCAATTTTTGCTTTTGCTGCCGTTGCTTTTGGTGTTTTAGACGTGAAGTCCTTGCCCATGCCTATGTCCTGAATGGTACTGCCTAGGTTTTCTTCTAGGGTTTTTATGGTATTAGGTCTAACATTTAAGTCTCTAATCCATCTTGAATTAATTTTCGTATAAGGGGTAAGGAAAGGATCCAGTTTCAGCTTTCTACTTATGGTTAGCAAATTTTCCTAGCACCATTTATTAAATAGGGAATCCTTTCCCCATTTCTTGTTTTTCTCAGGTTTGTCAAAGATCAGATGGCTGTAGATGTGTGGTATTATTTCTGAGGGCTCTGTTCTGTTCCATTGGTCTATAGCTCTGTTTTGGTACCAGTACCATGCTGTTTTGGTTACTGTAGCCTTGTAGTATAGTTTGAAGTCAGGGAGCATGATGCCTCCAGCTTTGTTCTTTTGACTTAGGATTTTCTTGGCAATGTGGGCCCTTTTTTGGTTCCATATGAACTTTAAAGCAGTTTTTTTCCAATTCTGTGAAGAAAGTCATTGGTAGCTTGATGGGGATGGCATTGAATCTATAAATTACCTTGGACAGTATGGCCATTTTCATGATATTGATTCTTCCTATCCATGAGCATGGTATGTTCTTCCATTTATTTGTGTCCTCTTTTATTTCACTGAGCAGTGGTTTGTAGTTCTTCTTGAAGAGGTCCTTTACATCCCTTGTAAGTTGGATTCCTAGGTATTTTATTCTCTTTGAAGCTATTGTGAATAGGAGTTCATTCATGGTTTGGCTCTGTTTGTCTGTTACTAGTGTATAAGAATGCTTGTGATTTTTGCACATTCATTTTGTATCCTGAGACTTTGGTGAAGTTGCTTATCAGCTTAAGGAGATTTTGGGCTGAGATGATGAGGTTTTCTAAATATACAATCATGTCATCTGCAAACAGGGACAATTTGACTTCTTCTTTTCCTAAGTGAATACCCTTTATTTCTTTCTCTTGCCTGATTGCCCTAGCCAGAAAAAAATCCCTTTTTGTCTAAGCTGAAGAGACCCACACTGGTGAGCACCTCCCTTCCTACAAGAAAGCAGCCAGCCCCATCTGGGGCTGTTTAGGTGGATGCCCAGTGTTCTGCAAGACAGTTTGGAGAACCAGAAACCCTCAGAGATATCCTCATGGGGAGGGTGGGGGTGGGGTGAGGGTGTCCCCTGGCCTGCAAGGAAGCCTCTGTCGCCTTACCAGCCGTGGCGTGCAGCAGTGGAGGAGCAGGTGAGGAGAAAATTTCCCCCTGAAGTCGGTGTGTTTGATTCATATTGCTGCTGTAACAAATAACCACACACAGGATGGATTTTTTGAAAATGCACAAAGTTATCATCTTGCAGATCTGGACGTCAGAAGTCCAAACATGGGTCCTGTGGGGAATAAATCAAGGCACTGGCAGGGCTGCAGTCCTTTGGGGGCTTAGGAAGAGCCCTGTCCCTAACCTTTCCCAGCTTCCAGAGGCTCTTCACTTTCTGTGGCTCATGGCCCCTCCCACGAAAACCAATAGCACAGCCTGCTCCGTCTTCTCTGACCTCCTGCCTCCGCCTTTTAAGGACCCTTGTGATGACTTTGGGCTACCCAGATAACCCAGGATAACCTCTCCATTTTAAAACCCTTAACTTAGTCACATCTACAGAGTCCCCTCTGCCATGTAAGGTGACATATTTACCGGTTCCGACAATTTGCGCGTAGACCTCTTTGGGGGCCGTTATTCTGCCACCCACATGGGGCTATAGATTTTATCTTAGTCAGAAGCAAATACTGAGCACCAATTTTAGGACATGCTCCTCATACGTGCCGTGGATACAAAGAGGAAAAAAATGGGGTGCTTGCCCTCAATAAGTTCAAAAGCTTAATGGAGAAAGAGGTAGACAAAACAATAGTAAAACAGGCCATTACTATTATGGTAACCTGGAGATGTAGGTGAGGGTGTCTAAGCCTACCTGGGAGAAGGAAGGAAACCATGGCATCCTGTTTAAGAGCGTGGGCTCTGCAGGCACCCATGACAAACACGAAGAAAGTACTGGAGGTGGAACATTCTGATTTTGAAACCATCCCATGAAAGTTGGTTTAGGCCAGATTCATCAGTTCATGCTAAACCCAAGGTGGGGAATAGGAAATCTGATGTAGCCGGAGTTCCTGTGGTCTTAAGTATCTCCCACAAAAGGCTTGCTGCTTACAAGAAAAATAGCAACTACAGAGTGGATGTAGCAGACAACACCTTGACCAGGTGATCAAGAGTAACGAAATGACTGAAGGTCAAATAGACACCTTGCACCTGAGGAGTATGATACCCTAGAAGAATACAATACCTAACACGAATACGATGTCTACCATGAACACGATATCCAACACAGCACCCAGTCCAAGGCTGGGTCTTGTACTAGAGGGAGAAAACAGCTGTAAAGACATGATATGTTAGTTGACAACATTGGAAACTGGATGGAGGAATGGATACATTTAATAAAGTGTTCACTGAATCTAATAACTAGACTGCAGTTGTGAAAGAATATACTTATTCTTGGCCATGTAAGAGTGTATACTTATGTAAGAGGATTTTTATGCTCACATATCATCTAAGGGCAAAAGGCCAAGATAAATGTAATTTATGCTCAAATTGTTCCGAAAAAATATATGTGTATATATCTACACATATATGTGTATATGTGTAGATATATACACATGCATATATGTATATGCATATACATAAATATGTGTATATGTATACACACACATACTCTCTTATGCAGAGAGAGAGAATAGTTTTAAAAATAAGGCAAATGGGTAAAATGGCAGTTGAATCTGGGTCAAGTGCATCCAGGTATTCTTTTCTTTGCGTTATTCTTGCTACTCTTCAGTGGGTTTGAAATCATTTTCACATGAGTTTTCTTTTTTTTAACAAACAATGTGGATTCCAGAGTCAAATTGCTAGGTTTGAATCTTTGCAATGCCCATGCGTTCACCGTGTGACCTTTGGCCAGTTTCTTCATTCCTCTGAGCCTCAGTTTCCCCTCTGTAGAGTGAAGATAGCAGCAGTACTTCTCTTACAGGACTGTTGGGGGTGGCTCCGTCAAATTCACCCATGTGAAGCCTTTGGAAGAGTGTGTTGTGCCCAACAAATGCTCATCACCGAAACCTGTTGTTATTAGTCCCAGAAAAGGTCAAACATAGGCTGAGATCTGGAGGATGTGTAGCAGTTTGCCAGCTGGGTAAGCAGGGTAACAGCATTGCAAGAATTGTGTGCAAAAATGTGGGAACATAGTATGCTGGGGGAAATATTGCTGAAAACAACAGTGTGTGTTGAGTCTGGACAGGTAACATGTGGCCAGATCATGAAGCACCCCTCACCCATGCAAAGGAGTTTCTATTATTTGTTACTCTGTCGTGTGGACTATATTTGGATGACATTTAAGGGTTGATGTGATGTCATAACACCTAATTTTCAAAGACTACTTTGGTGGTCATAGTAGAAATGGATCTGACCATTGAAATTACATACCTGGAAACCAGTAGGGAAGCTCTAGTGACAATTTGGGAAAGAGATGAGAGGACTATAAGCAGGAAAACTGCAGAAAGGCTAGATCAGAAAAAACAATATGAAAGGTATCTAGCAGGTAAAATCAGTGGGATCAACACAATTTGGGTGACTGTCTTGATGTGTTGAGTGAGTGGTGAGGAGAGATCAGGAGTGAAAGGGGAGAGAGTTTTAGTTATGCCGTACTAATAAGTACTGGAGAGGTACAGTATGATGACAGCAGTTAATAATAACATGATAGACTGGAAAATCGCTGAAAGAGTAGATCTCAAAAGTTCTTGCTACAAGAGAAAAAAAAAATCAGTAAGTGAGGTGATGGTTATGCTAGTTACCTTATGTAATCATTTCACAACATATATGTGGACCAAAACATCCTGGTGTACCCAACTTATTTTGTTGTTGTGGTTCAGTTTTGTTTTGTTTTAGGCTTTTAGCAGCTTGAAGCCATGGTTTTTAGTTTCTGTCTCTAGTAATAAGTGGAGAAGAGGGATGAGGAAGGGGCTTAACTGGCTAAGAACCCGTGAATGTATATCTTTCTTGGCCACCCCTGGGCACACCATAAATAGATACAATTTTTATTTGTTAATAAGACTTTAATAAAGCTGGGGACGGAGAAGGATGACTTCACAGGCTTCTGACTTGGAAAGTGACTGAAAAAGCTGGGTTTTTGGCAGAGGGTATGGGTAACACAAAAATGGAAAAATTTGGAAACGAATGTCTTTAGGGTGCCTTGGGGACATCCAGATGGAAATGTCTGGTAGGCTGTTGGCGCTGAGTCGAGAGCTCAGGCAGAAGATCTTGGCAGGAGACAGAGATTCGGGATCATCGCCTGACAGCTTGTGACGTTGCGACCGCGGATGCCATACCCAGGCAGAGTGCACGGAGCTGTGGGTAGTTCTTCACATCTGACAAAAGTCTGTGGCCTCCCCCAGCAAATGCACCTGCCCATGCTCACAGAAACTGTGTAGAAACTGAAGGAACAGCCCCTTGAAGCACATCCCTGAACCCCCCACCCACCAAGTAAAAAACCTGTGCTCTAGGGCAGGGATTTTCAGGCTGGGAGTAACAATCCTGTAGTAAGTTGTGAAATGATTTTAGTAGGTTATTAATCAGAGTTAGTAAGAGAAATAGAAGAAGCAAGAGAGAGAAAACAATGAAAATGAAAAGGAAAGAAATAGAAACCATTATGAGGCATCGTGTGTGGTGAAAGGAAGTCTTACTTTTTATAACTTTTCTTTTAATTATATGTGTTTATATATATGTATACTGTGTCTTAGCCTATGAATATATAAAATAATATAGTCCATATGTTTCTATAAATAGAAGCATATATGTAAATATGTACATATATGTAAATATGTGTGTGTATATATACATATTACTGCATGAAAAACTACCCTAAAGTGACTTAAAACACAATCACTTTAGATAGATTAGATGATAGATATATAGATAGAGCAGGATAGATAATAGGTGAATGATAGATAGATAGATAGAGCAGGATAGATAATAGGTGAATGATAGATAGATCATAGATAGATAGATAGATAGATAGATAGATAGATAGATAGATCTATAGATAGAGCAGGATAGATAATAGGAGATAGATAGAGCAGGATAGATAATAGGTGAATGATAGAGCAGGATAGATAATAGGAGATAGATAGATAGAGCAGGATAGATAATAGGTGAATGATAGAGCAGGATAGATAATAGGTGAATGATATAGATAGATAGATAGATAGATAGATAGATAGATAGATAGAGCAGGATGGATAATAGGTGAATGATATAGATAGATAGATAGATAGATAGATAGATAGATAGATAGATAGAGCAGGATGGATAATAGGTGAATGATATAGATAGATAGATAGATAGATAGATAGATAGATAGATAGATAGATAGATAGATAGAGCAGGATAGATAATAGGTGAATGATTGATAGATAGATGATAAATAGATAGATAAATCTATAGATAGAGTAGGATAGATAATAGGAGAGAGAGATAGATAAGGATAGATAATAGGTGAATGATTGATAGATAGATGATAGATAGATAGATCTATAGATAGAGTAGGATAGATAATAGGAGAGAGAGAGAGAGAGAGAGCAGGATAGATAATAGGTGAATGATAGATCGATAGAGCAGGATAGATAATAGGTGAATGATAGATCGATAGATAGAGCAGGATAGATAATAGGTTAATGACAGATAGAATAGATGATAGATAGACAGATGAATGATAGATAATCAATAGAGAGCTGGATACATAGATGATAGGTGAATGACAGGTAGTTCAATAGATAGATAGATAGATAGATAGATAGATAGATAGATAGATAGATAGAGCTGGATAGATATAGCTGAATAGATAGATGATAGGTGAATGATACGTAGGTCAGTAGGTAGGTCGATAGATAGATAGATAGATAGATAGATAGATAGATAGATAGATAGATAGATAGATGAATGATAGATACATATGTAGATTAGATAATCAGGAGAGAGCTGGATAAATAGATGATAAGTGAATGACAGGTAATTCAGTAGACAGAGTTGGATAGATAGATGATAGGTGAATGACAGGTAGTTCAGTAGATAGAGTTGGATAGATGATAGGTGAATGATATGTAGGTCAGTAGGTGGGCGGATAGATAGATAGATAGATAGATAGATAGATAGATAGATAGATAGATAGGCAGGCTCAATAGATAGGTTGAGAGAGAGGGATGATTTGGCAATTTGGGCTGGTCTCATGTGGGATTACTTGAGTGACCACAGTCATCTGGAAGCCCAGCTAGGGCTGGATGATCCCAGGTGCCTCCTTGCCATGTCTAGCAGTAAGCTAGGGCTATCTAAGCTGAGGCTGTCTAAGCTGGGGCTGTCTAAGCTGGGGCTATCTACGCTGGGGCTGTCTAAGCTGGGGCTATCTAAGCTGGGGCTGTGTAAGCTGGGGCTGTGTAAGCTGGGGCTGTCTAAGCTGGGGCTATCTAAGCTGGGGCTGTCTAAGCTGGGGCTATCTAAGCTGGGGCTGTGTAAGCTGGGGTTGTCTAAGCTGGGGCTGTCTAAGCTGGGGCTGTCTAAGCTGGGGCTGTGTAAGCTGGGGCTGTCTAAGCTGGGGCTATCTAAGCTGGGGCTGTCTAAGCTGGGGCTGTCTAAGCTGGGGTTGTCTAAGCTGGGGCTGTCTAAGCTGGGGCTGTGTAAGCTGGGGCTGTCTAAGCTGGGGCTGTGTAAGCTGGGGCTGTGTAAGCTGGGGCTGTGTAAGCTGGGGCTGTCTAAGCTGGGGCTGTGTAAGCTGGGGCTGTCTAAGCTGGGGCTGTGTAAGCTGGGGCTGTCTAAGCTGAGGCTGTCTATGCTGGTGCTGTGTAAGCTGGGGCTGTGTAAGCTGGGGCTGTCTAAGCTGGGGCTGTGTAAGCTGGGGCTGTCTAAGCTGGGGCTGTCTAAGCTGGGGCTATCTAAGCTGGGGCTGTGTAAGCTGGGGCTGTGTAAGCTGGGGCTGTGTAAGCTGGGGCTGTCTAAGCTGGGGCTATCTAAGCTGGGGCTGTCTAAGCTGGGACTGTGTAAGCTGGGGTTGTCTAAGCTGGGGCTGTCTAAGCTGGGGCTGTGTAAGCTGGGGCTGTGTAAACTGGGGCTGTCTAAGCTGGGGCTGTGTAAGCTGGGGCTGTCTTAGCTGAGGCTGTCTAAGCTGGTGCTGTGTAAGCTGGGGCTGTCTAAGCTGGGGCTGTCTAAGCTGGGGCTGTGTAAGCTGGGGCTGTGTAAGCTGGGGCTATCTAAGCTGGGGCTGTGTAAGCTGGGGCCGTGTAAGCTGGAGCTGTGTAAGCTGAGGCTATCTAAGCTGGGGCTGTGTAAGCTGGGGCCGTGTAAGCTGGGGCCGTGTAAGCTGGGGCTGTCTAAGCTGGGGCTGTCTAAGCTGGGGCTGTGTAAGCTGGGGCTATCTAAGCTGGGGCTGTGTAAGCTGGGGCTGTGTAAGCTGGGGCTATCTAAGCTGGGGCTGTGTAAGCTGGGGCTGTGTAAGCTGGGGCTGTCTAAGCTGGGGCTGTCTAAGCTGGGGCTGTGTAAGCTGGGGCCGTGTAAGCTGGGGCTGTCTAAGCTGGGGCTGTGTAAGCTGGGGCTGTGTAAGCTGGGGCTATCTAAGCTGGGGCTGTGTAAGCTGGGGCTATCTAAGCTGGGGCTGTGTAAGCTGGGGCTGTCTAAGCTGGGGCTGTCTAAGCTGGGGCTGTGTAAGCTGGGGCTGTCTAAGCTGGGGCTGTCTAAGCTGGGGCTGTGTAAGCTGGGGCTGTCTAAGCTGGGGCTGTGTAAGCTGGGGCTGTCTAAGCTGGGGCTGTGTAAGCTGGGGCTGTGTAAGCTGGGGCTGTGTAAGCTGGGGCTGTGTAAGCTGGGGCTGTCTAAGCTGGGGCTGTGTAAGCTGGGGCTGTGTAAGCTGGGGCTGTCTAAGCTGGGGCTGTGTAAGCTGGGGCTGTCTAAGCTGGGGCTGTGTAAGCTGGGGCTGTCTAAGCTGGGGCTGTCTAAGCTGGGGCTGTGTAAGCTGGGGCCGTATAAGCTGGGGCTGTCTAAGCTGGGGCCGTGTAAGCTGGGGCCGTGTAAGCTGGGGCTGTCTAAGCTGGGGCTGTCTAAGCTGGGGCTGTCTAAGCTGGGGCTGTGTAAGCTGGGGCTATCTAAGCTGGGGCTATCTAAGCTGGGGCTGTGTAAGCTGGGGCTGTGTAAGCTGGGGCTATCTAAGCTGGGGCTGTGTAAGCTGGGGCCGTGTAAGCTGGGGCTGTGTAAGCTGAGGCTATCTAAGCTGGGGCTGTGTAAGCTGGGGCCGTGTAAGCTGGGGCCGTGTAAGCTGGGGCTGTCTAAGCTGGGGCTGTCTAAGCTGGGCTGTGTAGCTGGGCTGTCTAAGCTGGGGCTGTCTAAGCTGGGGCTGTGTAAGCTGGGGCTGTCTAAGCTGGGGCTTGTCTAAGCTGGGGCTGTCTAAGCTGGGGCTGTGTAAGCTGGGGCTGTCTAAGCTGGGGCTGTCTAAGCTGGGGCTGTGTAAGCTGGGGCTGTCTAAGCTGGGGCTGTGTAAGCTGGGACTGTCTAAGCTGGGGCTGTGTAAGCTGGGGCTGTCTAAGCTGGGGCTGTGTAAGCTGGGGCTGTCTAAGCTGGGGCTGTCTAAGCTGGGGCTGTGTAAGCTGGGGCTGTCTAAGCTGGGGCTGTGTAAGCTGGGACTGTCTAAGCTGGGGCTGTGTAAGCTGGGGCTGTCTAAGCTGGGGCTGTGTAAGCTGGGGCTGTCTAAGCTGGGGCTGTCTAAGCTGGGGCTGTGTAAGCTGGGACTGTCTAAGCTGGGGCTGTGTAAGCTGGGGCTGTCTAAGCTGGGGCCGTGTAAGCTGGGGCCGTGTAAGCTGGGGCTGTCTAAGCTGGGGCTGTCTAAGCTGGGCCTGTGTAAGCTGGGGCTATCTAAGCTGGGGCTGTGTAAGCTGGGGCTATCTAAGCTGGGGCTGTGTAAGCTGGGGCTGTGTAAGCTGGGGCTATCTAAGCTGGGGCCGTGTAAGCTGGGGCCGTGTAAGCTGGGGCTGTGTAAGCTGAGGCTATCTAAGCTGGGGCTGTGTAAGCTGGGGCCGTGTAAGCTGGGGCCGTGTAAGCTGGGGCTGTCTAAGCTGGGGCTGTGTAAGCTGGGGCTGTCTAAGCTGGGGCTGTATAAGCTGGGGCTGTCTAAGCTGGGGCTGTGTAAGCTGGGGCTGTCTAAGCTGGGGCTGTGTAAGCTGGGGCTGTCTAAGCTGGGGCTGTATAAGCTGGGGCTGTCTAAGCTGGGGCTGTGTAAGCTGGGGCTGTCTAAGCTGGGGCTGTGTAAGCTGGGGCTGTCTAAGCTGGGGCTGTGTAAGCTGGGGCTGTCTAAGCTGGGGCTGTGTAAGCTGGGGCTGTCTAAGCTGGGGCTGTGTAAGCTGGGGCTGTGTAAGCTGGGGCTGTCTAAGCTGGGGCTCTGTAAGCTGGGGCTGTGTAAGCTGGGGCTGTGTAAGCTGGGACTGTGTAAGCTGGGGCTGTGTAAGCTGGGGCTGTGTAAGCTGGGGCTGTCAGGTGGTTGTCTGAGTTCTTCTCCCTGAGCTTTAACCACATGACTAGCTTGGGCTTTGACACATGGCACCTAGATTCCTAAAGAACAAGCACTTACCAAGCCTCTGTTCTTATCATGCTTGCTGATGTCAGATTGACCAAAGCAAGTTAGAAATCATTTTGACAGTACACGTAGAGTTAACGTAGGAAGGAAACACACAAGGGTCTGGATACTGGGAGACATGATTTATTGGAGCCGTTAACTTACCTCTACCACAGAGTGACAAGCACATAATTCCTTGTGTGTATTTTGCATGTTCTGCTTGGTCTAGCGGTTTGGGGCTTACCATTCATCCTAGATCGTTCTTGCCTCCCACGCTTCTTTTTGTTTCTCCCTACCTTACTTCGTTAATTGAGAATCTGAAGCTAAACCACAGGGCTAGAAGTAGGGGAGGATGTAGCATCTCAGCCCTCAGGTCACTGATAACACTATTTGAGCAGATAAGTGTCCCGCAAGAAAAATGTTAAATAATAAATCAAGGCAGCTGCTCAGCTGCAATTAAATGGCCCAAAAATGGTCCAGGGAATTTCCTCTGGGAGTTCAAAAGTGGGCAGGGTCATCGTGGTCCGCTAGCAGATCTGCTCACCTCATTCTGAAGGGCACAATTTGAGTTCTCAAATTGTATCGACCTTCAGGAGAAAAGCGAAAACAAGGTCAAAGCTTAGGAATTCAGTAAAAGGCTTCCTATCTGAATGTATACCGTGCTACCCAGAACTCAGAACCCAAAAATGGCATTCCTTTCTCTTTTTCTGCAGTTTTATGTGAATATCGGATTGTTGGCTCTGCCTGCCCCCCCCCCCTTCAGTTTCCTATACATATATTGGTTTTTATCCACAAGTTCAGGCTCATCACTCCCATAGTTTTTGTTACGGTCTTCTGTTAGAATATTGGATACATTAGGCTTTAGGAAACGGAATCTCTCTGCTGTCCTTTTTTTCACCAGCCAAAGGCAGGACTCTAATTGATTATGGGTCCAAAGACCCTCATTCCAGAGACAGTCCTGCTGCATATGCTAGGGGAAGGAATGCTGACATCATGAAGCTTCTGAGGCCTGGGCTCGGGGAGCTTCCTGATCTCTGAACACGTGCAGATTTCTGGAGGGCGACATCCAGGGAAGGCATGGAAGCTCCACGCCCTCCCCCATGCTTCACCCTATATGTCGCTTTGTCTGTATCCTTTGCAATATCGTTTATAACATGCCGGTAAACATAAGTGTTTCCCTGAGTTCTGTGAGCCACTCTAGCAAATTAATCCAACCCAAAGAGGGGATGGTGGAACCCCCAAGTTAAAGCCA
This sequence comes from Rhinopithecus roxellana, assembly GCF_007565055.1. Taxonomy (NCBI): domain Eukaryota; kingdom Metazoa; phylum Chordata; class Mammalia; order Primates; family Cercopithecidae; genus Rhinopithecus; species Rhinopithecus roxellana. Next base: position 106,172,703 of record NC_044558.1, read on the forward strand.
GTCAATCAGAAGTTCTAGAGGACCACACTTGCCACTGGTGGGAAGGAGGGGACAGTCTTAAGGGACTGAGCCCTCAACCTGTGGGATCTGATGCTATCTTTGGGTAGACAGTGTCAGAACTGAATTAGAGGATACCCCGCTGGTGTCTGCTGCTTGGGGTGTGGGAAAAACAACAGCTTCTTTGTTGATGCTTGTTTTGGTTGGAGCAGAGGAAAACACGGTTTGCAAGATTTTTTTCCTACGTAGACCACAATGAGTCGTTAAGGGATGGTCATGTGACCCAAGGGGGTCCAATGGGACTCCATCTGGAAAATTAGTGGATGCTTTGGGAAAAGTAGCTAGAGCTGCTGGTGGCCGTCTTCCACCAAAAGGGGCCTGCCTGCTTGAGAATATCTATGACTAGAGAACAGCAAAGGCTTGGACAGAGATAATTTCCTGATGACATCATTGGCTTTGAAAAGCAGTCCTCATGACTACCTGTATTTTGTATCTTGTCCAACTTACCAGTCTTTAAACAGTGAGCATTTCTCTAAACAATGACGTGTTAGTCACACAACAAATAAGTTTAAAACTGCTGAATTTAACAAATTTTAAAGATTAGCTTTAATTTAAATGTTGATTATAGACTTAATCATAATTTTCTAAATGTATAATTAGAATCACAAGTCTAATATATCAGATCTTCGTACATGCTTGAAACGCTTTAACAAGCAGACAGAACACACAGTAATCAAAGGATATAAAGCCAGCCCATAGATGACAAGGGTGCATATAAATGAGATCTAATGCTGTGACTGTCCATGTGTTCATTATCTCTAGTTTCTGTTTTTATTTCTTTGGGGGATATGATCTTATTCATCGTATCCAGAGAATCAGGGTTGCTTTCAGCTGAGGCTGAAGACATACATGCAGATGATGGCCATCAACGTAAGACAGGGTCAGAAAACTCGCTGCATCTTCCAAGGGTCTTACACCAATCTGTGACCAGTTGAACAGGATTTTCTTTATAGATACAGTATATTCACATGGAAGGGAATATATGATTTATTACTTATGGCCAAACTTTTTTTTTTCCTCTGTATCTGTTCCCTTCTTTCTTTCTTTTTTTTTTTTGAGACGGAGTCTCATTCTGTCACCCAGGCCGGAGTGCAGTGGTGTAATCTCCACTCACTGCAGCCTCCAACTGCCAGGTTCAAGCGATTCTCATGCCTCAGTCTCCTGAGTAGCTGGGATTATAGATGTGCACCATCACGCCCAGCTAATTTTTGGATTTTCCATCTTGTCTTTTTTTTTTTGTCTTTTCCATCAAATTGGTACTTGTTTTGAAAATCTTTAGAATGCAGGCCAGTATCAGTCTATATATATGTGTGTGTGTGTGTATATATATATAATATAAATATTATAAGAAGGAAAAGTTCAAGGACGGTTTAAAAACGCATGTTTCTGACTGGAAGTGGTGGTTTATGCCTTGTGGCACCAATAGTTCTAGCAATACCAATGAAGAGTTTGCAGAAAGCAAAGCTTTTTTCCACTTCTCTATTTCTATATATGCTAATGCAAATTAAGATCTTCAGGGTCGTCTATAGTGTGTGCAGTGCTAAAACCAAGCCAAAATGCAGGGCCTGTAATATTATTCCCAATAACTAAAACCTGGAAGAAACTCTAATGTCCAATAACTGAGGGACAGATGAACGAGTTCTGACGTGGGCTTACAAAGGAATGCTTCCTTGTGATCAGAAGGAAAGAACTATCGATACCTGCAACAATATGGATGAATCACAGAAACTTTTTTTTTTGAGACAGAGTTTTGTTCTTGTCTCCCAGGCTGAAGTGCAGTGGCACAATCTCGGCTCACAGCAACCTCTGCCACCTGGGTTCAAGCGATTCTTCTGCCTCAGCCTCCCTAGTAGCTGAGATTACAAGCACCTTCCACCATGCCTGTCTAATTTTTGTATTTTTAGCAGAGACACGATTTCACTATGTTGGCCAGGCTAGTCTCGAACTCCTGACCTTACATAATCCACCCATCTCAGCCTCCCAAAGTGCTGGGATTACAGGTGTGAGCCACTGTTCCCAGCAAATCTCAGAAACACTATGTAACATGAAAGAAGTCAAACACAAAAGACTGTATACTGTAAAATTCTGTCTATATGAAACTCTAGAAAAGAATAAAACTACTGTGACAGCAAACGAGTAGTTGCCTGTGGTCAGGGCTTGGGGAGGGGACCAAGCACAGAAGTGCATGGGGAAAGGTTTGTGAGGGGAGACTGTGCCATATCTTTCTATTGTATATATTTAAGGTGTGCAACATGATAGTTTGATACACATGTACACAGTGGAATAATTACTACAATCAAGCAAATTAACATATTCATCTTCTCACATAGTTACCGTGTGCGTGTGTGTGTGTGTGTGTGTTAAGAGCGCCTAAAATCTCCCTTGGTAAGTTTTAGTACACCATACAATTGACTGTGGCATTCACAGAATTGTGTATAATTACCCAAATGCATCGAAGTATATGCATAAGATTGTTGAATTTTATCATATGTGAACAGTATTTTTGAAAAAATGAAAAAGAAGGAAAAGTTCAAGGATGGTTTAAAAATGCTTGTTTCTGACCCGAAGTGGTGGTTTATGTCTGTAATCCCAACACTTTGGGAGGCCGAGGCAGGAGGATGGCTTGAGCCCAGGAGTTCAAGATCAGCCTGGGCAACATGGTAAAACCCTGTCTCTACACGAAAATACAAAAATTAGCTGGACATGGTGGCACATGCCTGTAGTCCCAGCTACTCAGGAGTCTGAGGTGGGAGGATCATCTGAGTGCAGAAGAATTGATTGAGCTCGAGAGGTCAAAGCTGCAGAGATCTGTGATGACACCACTGCACTGTAGCCTGGACAACAGAGCGAGGTCCTGTCTCAAGAATAATAATTATTATAATTATTATGTATGTTTATCTGCAGACATTAACAGGTAATAAAATAGGTGTATAAAGACAACAGAGTAGACAACTGCTTATTTGACCAGGCACCAGATCCACAGCAGAGACAAGATTTGAAATGTACTTTTGCTTGGTGTTTTCTATTAGTGGCCAGTGGAATTGGTTGGGTAAAAAGATCACTTTCTCTCCTGCTGTCCTGACTCCACTGGGAGTCCCTGTGACCCTATGAGCAAGGTTGATGTTCAGCAGGGTTGCACTGGTGCTGCTGAACAGAGGGTTTGTGGCTGGTGTCTGATTGGTTAGGCCATCATTTCAACCGGTTGATACCCGTGCTGTACTGAGAGTTGAATATTTTGTAAATCACCACTGCATGTAACAGCAACTGAAAAACCATTCAAATCTCTTAACACATGCACTTTCTTTGAAGTCAGAGACTCCTGGAAATGTTTTGCTCTCTACTGGAAAGAAAGGATTTTGAGAGTCAGGCAGCCCATCACTTGCTCTGGGCAACACCAAACTTCCTCCTTTAAGACTTGAGACGGTTGACTTTTCTCCCCTCCCTGTTTTCCTATCTGTAAATTGGGACTCATCACTCCTACTCCCTGTGCACCTTGTGTAATTTTGCAAACCCTATTTCAAAGTTGGGGGAAGGGAAGATTTTAATGTGCTTGTCCTGAAATAGTTTGACCAGGCTGCTGCTTCCAGAGCTGAAAGTCAGGATGTCAAGGTTGAGTCTGTGAGTAGTCATTTGTCATCAGAATGAAGGTAGGATCACGGGGTGGGTGCTGCAATTAAAGATGCTGCAGAGACTAGGCGAACCAGCTTCCTGTCACCATGTTTCATGGTTTCCAGCCTCCGCATTGATGAATGATGGCAATGTGAGGAAATCCTATTTGTCAGCTTGTTTTTGCTGTTTGTTTTTATTACCAGTTCAAAGATCAAAAAAGTTCTAGCCAGCTTTCTTTTTGAAAAGGAGTCTTGCTCTGTCACCTGGGCTGCAGTGCAGTGGTATGATCTCAGCTCATTGCAACCTCCGCCTCCTGGGTTCAAGTGATTCTCCTACCTCAGCCTCCTGAGTAACTGAGATTACAGGCGCATGCCACCGCACCTGGCTAATTTTTGTATTTTTAGTAGAGACAGAGTTTCACCATGTTGGCCAGGCTGGTCTCAAACTCCTGACCTCAGGTGATCCTCCCACCTCGGCCTCCCAAAGTGCTGAGATTACAGGCATGAGCCACCACCCCTGGTCCTAGCCATCTTTCTTGCAATATTTTCTTTGGTCTATATCCCTAAAATAAACAAACATGATGATGTTTGTGATTGCAAAGTTTGCAAATTGAAGGTCCTTGGGTCATATCTAGCCAATACACACATTGTGTTTGGTCTTCAGGGTTTTGGATAGTGGCCAACATTTAAAAATCTGAAATTACTACTTTAAAATTTACATTAAAAATAGAATTCATCATTTCTCTTAGAAAATGGAATGCCTGCAGCACTGAGCCCTTTTTTTGCAAGGCAATGGTAAGGTGATCTAACAGTTGCCCTTCTTTACCCCGGGAGGGTAACTTCTAGATCATATTTAACTCATTTATTTGTTATTTACCCTCTATAGTTGTATGAATTTGTGATCCCCAAATTAAACTAAAATTTTAGAAAAAAATTTTTTAATTTTCGAACCTTAAGGAGAAGAGAGCTTTATTTGTGTTTAAGCCTCAGTAAGGACCACACGTGGCTGAAAATAACATAATGCTTCCCAGAATACCTGACAATAACAGCATTAAAATTAAAAAACCTCTTATTTGTGACTCATGACAAGGAGTCCAGGGCTATTGTGACTGCTCAGCAATGTTTGTAGGGAGTCAGGCCATTTTTAATCTCTGCAGGACCACCTTTAGCAGGTTGGTTTTCTTGCTCATGTCTGTTGCCTCATGGTTGTAAGATAGCTGTCATGCCTCCAGCCACAGATCTACATTCCAAGGATGAAGAATGAAGCAGGAAGGGCAAAGAATAAATCAGAAAAGCTCAACATTCCCAGAAGCCATAAACTATTTCCTACTGTCTAGAAGGTATCACAGAGCCACTACCACCTGTAAGGGATTACAGAAAGCTGGAAACATGCAGCACAGCATTGAACATCAGACTCAAAGAGGGGTGAAGGATGAAATTTTTAGTCACTAAGACTGGCATTCAAGTTCTAATTTAACCACTTACCACCAGTGTGACCTTAAGCAAGTGACTTAGCCTCTCTGACCCTCAGTTTCTCCCTTGATAATGGGGGTAGTATTAGTACCTATAGTGTAAGATTTTCAGGGAGTTTATTGAGTTAGTGACTATGAAGTAATTTGCATAGCACATGATGATGATGATGGTGATGGGGATAGTGATGTTGATTGTGGTGATGATGCTGACAATCGTGATTGTGATAATGATGATGGTGATGATGATGGTGATTGTGATGATGGTGGTGATAATGGTGATGGTGATTATGGTAGTGATGACAATGATAGTGATGGTGATGATGATGGTAATGATGATGGTGGTGGTGATGGTAGTGGTGATGGTACTGATGATGGTGATAGTGGTGATGATGGGATGATGGTATTGATGGTGTGATGATGGTGATTGTGATGGTAATGATGCTGATGCTGTTGATGATGATGATGATGATGGTGGTGATGATGGTGATGATGATAGCAATGATGGTGGTGGTGATGATGATGGTGGTGGTGGTGATAATGATGGTGGTGATGATGATAATGATGATGGTGTTGATGTGATGATGATGGTGATGGTGGTGGTGGTGATAATGGTGGTGGTGATGGGATGATGGTGTTGATAGTGTGATAATGGTGATTTTGATGGTGATGATGATGATGCTGTTGATGGTGATGATGATGATGGTGGTGATGATAGTAATGATGGTGGTGGTAATGGTAATGATGATGTTGGTGATGATGATAATGATGGTGTTGATGTGACTGATGCTGGTGATGATGGTGGTACTGCTGCTGGTGATGATGATAGTAATGATTGGTGGTGGTGATGGTCATGCGGCTGGTGGTGGTGCTGCTGGTGGTGATGGTGATGACTAATGATCATGGTTGTTGATGTGCTGATGATGGTGCTGCTGGTGGTGGTGGTGCTGGTGATGCATGACTGGTGGTGGTGATGATAATGGTGGTGGTGATGGGGCTGATGACATTACATGATGGTGACTGTTGATGATGCTGGTGGTAATGATGGTACTGATGGAGTGATGGTGATGGTGTGATGATGGTGATCGTGATGGTGATGATGGTTATGATGATGGTGATAATTGGTTTTAGTTAAATGGAAGCCATAGCTTTCAAATAGTGTTGTTAAAGTAGTGCCAATATACCCTCTGATATCATGTACTGAAAAAGGCAAATCACCTCTGTGGTACTCTTCCCAAAAATGCCTAACCTCAATTTAATCCTGAGAAAGCATTGAACTATCCAAATTGAGGAACATTCTACAAAATAACTGACCAAACTGGTAAGGTCAAGAAAGATGAGGAAAGACTGAGGAACAGCCCCAGATTGAAGGCGAGTAAGGAGCTCTGACAAGTAAGGACACTTGGACAATCCCGGATTGGATCCTGGAACAGTAACGGAATGAATGTGTCAATTAACAGCATTTGAATAATGTCTGTAAATTATTCAGTCAATTTGGGTGGAGCTGAGTAGAGGTTATATAGGAACTCTCTGTTCTATATTTTCAACTCCTCTTTAATTCTAAAATTACTTCAAAATTAGAAGTTTAAAAATTATAACAAGTGGTGCCAAGTAAGAAGTTAATAAAAATTGTTCTTGACATTTCCTGGCTCTTAGGTACTCTGAGGGGGTTTTGTAATGTGCCATCTGTTATGGGTTGAATTGTGTCCCCGAAAATTCACATTTTAAAGTCCTACTGACAGGTACTATAGAATGTAACCATATTTGAGAATAGGTTCATTGCGGATATAGTTAGTTAATTACTGAAATAAGGTGGGCCCCTGATCCAATATGGCTAGTGTCCTTATAAAAGAGAACGCTGTATAGAGAGGCAGACACCCACACAATGAGAACACCAAGTGACATGAAAGCAGAGACTGAGCTGATACAGTCTATAAAAGTCAAGGAACACCAAAGATTGCCAGCAAATCACTGGAGACAGAAGAGATGCATGGAACAGATTCTCCCTCACTTCCTCAGAAGGAACCAACCCTGCTAATATCCTAATTCCATAATTCTAGACCTTCACAACTGTGCAGCAAAAAAAAAGCTATTTGTTCTAAGGCACACAGCTTATAGTGCCTTGTTACAGAAGCTGCAAGAAACTGATACACCATGATTTACTAATCTACAAAGCTATCATGCTGAGCAAAGGCCTTTATGCTCAGATAAAACCTTATGCATCACCCACCTGTGCCAGCCATTGCTAACCTTGATATCAGAAGAGCAGAGATGGTCTCCCCAACAGTGCTTCCCTGAAATGCCACCTTCCTGGAGTCAATCCTGTGGGCTCTGACATGTTACCCAGGTAACAATGTAACTAGCTTGAGAGGAATCTAACTCTAGAGGAGTCATCCCTTAATCAGTGATTCCCATGAGGTCATGACCATCATTCCCATGTCACCAGAACTCTTGGCTTCAAGAGACAGAAAAACAGGGAATATATTGGTTTATATATCCAAACTGCAGGCAGGGAAGATCTGAAGTTCGGCTCTGGGGTTACCTGATGCACAGACCCAACGCCAGGTGCCTCAGTGGTTCTTCCCTACCTCTCCATCTTGACATTGTCTCTGCCCACAGGGCTGCCTCCCACATTCAACAGACTTTTCCATATCACAGGGGGTATGACCACATGCAATTCCATTGATTTCCTCCACCTGTCCCCAAGAACAAGGAGGAGGAAATAGAGACTTAACTTTGAAATAATATATCAGGTGAGGACTCTGATTTGTCTAGTGTGGGTTTGGGGCACACCTTAGATCAGTCACTGATGCTGGGCATGATGATTGGCCTGGCCTATGACATGCACCATGATGCTTGACCTTGCTTGTGACATATGCCAATAGATCTCACCTGGAATGAGACCTAGAAGAAGGAGAATTACAGACATAGCCACAAGAGGAATCACTTAGGTCTTTGCCTAGTGCCCCACACCACCCCTCTAACAAGTGATAGCACCAGGCCTCAAACGCAGTCTGTTGAAACTGGACTCCATCAATTACTTTCTGAATCACATTGGATAACTTGTTCTCTTGGATCTTCAGTTTTTTAATTATTAAATGGGAAGAATAATATAAATTATTTCACACACTAGTCAACTGGCCTCTGTAAGATAATATATACAAGATCCTTGGAAAAGTGCCTGACAGAAATAGGGGCTCTAAATCATTTCCACCCCCATCGAGGTCAATGAAAAAAAATTCTCTTGAGCTGAGGATATTGACATAAGGAAGAAGAAGAGCCAGCCCTGAGCCACAGAGTGAGCAGGGGGACAGCAATCAATCATATCCCTCCACAGTTCCACGCTGTTTGTCTGTAACTGTGTCCTTAAAGAAAACAAACATATCCAAAAGTGGATAAAGAAAGTCTGGTGCCTGATGTCATTGTGTCATTTGTAATTTGGGTTTTGAGAACACTTTCTTTGGAAGTCACAAAAACCCAATTCAAATTAGTTTACACACATACACACACACACACAACACAATACTCTGTGGGTTCCTATGAGCTTCAGGTATTGCTGGAGATATATATATATCTTCATCTCTTAACTCTGCTTTCCTACCCGCCAACTTCTTGCTCAGGTGGGCTCCCTCCCCATGAGGTGGCAGAGATGGTCTTCAGTAGCACCAAGCGTGCACTCTACCAGTGTACCAACTCCAGAGGAAAGAGCATTTCCTTATTTTCACCACTTCATAAAATAGCCAGGATATAACTTATATTGGCCTAAGTTGCCTATTCCTGACCTAACTAGAGAGTACAAGGAAATGAAGTACTCCACTAAGTGAGACCTGAGCCAAGTGCCTATGCAGGGACTGGGGGTCTACCACACACCAAATTCCTGGGCTAAGTAGTGGAAAGCAGAATGTCTGAAAAAATAACTGGGATAAATGCGAGAAAGACAAAAGCAATGGATGTCCACCATAATAAAAGCACCACCACCATAATAATCAGACCCAGCCCATGTCTATCCTCAGGTCCTCCAAGAAGCAGATACCAAGACAGACTTCCATGTTTAATTGATTTACTGGGAGCATAAAGGGGGAAGAGCAGGATAAAGGCAAGGGAGGCTTCAGATCAAGAAGCAGGTCTGCATGGTGCTCTCCAGGTTCATCTGCATTGCTGCAAATGCCAATAGTTCCTACTTTTTAAAGGCTGAAAAATATTTGATTATATGTGTGGACCATATTTTGCTGGTCCATTCATCTACTGATGGACATTTGATCTGAGAAGACGGGGAATTGCTGTTCACCAGGTGTAAAGTTCTTGTTATGCAACATAAATAAGTCCTAGACATTTGCTACAGCCTTGTGCCCACAGTTCACAAGACTTATTCTGTGCTTAAAAAATTTGTTGAGGGTAGATCTCATGTTAGGTGTTCTTATCACAATTTTAGAAAAAAATAGATGCAGATGTGCTGCCTGGGAAAGGAGAGCAGGAAGCAAGAAGGATTGGGGAGGAACCTCCGACTGCGGCACATGCTGAGGATGTCTCAGGAACCTGAAGAGAACTCCGGAGCAAAGACTGAGTTCGGAGGAGGCGCACTCAGGCTTCACCTGCCACAATCAGACATCAAAGGAGACAGCAATCTCTGCATGAACATTCTGAATGCTGAGTCAAATCCAACATGACGGCAACTGGAGTGAAGTAGAGTCGGCTACCCTCTCTACAGCAAGCTCTCTGCAAGGGACTCCTCATCTCTGTATCCTCGTGGCCACCACAGCCTAAGCCTGCTAATCCAGGGTCAATTAAATCCTACTTTTTTTCCAGGTTCATTGAAGCCTGATTGAAAAATAAAATGTGTACATAGTTAAGGTGTACAGTGTGGTATGTTGATATACCTGTATAAAACAATTACTACAATTAAGCTATTAATAATTAAGATTTCCATCAGCTCACACAGTTACAAGTTGAATTCATAGGCACTGAGAGTAAAAGGCCAGTTGCCAGGGTGAGTGAAATGCAGGGATTGGAGTCAAAGGGTACAAACTTAGAGCTTTAAAACAAGTACCTTCTGGAGACCTAATATACAGCATGATGACCACAGTTAATGATAATGTGTTATATACTTGAAATTTGCTAAGAGAGTAGATCTCAAGTGTTCACAAGTAAATCCTACTTACATTCCCAAATGACCTATTTTTTTGTTTACAACCAAACCCTTACTTGTCTTTGGAAATAGAAATTGTTGCTTTGAACTTACCAGAGAAATGACTGCTCATAATTTAAATATTCCAAGAGGTATAAAGACCATATTCTTATTTCCTCAAAACAGTATCTTTCTTATATATTTAGGAATTTAGGATGATAGACAGATAGATAGGTAGGTAGGTAGGTAGGTAGATAGATAGATAGATAGATAGATAGATAGATAGAGATTATAGAGTCTCCTTTTGAACAAACAGGTTACTGCAAGCATTTGTAAAGAAAAAAATTTCTAGAGCAATTAACTGCCCCAAATTTTCTTTCCTGTAAAAATGCCTTATAAATTACTTATTGCAAATAAGAAAACAGTGAGGTGGAGGATAAAACTTAGAATTCACTCTTTTGTAAATAGAGATAACTACTTTGTCCCAGTGAATCTCTGAGGTCTTGTTTTCATCAATTTAGGAGGGTTAGGTTTGAAAGTCCTTGAAGTGAAGCCTATCTAAAAGTTTACCCTGTGGTCTCCTATAAAAGTTTGGAAAATATTAAGAAAATATTTGCTTTGTTTTTTTTCATGTAATGTCTCCAAGAGCACATATTGTGTGCTTTTAGTGGGAATTTAATTATTTGACTAAATTATTGGGGTCTAACAGGTTTCACTAAAGTTCAGAAAAGTCGAGCATGATGGTATTTAAGTGTGACATCATCTATATCACCTGGTGATCCCATTATCATAGCTTTCTTTATGCTTTACTGAACAATCTTGAGCGTGCTGGATTCTCATACCTGATAGTAAAACTTTTAGGATTTCTTCCTTCCTTCCTTCCTTCTTTCCTTCCTTCCTTTCTCTCTCTCTGTCTTTCTGTCTTTTTTTTTTTTTTTTTTTTTTTTGAGACAGAGTCTCGCTCTGTCACCCAAGCTGGAGTGCAGTGGCACAATCTTGGCTCACTGCAACCTCCACCTCCTGGGTTCAAGCAATTCTCCTGCCTCAGCCTCCCAAGTAGCTAGGATTACAGGCATGCACCACCATGCCCAGCTAACTTTTGTAATTGTTATACAGATGTGGTTTCCCCATGTTGGCCAGGCTGGTCTCAAATTCCTGGCCTCAAGCAATCTGCCCATCTCGGGCTCCCGAAGTGCTGGGATTACAAGCGTGAGCTACCGCACCCATCCAGATAATTTCTTGTATGTGGTTGTTTGCTTTCTCCAACAACAGTCATCTTTGGACACCAAAATCAGGAAAACGCACTGGAGTCCAAAATGCTCCCTTAGGTGCCCTGTTTGTGTGTGTGTGTGCATACATACTTATGCATACATACATATAATGCATATGACTATGCATATATAATTACATGTGAAAACATACTTGGTTTTCAGGTTTTTCATTAGGACCCTTTTTGATCTGCATGCCATGATCTTGCCAATAGGTCTCCCAAATGAGTGTTTGGGTCGCTGGTGTTAACCCGGGAGCACAGAAAAACACTTTGGTCACTTACGGTGCTGATGCTTCAGCCGCACCACTGCCCAACTGAATCAGAACCTCTGGGAATGGGACCTGAGAATTGGCATTGTTTAAAGCTCCCCAGGCAATCCTAGTGGGTGAGACCACATTTGGTGAGCTAAGCTACTACATAATCTTATTTTTGGTCAGCATCGAAGCATGCATTGGTATAGTCCATAGGTATGTTTTCCAGCTAATTTCTGTAATATGCACCGTTGTACTCCTGATCTGGACATGCTGATTCCTCTCTAGGTCATGGCGTTTCAAAGCCTCCCCTGACCACCCTGTCTCCTCTCACTGCCCCAAATCCACTTCTCCTTTCTCAATAGTGTGTCCTACTGCCTGACATTATGCTCTGGACCTGTTGGTCTCTGGTTATTGTCTGTCTCCCTTCCCAGAATGTAAGTTCCATTGGAAAAAGGCTCTTTGTTTTATCTGTTGTATCTCAAGTGTCAAGAACATTCTAGAAAGTGGCAGGTGAGTCCCCTTGGGCAGCAGACCCCGGATGCTGGTTAGCACGCAGGGCATTCACTCTGGAGTGTGCTTGGGTTCCTCTGCAGTAGAAGGGAGGGGCAGAGGCAGGATGGGATTCAGGGAGAAGTCGAGGCCATGCAGTCCCCAGGAGCAAGGATTCAGCAAGTCCCATGACAGGCGGGGAGTAGGGGTCTCTTCAGAGCCTCCCTGAGCTGGAATGAGGAGGCTGAACCTCTCTATCTCCACAGGCATCTCCAGAAGGAGATGGGACCTTGGGTGAGGTGGTTTTCTTCAGCTGAGGCCATCGCTAGCATGCTGCCTGCAGGGTGTCACCCTCCAGCAGAACTCCTGGAGGTTGAAGGAATCCATCCTTCCTTCCTAGAGAGGGGGTTCCAGGGGTACATCACAGTGAACACCCCAGTGGTCAATAAATATTTCAGCAAATGTCTTTCTAGTTCCCACTGGATAAACACACACAGACACACACACACACACAGCAGAACCTTGATATTTGAGCTCGCATGCAGGTACTTTATCTTGGAAAATAATCACAAAGAATAGGTTGGCCTAGGGAGAATAAAGCAGAGAATGAGATAAGCAAATATGAGGACGTGTTAATCAATAACGCTGTAGGCAACAGGGACTCGATCCTGCTGAGACCTGAGGAGGCATAAAAAGTGCACTTTAGAGTTGCGTTCATGAACAGGCACTTCCCAGTAGAAGACATACCAGCAGCCAACAAGAACATGGAAAGATGCCCCACATCACTCATCATCAGAGAAATGCAAGTCAAAGCCACAATGAGATTTCATCTCTCACCAGTCAGGATGGCTAGTATTAAAAAGTCAAGAAAAAACAGATGCTGGCAAGGCTGTGCAAAAAGGGAACTCATATTATACATTATTGGTAGGAATGTTAATTAGTTCAGCCACTGTGGAAAGCAGTATGGAGATTTCTCAGAGAACTTAACCCAGAACTACCATTCGACCCAACAATCCCATTACTGGGCATATATCTGAAGGAAAACAAATCATTCCACCAACATGATATATGCACTCTCATGTTTATTGCAGCACTATTCACAATAGGAGACATGGGATCAACCAGCGAGCTCATCAACAGTGGATTGGATAAAGAAAACATGGTACATATACCGTGGAATACTATGCAACTATAAAAAAGAATGAAATCATCATGTCCTTTGCAGCAATGTGGATGCAGCTGGAAGCCATTATCCTAAGTGAACTAACAATGAAACAGAAATCCAAATACTCCATGTTCTCACTTATAAGGGGGAGCTAAACATTGTATACTCATGGAATTAAAGACGTCAACAATAGACACTGGGGACTACTAGACAGGAGAAGGAGGAAGGGAGGCAAAGATTGAAAAACTAACTTTTGGGTGCTATGCTCAGTACTTGGGTAATGGGATCATTTGTATCCCAAACCTCAGCATCATGCACTATACCCAGGTAGAAACCTGTACATGTATTTCCTGAATCTAAAAGAAAAGTAGAAAAAAGAAAAGAAAATGTGGCACATATACACCAGGGAATACTATGCAGCCATGAAAAAGGATGAAATCATGTCCTTTGCAGCAACATCGATGCAGCTGGAAACCATCATCCTAAGTGAACTAGGAAGCAGAAAATAAAATACTGCATGATCTCATTTATAAGTTGGAGCTAAACAATGGGCACACATGAACATAAAAATGGAGATTAAACACTGGAGACTCGCAAGGGTGGGGGCAGGATGGGACGGGATGAGGATTGAAAAGTTACCTATTGGGTATAGTTTTAACCATTTGAGTCATGGGTACACTAGAAGCCCCACCATATGCAATATACCCATGTAACAAACAAGCACATGTATCCCCTTGGTATGGTTTGGCTCTGTGTCCCCACCCAAATCTCATCTTGAATTGTAAACCCCACATGTCAAGGGAGGGACCTGGTGGGAGGTGATTGGATCATGCAGGTGGTTTTCCCCAAGCTGTTTTAATGATAATGAGTGAGTTCTCATGAGATCTTATGGTTTAAAAGTGGGGCACTTCCCCAGTTGCTCTCACTGCTGCCACCATGTAAAACGCCACCTTACTTCCTCTTTGCCTTCCACCAGGATTGTAAGTTTCCTTAGGCCTCCCCAGCCATGTGGAACTGTGAGTCAACTAAACCTCTTTTCTTTGTAAATTACCCAGTCTCAGGTTGTTCTTTATAGCAATGTGGAAATGGACTAATACACCCCTGAATCTAAAATAAAAATATTTTGGGAAAAAGGAAAAGAATTTTCTGCCCAAGCCAGGAAAATAGGGAGTGACCATTCACTAGCTCTTGTCTCCACTACTCCAGGTTTGCCTAGAGTCATGAACTCTCTACTTTCCAAGTTTGTACATGCAGCCTCTAGCTGAGCAAGAAGGAGACCAACTGTCCTGGTTTGTCCAGAACTGACCTGGTTTTACCACCGAAAGCCTCACATCCCAGGAAACTCTTTATGCCTGGGTAACGTAGGACAGTTGGTCACAGTCTAGGCAGCTTCCCCCAGGTACCCATGTGACAGTTGCACAGAAGCCTCAGGGCAGAGCAAGAAATACTTGAGGCAGCAGAGGTGAGTGCAGCCTCATCTGCAGGTCGCTGGCTCTGGCGGTAACCACAGCAGTTAGAGGGTGACTGGGGGAGTGTGAGACGGGAGGCAACAGACACTCCTCACAAAGTGTCAACCGCTGTCCTCTGCTCCTCGGTCAGACAGGCATCTCACATTTGGAAACTTAGGTCCTGCGATCTAGGCAAATACCCGTCACGGTTTTGTTGAATGTGTTCCTTCTTTCTCGGCGTAGAGTTCGTGTTTATGTGACCTAATCCCTTCAACCTGTCCAAAAACCTGGGTGAAAAATGGAGACGTGTTTTTTAAAGGCCCTTGTATTTAGCAAATGCCCAGAGAGTGGGCTGTTCACATTGTCTTTTAAATGACAGATTTTCTTGTGCATTGGTCTTGTTTGCTTTCGTTCGTATATGAACAAAGAACAAAATTTGGCTCTTGGGAAACCTTCTGGACCTGCCGGAAGCGATGGGTGGTTGCCAAGCTTACCCACATCTGACTGTTAATTGAGTCCCAGCCACTATAATGAAATTAGCCTCAGCTGCTCTGGAGTTGTTTGGATTCGGGGCCAATGAGGCATTTGGCACAAAGAGGTATCAAATGTTTGTTTGCGCAATGTTCCACAGTGTGCGTTAGTCTTTCTTTAAAAGATCACAACGTGAGGAGGAAAAGTGCTCTTTGGCTGTGAGTGATGGAAAAAAACGAAAACTCAATCAAGAAAATGTGTGCTTTGGTACATTTAGTGTCAGTGTGGTAGGACGGCCTTGAAGCCAATGTGTTCAATCCATTTATGAATCCGTCTCTCTCGCTCTCAGACTGCATGATTGGTGGGCAGGTCCGTCGTTCCTTGGTACAAAATGTTTTCCCTCTAGAGGTTTCTCTGAAGCAAACAAGGTAGTTCAGACTGCATCCTTGTCTCTCAGCTGGCTGTCCCCAACTGCAGGGCATCACATGCTCAACGTCACTGCGGTGCTGTTCTCTACCCCTCTGGGCATCCTGGCATGCCAGTGTCAGATCTGTTAGCAATAATGACATGTCCCTTCATGGAACCGGGCCCTCGTTTGTCATTGCCTGACACTAATAACAAGGAGGAAAGCTCTTTGCTAACTGATAAATTCTGTGCTACCAAGATACAAGAAAGCCGTACATTACTACCCCATTTTGTCAGACTCCTGGAAAATGTATTAAAGCAGAACCCTGCATTAATTTAAGGAACGCTAATTCCATACGTAACGTAAACCCCTGCCAAATGCGTATGTATTTTACTGATTATCCCCATACCATTCACCCCCTACCCTGACAGCGCTGGCATATTTTTGCTCTTCAATTAGCCAGATCCCTCCATTGCAGATGGGATGCTTACAGCCGTGAGTGGGTTAGTGTATATGAGATGTTATCTGAGCTAATTAAACTAAGATAGAAGACACCCACTATAACACTGCTCTCTGATGCTTTTGACGTTTCTCTTCCTTATATGTACTCCATGCTGGGAGAAAGGTTGAAGGGGCCAAAAAAAAATGCAAACAGGATTATTGCTAAAGAAAAAAAAAGAGAGAGAGAAATTGAGGCAAGAGAATGAAAGTGATAGCCACAAGATGACAGAGCCACCAAAATATTTTTAATTGACTTTGTAATGCTTCTGAGACAGAAGCCACAGATAAGAGATGAATATGCATCCATAGATGTAAATGTAGAGAGATTTATAGATATTAATATAAGTGGATTTAACTTCCCTGTATGTTTTCCCTTGGCTAATTTTAAAGACACGTACCTTAAGTGACACATGGAGCAAAAGGAAAGTTCGGAAAACCTACAGGCAGAGAAGCATCTGAGCCCAAGCAATCCCCAAGTGCCCCTTATCTCACAAAGAGGGGTGCTCACATTGGGCATAGCTGGCCCCCCACGAACATTCTCCAGCCTGACCATGTGCTGTATAGACTTGCAGGAAAATTAGGAAAAGAAAGGAACACCCTGCTGACTCTGTTTCAAGAGGAAATTTCTGACCAAGCAAGTGGCCACGTCACAGTGCTCTGCAATGTGTGGTCTGTGCATGAGCCCAGGTTTGCAGGCTTCACATGACTGGTGCTCAATGCGGCAGGTACAGAGTCAAGAGTGAGTATTTAAAAATGTTCACAGTGCACTTTGGGAGGCCAAGGCGAGTGGGTCACTTGAGTCCAGATGTTCAAGACCAGCCTAGGCAACATAGTGAAACCCCGTTTCTACAAAAAAAAAAAAAAAAAAAGAAAGAAAAAAAAAGAAAAATTGACCAAACATGTCTGTACACACCTGTAGTCCCAGCTACACAGGAAGCTTGAGCCCAGCAGGTTGAGGCTGCAGTGAGCTGTGACTGTGTCACTGCACTCTAGCCTGGGTGACACGGCAAGACCGTGTCTCAAAAAAAAGAAAAAAAAAAGGCCACAGCAATTCAACATCGTCACATCACCTAAACACATTTTTATTGTATTGTACAAAAGTGTTAGTCTACACTGGGTTGGAAATTTTTTCTTAATCACGCATCAGTTAAGAAGATTTGAGCTAGGGGAATTGTGTCTTACGTCAAAATACCTCAGAACTGCTGAACCAATTCTAGTGAAATTCTGAAAGGGTGGAGGGAATCCAGAATGTCTCCTCAACTTCTCCTTTCTGATCACACACAATTTCTATTAGGAGATAGCGTCTCAGAAGTGTGTTTAATAGATGGTCTCCATGTTTCAAATATCAAAGTACGTAATTCCTCTGGAAATGAACACACTTCCAAGAACATGTCACATTATTTCTGAGCGTATTTGCATCATCACCTCTGCAGACCTACAGAAGAGCACGAAGCATCAATAATAAAATGCAGACATCCCCCTCCAGCCTTGCAAGAATGGGCTTTATCCCTGAGGTAAACACGCCATCTCTTCATGTCTTCCTCTTAGGATTAGTTACAGAGGCAGTCGCTTAATTGTAATGAGGTGGGGAAATGTAATTACATTAATAGCTTGCACCAGAATTCCTCTTAGAGCGGAAACTAAGTTTGTTGGCTCAGAGGGAGGAGGAGCCCTTGAAAGTTCCGGGGATGAAGCATAGGTCTTCCCAAAGACCAAGCAGTTTCCAAAAAATGAGGGCATATACTCATCAAAAGCTATGTACAAGGATGTTCACCACAAATTCGTTCATAATAGCCCAGAGCTGGAAATGACTCAAATCTCCATCAATAGGTGAACACGTTCTGTGCCCATTCAGTGAAATACTACCCAGCAACACAGAACAGTTAACTACACTGAAGGCAAGAGCATGGATACATCTCACAGGCCGGACGCTGAGCAATGAAGCCAGAAACAAAAGCTAATAGGTGGCACAGTTTCTTCTATGTGAAGTTCTAGGATGAGCAAAACTAACCTATGGTGAAAGGAACCAAAATAATGGTTAACTTGGTTGGAGGAAGGATGGAAATAAGCAACTAGAGAGACTTTAGGAGAGCTCAAATGTTCCATGTTTTGATCTCATGGATGATACTGGGCTTCACAGACACAAATATTCACTGAGTTGCACAATTAAGATGTGTGCATGTAAACGTAGTAAGGTACAGCTTCCTATTTCCAAATAGAAGTACCTGTACATGCAAGGTGAGTCTTGGGGATCCTGGGTGTGGGTGAGATTAGTCTTCATGAGATGAAGAGAGCTCTGGGCTTGTCATTTTGAGGGAGGAGGCAGAAGTGGAGCAAAGAGAGGATGTGAGGCCACATGGGAGCCACAGAGCCCTTCCTGTAACCCGGTAAATCTGCAGAAAGTTTAACGATTTGTGGAAAACTTACCATGAGGCTACCTGTATTAGTTGGGGTTCTCCAGAGAAGGAGAAGCAGTCGGCTGCACGTAGATAGATGGGGAGATTTATTATAGGAATTGGCTCACACAGTTATGGAGGCTGAGAAGTTGCATGATCTGCCATCTGCAAGCTGGAGACCCGGAAAGCCGGTGCTGGAGTTCCAGTCCAAACCCAAAGGCCTGAGAACGAGGAAGCTGAAGATGTAACTCGCATTCTGAATCCAAAGACCTGAGAAGCAGGAGGGGCACCGTTCAAGGGGAGACAGCGATGGACATCCCAGTAAAAGGAGAGAGAGAGAGAGAGAAGCTAGAAAGAAGCTTTTCCTCCATCTTTGTGTTCTATTTAGTCTCCTAACAGACTGGATGAGGCCCATCTGCATTGGGGAGGATGAATCTGGTTTACTCAGTCCACTGATTCGAATGCTAATTTCTGCCAGAAACACCCTCACAGACACACCCAGAAATAATCTTTTACCAGCAATCTGGGCATCCCTTAACCCAGTCAAATTTACACATAAAGTCAACCATCACAGTATCCTTTGCAGAAATCACCGAAGGATCGTTTTCTGAGTTGGCTTGGGATGGACCCTGGAGACCCCACGTAGACAGAACCAAGAGGAGGAGAGTAGCATCCCCAGAAATTGCAGGATGTGGTGGAGGCAGACCCAGGTTCTATGGGACTTAAAGCTTCTACAGTTCACGTGGGGGCACATGTCTAAGAAAATAAACACAAAATTATGTACACTGAATTACTGAATATTTAGGTTGAACAAATAAATCAACAACAAATTACAAACTGTTAAAAGCTGGAAAATTCTATAGGCATCACAAAGTATATAAAATATAACACAATATCTATATTAAGTAACAGCTTGAACCACCTATGTAATACCTTTTTCTAAATTGTTTGGCTTTGAACAGTCATGGCCATGATTTTATAACTGCTTTATTTATGAAAGAACTGAAAGATTGCTCATTTTTTATTTTAGCATAGTCAACAACAATTTATTTTTTATTATTGGTAGTTTAGAAAAGTTCCTTTCTGCTTTATAACTCCATATTTTTAATGTTACATATTTTTATGATTATCCTCAAATTTGAGAAAAACCTATCAAGTATCTTTCTTATATGTAAGCTGTAAGATTTCAGGGTCTTTCAAGTTTTTTATGCAAGGTGACCAATCTTAAATACTCTGTACTTTCTGTACTTTCCTGGCAATCATTCACTATAATCAGTTTGTTATCAATGTTTCTTTGGTGTGATGCATTATGAGTTTTATGTTAACTTCAATATTTCATGTCAAATAAGTAAGAAATGCAGAAATTCTGATAAAATCTATTTTGCATAATTCCCACAACAAAAGAAAATGTAGATTACGTTTATTATTTCGTATGCTCCATTATCAAGTAAATTTTGATGAGAAGGAATTCATGTCTTATG
The DNA here is from genome assembly GCF_007565055.1 of Rhinopithecus roxellana. Taxonomy (NCBI): domain Eukaryota; kingdom Metazoa; phylum Chordata; class Mammalia; order Primates; family Cercopithecidae; genus Rhinopithecus; species Rhinopithecus roxellana. The sequence goes on from NC_044558.1 coordinate 106,192,843, forward strand.
AAGCACAGAGGAGAATAGAATCTTCTACTTCCGATTTCACAGGGAGCATCATGGGAACAATTTTCTGGAGTCGAGCTTCTGATGCCTCAGTTTTTGCCCTCTTGGGGTTTGACTTGATCATTCAACAGATATATATTGAGCATCTATTGAATGCCGTATACCAAGTCCTGGAGATACAGAGATAAATCAGGCAGAGTCCCTGCTTTTGAGGAGCTCATGGTGTCTAGCAGCAAATTCACGGGTGCCAAAACCAATGGTAGTACCAGGTTGTGAGCGTTGAATGTTACTCTCAAAGACATTTCCAGTATGTCCTCTTTACCCAGCTAGAGCAGAAAAACTCCTTTAAGCCACTTTACTTTCCTTCTATGTCACCCACTTTCTTTCCCTCACAGCATCTGGTATGTCTGGTGTGTACAATATGCCCGAAGATGAGGACTACATATTCAGCTCTGGAAGGATGGAATGTGAGCTCTGGAAGGGCAGTAGGCCATGTGACCCACATGCTAAATTTACAACGAGGACACAATTAAACTAAAGTCATCTAAACTTAGGGACAGCCACATGGAGTCACACTGGCGGGTCACCCAGCATCGCTCTGCAGCAGTGGTGAAAACCATGGAGATGAGCGACTGCATTCTAGGGCTGCGTCGGAAGAACAGGGCCAGAATCGGCTGGCTACCATGAGCCCACCACCCATCTCTTCTCCCTCAACCTGCCCGTTCTCATCCACCCACTTCCTAAAGCCAAAAACCAAAGGCTCAGTCTGGAGCCCTCCCTTTCTTTCACCCTCAATATCGAATCTAGCTGCAGTTCTTGTTGACTCCACCTCTAAAAATATCAAACCTATTTTATCTCTACAGCTCGTCCAATGTCCAAACCACCAACATAAATGTCTCCTGGATGCTTACCACAGCTTTTGAACAGCTTTATCGCTCCACACTACTTTTTGTGTCTGTGTGCCGTGGTGACCGGGGTGTGGTGTGGTGCTGTATTGGTTTTCCTTCGACTGAATTTTCCTTCTGTGCGTCCTAAGAGAGAATGTGCTTCCTCGCTGCTTTGAATTTCAAGAATCCATCTGCATTCCTGGGCTCGGGGGCCCCATTCTCCATCTTCAAAGCCAGCAACAGTGGGTTGAGTCCTTCTCAAAATTATTCACTCCTACTCTGCATCCATCTTCGTACCTCCTTTCCCAACCGACTCTTTTGCCCCTTTATAACTTTAAGGACCCTCGGTTCCACCTGGATAATTTAAGCCAATCTTCCTGTTTTAAAATCAGCTGACTAGTGGGCCAGGTGCAGTGGCTCATGCCTGTAATCCCAGTACTTTGGGAGGCTAAGGGTGGGGGTGGATCATCTGAGGTCAGGAGTTCAAGACCAGCCTGGCCAACATGTTAAAACGCTGTCTCTACTAAAAATACAAAAATTAGCCAGGCATGGTGGTGCACGCCTATAATCCCAGCCACCTGGGAGGCTGAGGCAGGAGAATCACTTGAACCCAGGAGGTGCAGGTTGCAGTGAGCCGAGACTGTGCCATTGCACTCCAGCCTGGGTGACAGATCAAGGCTCTGCCTCAAAAAGACAAAATAAAATAATAAAATAAAATAAAATCAGCTGACTAGCAAACTTTTAATTCCATCAGCAGCCTTACTTCTCCTTGGTCATGTAACCTACCTAGCATTTTCACAGGTTCCAGGGATTGAATCGGATGTGAACATCTTTGGGGAGCCATTATTCTGCCTACCGCAAAAGCCTTATTGTTTATACCAGCATTTTTATTTTACTCTTTAGCATTTTACCTGGAAATAATTTTAAACTAATAGAAAGTTGTAAAACAAATACAGAAACAAAAAAAGTGAACTGCACTGTGTAAATTAAAAAATAATTTGAAAACACTGTACAAAGAGTTTATGTGTACCTTTCACCTCAGTCTTCCTAATGTTGACAATTTATATAACAATCATGCAATTATCAAAGCCAGGAGAATTATATGAATATTGTACTTATCTATCTATACTATTAACTAAACCACAGGCTGGTTTTTCACCTAATATCCTTTTTCTGTTTGAGGATCCAATCCAGGACCCCACAATGCATTTAGTGGTTGTGTCTTCTAAGTCTCCAATTTAGGACAGCCCCTCAACTTTTTCTAATTTTTCATCACCTTGGTGCTTTTGAAGAGTATGGCCAGGTAGATTTTGGAATGCCTCTGAGTTTGGGTCTATCTTGTGTTTTCTCGTGATTAGACTGGACTTATACTTTCCCAGTAATAACCTCCCTGTGTGATGCTGGGATGTGGCATCAATATGACTAATCATTGGTGAGGTTAGCTTGGATCACTTGATGGCCGTATTAATCTGACGCCACGCAAGCATCCTGTTCCTTCTCAGACTTTGACCCACTAATGTTAGCATCTGCTGATGTCTTTCACTCTTGCCCCCATAGACTGTACCTCGCCATGTAGCTGTAGTGGCTTCTTAAAAATGTAAAACAAGCCATTTCACTCTCATGCACAAAACACCCTAATGGTCTTATGCAGTGCTTCTAATACAATACAACCTCCTCACCATAATGGTCTAGGATTCATATGATCAAGCCCCTGCAACTTCCTCTCTCTTTTACTTTGGCTCCAGCCATAGTGTCTTTTTTTAATGATTTCTCTGATTTTGCCCTTGATTTTTCCTCTTCCTACATGCCCTTAGCCTGGGTTTTTCACAGTTGACATATGACTTAAAGTTTGGGTCTCAGTGAAAACATCACCTCTCTCCACTGTCTCCTTCCCCTCCTGCCAGCACCCCTTGCCTCATACCTTTACAATTTGTCACCCTATTTTATTTTTCTTTTTTTTTTGTTGTCGTTGATCATATCATTTTATTTATTTATTTATTTATTTATTTATTTATTTTTATTATACTTTAAGTTCTAGGGTACATGTGCATAACGTGCAGGTTTGTTACATATGTATACTTATGCCATGTTGGTGTGCTGCACCCATCAACTCGTCAGCACCCATCAATTCATCATTTATATCATGTATAACTCCCCAATGCAATCCCTCCCTCCTCCCCCCTCCCCCCTCCCCATAATAGGTCCCAGTGCGTGATGTTCCCCTTCCCGAGTCCAAGTGATCTCATTGTTCAGTTCCCACCTATGAGTGAGAACATGCGGTGTTTGGTTTTCTGTTCTTGTGATAGTTTGCTAAGAATGATGGTTTCCAGCTGCATCCATGTCCCTACAAAGGACGCAAACTCATCCTTTTTTATGGCTGCATAGTATTCCATGGTGTATATGTGCCACATTTTCTTAATCCAGTCTGTCACAGGTGGACATTTGGGTTGATTCCAAGTCTTTGCTATTGTGAATAGTGCCGCAATAAACATACGTGTACATGTGTCTTTGTAGTAGAATAATTTATAATCCTTTGGGTATATACCCAGTAGTGGGATGGCTGGGTCATATGGTACATCTAGTTCTAGATCCTTGAGGGATTGCCATACTGTTTTCCATAATGGTTGAACTAGTTTACAATCCCACCAACAGTGTAAAAGTGTTCCTATTTCTCCACATCCTCTCCAGCACCTGTTGTTTCCTGACTTCTTAATGATTGCCATTCTAACTGGTGTGAGATGGTATCTCATTGTGGTTTTGATTTGCATTTCTCTGATGGCGAGTGATGATGAGCATTTTTTCATGTGTCTGTTGGCTGTATGAATATCTTCTTTTGAGAAATGTCTGTTCATATCCTTTCCCCACTTTTTGATGGGGTTGTTTGTTTTTTTCTCGTATATTTGTTTGAGTTCTTTGTAGATTCTGGATATTAGCCCTTTGTCAGATGAGTAGGTTGCAAAAATTTTCTCCCATTCTGTAGGTTGCCTGTTCACTCTGATGGTAGTTTCTTTTGCTGTGCAAAAGCTCTTTAGTTTAATTAGATCCCATTTGTCAATTTTTGCTTTTGCTGCCGTTGCTTTTGGTGTTTTAGACATGAAGTCCTTGCCCATGCCTATGTCCTGAATGGTACTACCTAGGTTTTCTTCTAGGGTTTTTATGGTATTAGGTCTAACATTTAAGTCTCTAATCCATCTTGAATTAATCTTCGTATAAGGGGAAAGGAAAGGATCCAGTTTCAGCTTTCTACTTATGGCTAGCCAATTTTCCCAGCACCATTTATTAAATAGGGAATTCTTTCCCCATTTCTTGTTTCTCTCAGGTTTGTCAAAGATCAGATGGCTGTAGATGTGCGGTATTATTTCTGAGGACTCTGTTCTGTTCCATTGGTCTATATCTCTGTTTTGGTACCAGTACCATGCTGTTTTGGTTACTGTAGCCTTGTAGTATAGTTTGAAGTCAGGTAGCGTGACGCCTCCAGCTTTGTCCTTTTGACTTAGGATTGTCTTGGCAATGCGGGCTCTTTTTTGGTTCCATATGAACTTTAAAGCAGTTTTTTCCAATTCTGTGAAGAAACGCATTGGTAGCTTGATGGGGATGGCATTGAATCTATAAATAACCTTGGGGAGTATGGCCATTTTCACGATATTGATTCTTCCTATCCATGAGCATGGTATGTTCTTCCATTTGTTTGTGTCCTCTTTTATTTCACTGAGCAGTGGTTTGTAGTTCTCCTTGAAGAGGTCCTTTACATCCCTTGTAAGCTGGATTCCTAGGTGTTTTATTCTCTTTGAAGCAATCGTGAATGGAAGTTCATTCCTGATTTGGCTCTCCGCTTGTCTGTTACTGGTGTATAAGAATGCTTGTGATTTTTGCACATTAATTTTGTATCCTGAGACTTTGCTGAAGTTGCTTATCAGCTTAAGGAGATTTTGGACTGAGACAATGGGGTTTTCTAAATATACAATCATGTCATCTGCAAACAGGGACAATTTGACTTCTTCTTTTCCTAACTGGATACCCTTGATTTCTTTCTCTTGCCTGGTTGCCCTAGCCAGAACTTCCAACACTATGTTGAATAGGAGTGGTGAGAGAGGGCATCCCTGTCTTGTGCCAGTTTTCAAAGGGAATTTTTCCAGTTTTTGCCCATTCAGTATGATATTAGCTGTGGGTTTGTCATAAATAGTTCTTATTATTTTGAGGTACGTTCCATCAATACCGAATTTATTGAGCGTTTTTAGCATGAAGGGCTGTTGAATTTTGTCAAAAGCCTTTTCTGCATCTATTGAGATAATCATGTGGTTCTTGTCTTTGGTTCTGTTTATATGCTGGATTACGTTTATTGATTTGCAAATGTTGAACCAGCCTTGCATCCCAGGGATGAAGCCCACTTGATCATGGTGGATAAGCTTTTTGATGTGCTGCTGAATCCGGTTTGCCAGTATTTTATTGAGAATTTTTGCATCGATGTTCATCAGGGATATTGGTCTAAAATTCTCTTTTTTTGTTGTGTCTCTGCCAGGCTTTGGTATCAGGATGATGTTGGCCTCATAAAATGAGTTAGGGAGGATTCCCTCTTTTTCTATTGATTGGAATAGTTTCAGAAGGAATGGTACCAGCTCCTCCTTGTACCTCTGGTAGAATTCAGCTGTGAATCCATCTGGTCCTGGACTTTTTTTGGTGGGTAGGCTATTAATTGTAGCCTCAATTTCAGAGCCTGCTATTGGTCTATTCAGGGATTCAACTTCTTCCTGGTTTAGCCTTGGGAGAGTGTAAGTGTCCAGGAAATTATCCATTTCTTCTAGATTTTCTAGTTGATTTGCGTAGAGGCGTTTATAGTATTCTCTGATGGTAGTTTGTATTTCTGTGGGGTCAGTGGTGATATCCCCTTTATCATTTTTTATTGCATCTATTTGATTCCTCTCTCTTTTCTTCTTTATTAGTCTTGCTAGCGGTCTGTCAATTTTGTTGATCTTTTCAAAAAACCAACTCCTGGATTCATTGATTTTTTGGAGGGTTTTTGTGTCTCTGTCTCCTTCAGTTCTGCTCTGATCTTAGTTATTTCTTGCCTTCTGCTAGCTTTTGAATGTGTTTGCTCTTGCCTCTCTAGTTCTTTTAATTGTGATGTTAGAGTGTCAATTTTAGATCTTTCCTGCTTTCTCTTGTGGGCATTTAGTGCTATAAATTTCCCTCTACACACTGCTTTAAATGTGTCCCAGAGATTCTGGTATGTTGTATCTTTGTTCTCATTGGTTTCAAAGAACATCTTTATTTCTGCCTTCATTTTGTTATGTACCCAGTAGTCATTCAGGAGCAGGTTGTTCAGTTTCCATGTAGTTGAGCGGTTTTGATTGAGTTTCTTAGTCCTGAGTTCTAGTTTGATTGCACTGTGGTCTGAGAGACAGTTTGTTATAATTTCTGTTCTTGTACATTTGCTGAGGAGTGCTTTACTTCCAATTATGTGGTCAATTTTGGAATAAGTGTGATGTGGTGCTGAGAAGAATGTATATTCTGTTGATTTGGGGTGGAGAGTTCTATAGATGTCTATTAGGTCCGCTTGGTGCAGAGATGAGTTCAATTCCTGGATATCCTTGTGAACTTTCTGTCTCATTGATCTGTCTAATGTTGACAGTGGGGTGTTGAAGTCTCCCATTATTATTGTATGGGAGTCTAAGTCTCTTTGTAAGTCTCTAAGGACTTGCTTTATGAATCTGGGTGCTCCTGTATTGGGTGCGTATATATTTAGGATAGTTAGCTCTTCCTGTTGAATTGATCCCTTTACCATTATGTAATGGCCTTCTTTGTCTCTTTTGATCTTTGATGGTTTAAAGTCTGTTTTATCAGAGACTAGGATTGCAACCCCTGCTTTTTTTTGTTCTCCATTTGCTTGGTAGATCTTCCTCCATCCCTTTATTTTGAGCCTATGTATGTCTCTGCATGTGAGATGGGTCTCCTGAATACAGCAGACTGATGGGTCTTGACTCTTTATCCAGTTTGCCAGTCTGTGTCTTTTAACTGGAGCATTTAGTCCATTAACATTTAAGGTTAATATTGTTATGTGTGAACTTGATCCTGTCATTATGATATTAACTGGTTATTTTGCTCGTTAGTTGATGCAGTTTCTTCCTAGCCTCGATGGTCTTTACATTTTGGCATGTTTTTGCAATGGCTGGTACCGGTTGTTCCTTTCCATGTTTAGGGCTTCCTTCAGGGTCTCTTGTAAGGCAGGCCTGGTGGTGACAAAATCTCTAAGCATTTGCTTATCTGTAAAGGATTTTCTTTCTCCTTCACTTATGAAACTTAGTTTGGCTGGATATGAAATTCTGGGTTGAAAATTCTTTTCTTTAAGAACATTGAATATTGGCGCCCACTCTCTTCTGGCTTGTAGAGTTTCTGCCGAGAGATGTGCTGTTAGTCTGATGGGCTTCCCTTTGTGGGTAACCCGACCTTTCTCTCTGGCTGCCCTTAAGATTTTTTCCTTCATTTCAACTTTGGTGAATCTGGCAATTATGTGTCTTGGAGTTGCTCTTCTCGAGGAGTATCTTTGTGGCGTTCTCTGTATTTCCTGAATTTGAATGTTGGCCTGCCCTACTAGGTTGGGGAAGTTCTCCTGGATGATATCCTGAAGAGTGTTTTCCAACTTGGTTCCATTTTCCCCCTCACTTTCAGGCACCCCAATCAGACGTAGATTTGGTCTTTTTACATAATCCCATACTTCTTGCAGGCTTTGTTCATTTCTTTTTCTTCTTTTTTCTTTTGGTTTCTCTTCTCGCTTCATTTCATTCATTTGATCCTCAATCGCTGATACTCTTTCTTCCAGTTGATCGAGTCGGTTACTGAAGCTTGTGCATTTGTCACGTATTTCTCGTGACATGGTTTTCATCTCTGTCATTTCGTTTATGATCTTCTCTGCATTAATTAGTCTAGCTGTCAATTCTTCCACTCTTTTTTCAAGATTTTTAGTTTCTTTGCGCTGGGTACATAATTCCTCCTTTAGCTCTGATAAGTTTGATGGACTGAAGCCTTCTTCTCTCCTCTCGTCAAAGTCATTCTCTGACCAGCTTTGATCCGTTGCTGGCGATGGGCTGCGCTCCTTTGCAGGGGGAGATGCGCTCTTATTTTTTGAATTTCCAGCTTTTCTGCCCTGCTTCTTCCCCATCTTTGTGGTTTTATCTGTCTCTGGTCTTTGATGGTGGTGACGTACTGATGGGGTTTTGGTATAGGTGTCCTTCCTGTTTGATAGTTTTCCTTCTGACAGTCAGAAGGACTGTCTGTTGGTCTGTTGGAGATTGCTTGAGGTCCACTCCAGACCCTGTTTGCCTGGGTATCAGCAGCAGAGGTTGCCGAAGATAGAATATTGCTGAACAGCGAGTGTACCTGTCTGATTCTTCCTTTGGAAGTTTCCTCTCAGGGGTGTACTCCACCCTGTGAGGTGTGGGGTGTCAGACTGCCCCTAGTGGGGGATTTCTCCCAGCTAGGCTACTCAGGGGTCAGGGACACACCTGAGCAGGCAGTCTGTCCCTTCTCAGATCTCAACCTCCAAGTTGGGAGATCCACAGCTCTCCCCAAAGCTGTCAGACAGAGTCGTTCGCGTCTGCACCGGCCCCCGCTGTTTCCCCTGTTGGTCTTCAGCTGTGCGCTGTCCCCAGAGGTGGAGTCTACAGAGACAGGCAGGCTTCCTTGAGCTGCTGTGAGGTCCACCCAATTCGAGCTTCCCAGCGGCTTTGTTTACCTACTTAAGCCTCAGCAATGGCGGGCGCCCCTCCCCCAGCCTCGCTGCTGCCTTGCGGATAGATAGCCGCAGACTGCTGTGTTAGCAGTGAGGGAGGCTCCGTGGGCGTGGGATCCTCCCGGCCAGGCGTGGGATATATTCTCCTGGTGTGCCTCTTTGCTTAAAGCGCCGTATTGGGGTGGGAGTTACCCGATTTTCCAGGTGTTGTGTGTCTCAGTTCCCCTGGCTAGGAAAACGGATTCCCTTCCCCCTTGCACTTCCAGGTGAGGCGATGCCTCGCCCTGCTTCAGCTCTCGCTGGTCAGGCTGCAGCAGCTGACCAGCACCGATTGTCCGGCACTCCCTAGTGAGATGACCCCGGTACCTCAGTTGAAAATGCAGAAATCACCGGTCTTCTGTGTCGCTCGCGCTGGGAGTTGGAGACTGGAGCTGTTCCTATTCGGCCATCTTGCTCCGCCCCCCTATTTTATTTTTCTTAGAGCCCACCACTAGTTGAATTTACATCTGTTTCCCTGACTAAGCTTTCATCAGCTTCTTGAAATCAGAAACTTCATCCCTAGCATTGACTGCTTTATCTCCAGTACCAAGGACAGCCCCTGACTCCCCTGAGGTGCTCATCAGACATTTGTTGGATGAATAAATTTTTTTTAACATTATGTGGTCTTTTTATAGCTCTAGTTAGTGCTGAATTCGGATTAATATTATTGATTCAAATGGCCTTTCTCAGACTCTCAGGTGGCTCCTAATTCTAGCACCTTCAGGTTTGGCAACTAAGTCTCTTTGTGTAAGGCCTGGTCAAGAAACACCATTTCCTTAGGATAATGGCCTCTAGTTCCATCCATGTTGCTGAAAAATGATATGATTTCATTCCTTTCTATGGTGTAGTAGTATTCTATGGTCCATACACACCAGATTTCTAATCCCGTCATTCATTCATGGACACCCAGGTTGATTCCATGACTTTGCCATTATGAATAGTGCCATGACTGACGTATGAGTGTGGGTGTTTTTTTGATATGTACACTATTTGGGTGATGGGTGCACTAACAGCCCTGACTTAGCACTACACAGTATGTCCATGTGTAGTCCTAAATCCAACTGCATGCATTCCCCCAAATCTATAAAAAGATTTTAAAAAGGAAATTCCATTTCCAAGTTTTGATTTTCCAAGCTGAAGGTCTTTCTGTCATTTCTGTGGTCTCAGCAGCATTCTCCTAGTCGTGGTATCCACCACCTCTCATGAAGCAGCCCATGGAAAATGCTTAAAAGGCAAGGGCAGCATAGATGTCATTGTTCCTCTCTTGAGAAGGCTGTTCTGGGGGCAGGTAAGCCTTTCTAAGCACAGTCCATTTGTCAGAGCATCAAATCTGCCCTGTAGAAGGCCCTCTGTTGGAGAAAGAACACATGAGCTGCATGCGAGTAGCTGAGCAGCAGAAATAGACACGCTGTGTTTTCCTTGAAGTTCTTCCCTCCAGGGCCTGAGAGGTGCCCTCCGATGTGAGCTACAGCACCCTGCCACATCCAACGCTCTTACAGCAAAGGCAACCCACTCTGTTAGACTTGGACTCTTGCCTGCAATGGCCAGGACATTCAGTGAATTCGATTGATTTCATGGCCATTCATCCAAGGACATTTCACTAAAGATCTTTTTTTGATATCAGAACAGCAGTGCCAGGTACGTTTTGCTTTGATGTTAATAGGAAGTAGCATTGTTTAATTCAATGCCCTCTGAAAGTCCCACAGGTTGATCCCTAAATGTAGGCATTGTAGAACACGTGCCATTTTAATGGGCCACTGGCCAGCTTGCCGTTCCTGTGTTGATGGGCCACTGGAAACTGGAGCTGTCTCGGTGTCATCCCTAGAGTCTAGCAAAGCAGAAGGCACATACAATGAAAGGGGAACACACTGCCCTGGCTCCAAGGGAGCACTGGGGCTGATGAGGGGTGCATCCTGGGCACCAGGTGCTGCCTGAGACCATGTACTGCAGAGCTTGGCAGAGGCTGTCCTGAGGCAGCTTCCTACCCCAGCTGTGAGGGATGTTTCGTAATAACTCAAAGCACCACCTTTTTCATCTCCATCTACTATGTCTAAAGAAAAATTGATATCCATTTTCCATTTATCTAACTATCATTGTCAAAAGTATGGTTTTGAATGTTCGACTTCAGAATGTTAGAATCCTGAAACTTATTGAGAAGTATTTTGCAATATCTCTAAGCTGTATTTTTAGGAGAAAAGCACAGAACATACAAAGGTGGCCATTATGTTTCAGAAGAAGGAGAATATGTATGGTTAAGTACTGGTATATGCATAGACGCTCTCTGGGCAGATGCACAAAATACCAGTAGCAACAGTTACCTTCAGGTTGGGAGCTGGGGGGCTCTCGCCAGGACAGGAGGGGCTGATGTGTCACCGCACATGCTTCCTGCTGTTCAATTTCATTTTAGTCATGAGTTGATATCAACTCCCCATTTTTATAACAAAAAGTAATTAACAATGGAAAACAAAGTCTCCAGTGGTCAGACTTTAAAAGCAAATACGAAACATTTGTAAAATATGACGAAGCTTTGTGAATGAAAGAAAATATCCTTAAAAGGAGATATGTAGTCTTTGTTATAAGTATACTTCCTTTCACTGCCATAGAGTCTGAGATCACACATCATCATTTCAGAGCCTACTGGTCTTTTTGAGTTAGAATACCCAGGGCAGGATCGTACAATGCCTAAAAGTGCAGCCCCTGTAGAAAGGCTGGGTCCCAGCTTTGGCCTTGGGCTATTTCCTTAAGGTCTCTGTGCCTTAGTTGCCTCTCAAAAAATAGTCATGATAATAATGCTTTCCTCATTGGGTTGTCTTGAAAATTAAGTAAACTGATATGCGGAAAACACTTATATTAGTTCCTGGAACATAGTAAATACTATATAAATGTCAGCTTTGGGGGCAGACCTAAACTGATCCTTTTGTATTTACCAAAGCTCATATTAGGACTCACTTGTATTGTAAATTCTAGGGTCTTGACTGATACATGACGACATGCATTTACCGTTATAATATAATGCAGAATATTTTCACTGCCTTAGAAATCTCCTCTTCTCCATCTATTCTTTCCTCCCTGCTCCTCCCTCTGAACCCCTAGTAACCAGCAATCAGTTTAATGTTTCTATAGTTTTACCTTTTCCAGAATGTCATACAGAATATATACAGAATATAATATAGAATACAGAATATAGCCATTTCAGACTGGCTTCTTACACTTGGTAATATGGATTTAAGGTTCCTCTATGTCTTTTCATGGTTTAACAATTCACTTCCTTTCATCAGTTAATAATGTTCCATTATATAGCACACCACAGCTTCTTTATCCATTCACCTACTAAAGGATATCTTGATTGCTTCCAATTTTTGGCAATTATGAATAAAGCTGCTCTAAACATTCACGTATAGATAATTTTTTTGCAGAAATTTTCAACTCATTTGGGTAAATGCCAAGGAGAATAATTGCTTGGTTTAATGTCAAGAATATGTTTAACTTCATAAGAAACTACCAAACTCTCGTCCAAAGTGGCTGTGCACTTTGCATTCCTACCAGCAATGAGTAAGAGTTCCTGTTGCTCCATAACCCCAGCAGCATTTGGTGTTGTCAGTATTTTGGATTGTAGCTGTTCTACTAGGAATATAATGGCATCTCATTGTTGTTTTAATTTGCAATTCCCTGGTGATATACACAACACTGAGCATCCTTCCTTAGGCTTATTTGCCATCTGTGTATATTCTTTGGTAAGATGTCTGTTCAAATCTTTGCCCATTGTTTAATTGGGTTTTCTTATTGTTGAGTTTTAAGAATTCTTTGTATGTTTTCTATACTAGTTTTTATTTAATCAGATATGTGTTAGCAACTATTATTTCCCAGTCTGTCTGTGGCTTGTCTTTGCTTTCTCTTCCCAGGGTCTTTCTTTTTTTTTTTTTTTTTTTTTTTTTTTTTTTGAGACGGAGTCTCGCTCTGTTGCCCAGGCTGGAGTGCAGTGGCTGGATCTCAGCTCACTGCAAGCTCCGCCTCCCGGGTTTACGCCATTCTCCTGCCTCAGCCTCCCAAGTAGCTGGGACCACAAGCGCCACCACCTCGCCCGGCTAGTTTTTTATATTTTTTAGTAGAGACGGGGTTTCACCGGGTTAGCCAGGATGGTCTCGATCTCCTGACCTTGTGATCCGCCCGTCTCGGCCTCCCAAAGTGCTGGGATTACAGGCTTGAGCCACCGCGCCCGGCCCAGGGTCTTTCTAAACATTTGCTTTTATTACTATCATTCTCCATTGGGCATACAGATTTAGATTTCCAATGTTAATATGCCTTTCTCTCCAATAAATGACGAGGACTGGCCAGCTGTTGTCTTTACCTGAGAAGAATAGTAGTGAGATGTGACCATGTATCATTTCCCTCTATGTTCCATGCCATAAGGTCTCACTACCTTCCGTCAGATCTTCCCACTTTAACCAGTCTCTCTACCGCTCACCTGCCAGGTGAGCACCTTGGACTCCCCAGGCGAAGCTTCTCAGCTCCATAGATGGAGACAAACCCTAGACTTCTCTGGGTTAGGTCTTCCTCTGGAGGAGGCCCTGGCTGAAGGCAGGAGTCTCAGGGGTGCCTACAAAGACGCAGCGAGGGGGAATTTCTCTGCAGAGGCATTTTTATCCTGAATTCAGCCAAAACCAAAGAGTGTGTGCCTGTGGTTTCTGAATAATGCCTGTGTCCAGTACTGCTCCTTTTGTCCCCTTTGTGAGGGCCCCTCCATATCCTCAAGAAGGCTGTATCCAGCCAAGGGGAGGTGTGGCCACCACCACATGCCCCCTGAGAGCGCCCTGCATTGACTTCTCCAGCCAGTCCTTCCAGGAAGTGGCAGACACTCATCCAGGTGAGGCCCACGTGTCTCCTCTGCCTAGAGCTTGTGACGTAGGCATCCCGGGCCCTGGCTTCCACTGGTGTGGGAACAGTGCTCACTTGTCCTGACTGCCCAGTGTGCCTGGGGGCTCCCGGTGTCCACCCAGCCCTTACTCACTGTCCCTGTCCCACTTTTTTCTTCTGCATCTGAAAATATATCTTCATCATGGCAGGACACATACTTTCCACTTCATACACTCTGAGTATCATTATTTAATAACACAGGAATATGTCCTGACCCCAGCTCTCTTAATAAGAGATTTATAGTCCATTCCACTGAGTCCCACGATGCATGCATTTGAACAAGCAGTGCCTCTCTCATATCCACAGTCTTCTAGTTCCCCCAGACCCGACCTCCATCCCAAAGATTTAATCACATCCTGGGGTCTTGATAGAGACGCTCTCCCATCATTCCAAGTTCAGGGAACTAGAGAAGGTGAATTGCATCGTCCAGGAAGATAATCATGTTGGCTGAGCTCAAAGATCCCAGCAGAAGCCAGATCATGCTTGTGGGTCCTGCGGAGAATTTGATGTCTTATCCTAAAGCAATGGAAAACGATTGGTGTGTTTGTAGACCATGTCTGGATAGCGACATGAGATGTCATTGGTAGTTATGTGATAAGTTCATGTTTTTAAAAGAAGGCTCTGGGCACTTTTGCAGAAATAAAGCAGCTTGAGTGAAAATAAAAGAGGATGTATATGAGCTCTGTGACCCTTTCCATGCCAAGTATATACCCTACAGAAATACCCAAGTGTCTTCATCAAAAAATACGTACAGATGGTTCATGGCAGCATTATCAGTCATAGCCAGAAGCTGGAAACACCCAGATGTCCAGAAATAGTAAAATGAACAAATAAATTGTGATATATTCACACAATGGAATGCTATCCAGCAACGAGAAGGAACAAAATACAACCACACACAACGATGCGAGCCAATCTCACGAACATCCTATTAAGTAAAGGGAACTAGGAAAACACATACATCTGGTGTGATTCCATTGACTCCAAAGGTCAACAGCAGGGAAAACGAGGTGGTGACATTTGAAAGCAGGTTAGAGTTTACTCAGAGGATAAGAGCCAGAGTAGTGGCTGGAGGGGTATGGGAGGGGCTTCTGGCGGGATGACAGTGTCCTGGTTGTTGAAGTAGGTCTGGAGGAAGTAAGTTTGTTTGCTTCATGAAATGTCATTGACCTGCACGTTCATGATTTGTACACTTAGCTGTATGCAATAAAAAGTTAAATAAAAATAAATTAAAAGTTTTGTTATAGTAATAAAAGGAGGGAGGGAGAAGAGAAGAAATGAGAGAAAAAGGAAGGGAGGGAGGAAAGGAAAGGGAAGGAAGGAAGGAAGGAAGGAAGGAAGGAAGGAAGGAAGGAAGGAAGGAAGGAAAGATGGAAGGAGAGAAGGAAGGAAGGAAGGAAGGAAGGAAGGAAGGAAGGAAGGAAGGAAGGAAGGAAGGAAGGAAGGAAGGAAGGAAGGAAGGAAGGAAAGAAAGGAGTTTGCAACTGTTTCTCAAACTTGACACCATGGACATTTGAGGCTGGATAATTCTTTGTGGTGGGGGCTGTCCTGTGCATTATAGAATGTTTAGCGGCATCACTGTCCTTACTAACTAGATGCTAATAACATCCCCCTCCCCATTGTAACAATGGAAATGTCCCCAGACATTGCCTTATGTCCCCTGGGAGCAGGGAACACATAATTCTCATCCAAGGATCCCTGGCCAAGAGTGTATGCAATGCTGGGTGAAGCCCCAGGTATCAGGCAGGTGTACCTCCGATGCATGGACAACTGGTATTGAATTGGCTGTTGCTGAGGGATGTCTGCACCTGAGGCCAGAAAAGGACAGTTCCTTGGCCCTCAGAGCAGGGAAAATGAATGGTCTCCAGGCACTTCCTGGAGCTTGCGTGGGTGGTGGTCTCCTCCTGATGAAGCCCTTACTGTCCACTCCACCCCCTACACAGCTGGCAGACTCTCAATTTCATCGACATGCTGTGAACTCTTGCTGCGAGTGGCCCCTTGGTCTTCTGTCAAGATCAATGTCTGTGGAATGTCAGAGCCAAGAATGCCCCAAGCCATGTATTGCTCTCCTTCTACAGAGACTACCCAGCCTGGCCTTTCCCCACCCAGAAGATGACTCTTATCTCTTCCCCCAATACTTACTTTGCTTTCTTCCTGTCTCCTTTCTGGTCTTGACTCAAAGGACACTTTTTCAATGGGGTTTTCACTGGCCGACAGGTCTACAGCTACAAACTCTCCACCCTAGAACACTTTAGCACTTCTCACTGCTTTATTTTTCTCCTTAGTACCTGTTGCTAATACAACTTTTTAAATGTGTCTTTTTACTGATTGTCATTTGTTCCCCAGTGTGTAAGCCCCATGAAGGCAGACATTTTTGTTTCTATTCTGTTTCCTCCTGTATCTCCAGAGCCCAGATGTAATCCTGGTTCATAGTTGGTTCTCAGGAGGTTTTTATTAAAAGAGTGAGTGAATCTCTAACTATTTGAAATGGGAGTGTTGCTGAACACCAGGGGTTCAGCCTAAGTCCAGTTGCTCCCTGGACAGAAAGCCAATCACTGAGACAATGAGTATTGCCAGGGAAGAAGGCTTTATTGCTGGTGACATCAGCTGTGAGACAGAAGGCAAATCTTAAATCCATCTCTCCAACTGACTGAAGTTAGCGGTTTATATGGGAATTGGCCAGCAAGCAGCAGGTGGCCGGATGAGGGTTCTGTTGTCTCGATGTCCAGATGCCATGATCTTGAAAGTTCAGTTCCATGATACTCTCTGGGAGAAAAGTTGGGCTGGTTTCAGAAAGAAGACCTTTAGAGTAGAAGTAAAAGCATTTGGCTCAGAGGAAAAAAGAAAACCATGTCAGTTAATACATCATTACATCATCTTCCCTCAATAGCAATAGCACAAAGATTGCAAAACCTTGGGACTATGGGATATTTCACACAGTAGAATCAAGGTGGCTTCTCCCTTCACACTCACAGCAAAAAGAGGTTCAGGGCTTTCTTGGATCACAAGGAAGAGAGCTTTTTCTTTTATTCTCTAAGCTAGCACTGTTCACCAGGACCTTCTGTGATGACAGGGATGTTCTCAACCTGTGCAGACCAATGTGTCAGCCCCCAGCCACTGTGGCTTCTGAGCACTCCTAGTCTCCTAGTGCAGCTGGTGCAACAGAGAAAGTAAATCTTTAATCTTACTTAATTTTTTTTTCATTTTTGAGATGGAGTTTTGCTCTTGTTGCCCAGGCTGGAGTGCAATGGCGTGATCTCGGCTCACCGCAACTTCTGCCTCCACGGTTCAAGCGATTCTCCTGCCTCAGCCTCCTGAGTAGGTGGAATTACAGGCATGTGCCACCACACCAGGCTAATTTTTTTATATTTTTAATAGAGACGGGATTTCTCCATGTTGGTCAGGCTGGTCTCGAACTCCTCACCTCAGGTGATCCATCCACCTTGGCCTCCCAAAGTGCTGGGATTACAGGTGTGAGCCACCATGCATGGCCACTTAATTTTAATTCATTTAAAATTATAGAGTCACATGTGACTAGCAGCTACTACCTTGGACAGCACAGGTGTAAACCCTGGTTCCTACATGGGCTCAAAGCCTGAGGATTCTGCCTGTCCTTCCCAACTTTTCATACATTCACCCCAGAATGCATCCAGACAGGCCTCACTAATATATCCAATCTTTGTCATTGTTAGAATCCTCATTTGCAAGCAATAGGAAGCAACTCTGGCTGATTTATGTAGAAATTGAACTTATTCAATTTATTAAAAGGGTATTGACTACCATGAATCTCCAGGAGGGGTAGAAAACCAGATAAAGAGGCTATGGAGCGAGGAATGATGTCAGAGATACAGCAGACATTTTTCTAGTCTGACACTGCCACCCTCCTCCACCAGCAGCAAAACACGGGCATCAAGAAGAGTGCCAGGGACCCCCGACTGCTGGTCAAGACCTCCATGCCACCCGGGACGGTACCCTTACTGGATAAACACATTAAATATGTAATGCTGGACTGCAAATACGTCATGAGGTTGTGTTTGAAATGCACATTTTGGGCAGCATTCCTGTTAGCCTAGTAAAGATTACTTTTAGCATTGCTAGATATTAAGCAGAGAACACTCCAGCTCAAAGCAGCCGGCAAAGCTCGACTTTTGTTGAGAGACTGAGAGGGAGGGAGGTTTTCATAATCAGTTATCACCCACCTTGGAAGACGAAATCAAAACTGAGCCATTCTTTTTTTTTTTTTTTAATATACTTTAATTTCTAGGGTACATGTGCATAATGTGCAGGTTTGTGACATATGTATACTTGTGCCATGTTGGTGTGCTGCACCCATCAACTCGTCAGCACCCGTCAACTCGTCATTTACATCAGGTATATCTCCCAATGCAATCCCTCCCCCTTCCCCCTCCCCATGATAGGCCCCGGTATGTGATGATCCCCTTTCCGAGTCCAAGTGATCTCATTGTTCAGTTCCCACCTATGAGTGAGAACATGCAGTGTTTGGTTTTCTCTTCTTGTGATAGTTTGCTAAGATTGATGGTTTCCAGCTGCATCCATGTCCCTACAAAGGACACAAACTCATCCTTTTTTATGGCTGCATAGTATTCCATAGTGTGTATGTGCCACATTTTCTTAATCCAGTCTGTCACTGATGGACATTTGGGTTGATTCCAAGTCTTTGCTATTGTGAATAGTGCCACAATAAACATACATGTGCATGTGTCTTTATAGCAGCATGATTTATGATCCTTTGGGCATATACCCAGTAATGGGATGGCTGGGTCATATGGTACATCTAGTTCTAGATCCTTGAGGAATTGCCATACTGTTTTCCATAATGGTTGAACTAGTTTACAATCCCACCAACAGTGTAAAAGTGTTCCTATTTCTCCACATCCTCTCCAGCACCTGTTGTTTCCTGACTTTTTAATGATTGCCATTCTAACTGGTGTGAGATGATATCTCATTGTGGTTTTGATTTGCATTTCTCTGATGGCGAGTGATGATGAGTATTTTTTCATGTGTCTGTTGGCTGTATGAATGTCTGCTTTTGAGAAATGTCTGCTCATATCCTTTGCCCACTTTCTGATGGGGTTGTTTGTTTTTTTCTTGTAAATTTGTTTGAGTTCTTTGTAGATTCTGGATATTAGCCCTTTGTCAGATGAGTAGATTACAAAAATGTTCTCCCATTCTGTAGGTTGCCTGTTCACTCTGATGGTAGTTTCTTTTGCTGTGCAGAGGCTCCTTAGTTTAATGAGATCCCATTTGTCAATTTTGGCTTTTGCTGCCGTTGCTTTTGGTGTTTTAGACATGAAGTCCTTGCCCATGCCTATGTCCTGAATGGTACTACCTAGGTTTTCTTCTAGGGTTTTTATGGTATTAGGTCTAACATTTAAGTCTCTAATCCATCTTGAATTAATTTTCGTATAAGGAGTAAGGAAAGGATCCAGTTTCAGCTTTCTACTTATGGCTAGCCAATTTTCCCAGCACCATTTATTAAATAGGGAATCCTTTCCCCATTTCTTGTTTCTCTCAGGTTTGTCAAAGATCAGATGGCTGTAGATGTGTGGTATTATTTCTGAGGACTCTGTTCTGTTCCATTGGTCTATATCTCTGTTTTGGTACCAGTACTATGCTGTTTTGGTTACTGTAGCCTTGTAGTATAGTTTGAAGTCAGGTAGCTGGAGTCTTCTTTTGACTTAGGATTGTCTTGGCAATGCGGGCTCTTTTTTGGTTCCATATGAACTTTAAAGCAGTTTTTTCCAATTCTGTGAAGAAAGTCATTGGTAGCTTGATAGGGATGGCATTGAATCTATAAATTACCTTGGGCAGTATGGCCATTTTCACAATATTGATTCTTCCTATCCATGAGCATGGTATATTCTTCCATTTGTTTGTGTCCTCTTTTATTTCACTGAGCAGTGGTTTGTAGTTCTCCTTGAAGAGGTCCTTTACGTCCCTTGTAAGTTGAATTCCTAGGTATTTTATTATCTTTGAAGCAATTGTGAATGGAAGTTCATTCCTGATTTGGCTTTCTGTTTGTCTGTTACTGGTGTATAAGAATGCTTGTGATTTTTGCACATTAATTTTGTATCCTGAGACTTTGCTGAAGTTGCTTATCAGCTTAAGGAGATTTTGGACTGAGACAATGGGGTTTTCTAAATATACAATCATGTCATCTGCAAACAGGGACAATTTGACTTCCTCTTTTCCTAACTGAATACCCTTGATTTCTTTCTCTTGCCTGATTGCCCTAGCCAGAACTTCCAACACTATCTTGAATAGGAGTGGTGAGAGAGGGCATCCCTGTCTTGTGCCAGATTTCAAATGGAATTTTTCCAGTTTTTGCCCATTCAGTATGATATTGGCTATGGGTTTGTCGTAAATAGCTCTTATTATTTTGAGGTACGTTCCATCAATACCGAATTTATTGAGCGTTTTTAGCATGAAGGGCTGTTGAATTTTGTCGAAGGCCTTTTCTGCATCTATTGAGATAATCATGTGGTTCTTGTCTTTGGTTCTGTTTATATGCTGGATTACGTTTATTGATTTGCGAATGTTGAACCAGCCTTGCATCCCAGGGATGAAGCCCACTTGATCATGGTGGATAAGCTTTTTGATGTGCTGCTGAATCCGGTTTGCCAGTATTTTATTGAGGATTTTTACATTGATGTTCATCAGGGAAATTGGTCTAAAATTCTCTTTTTTTGTTGTGTCTCTGCCAGGCTTTGGTATCAGGATGATGTTGGCCTCATAAAATGAGTTAGGGAGGATTCCCTCTTTTTCTATTGATTGGAATAGTTTCAGAAGGAATGGTACCAGCTCCTCCTTGTACCTCTGGTAGAATTCAGCTGTGAATCCATCGGGTCCTGGACTTTTTTTGGTTGGTAGGCTATTAATTATTGCATCAATTTCAGAGCCTGCTATTGGTCTATTCAGGGATTCAACTTCTTCCTGGTTTAGTCTTGGAAGAGTGTAAGTGTCCAGGAAATTATCCATTTCTTCTAGATTTTCCAGTTGATTTGCGTAGAGGCGTTTATAGTATTCTCTGATGGTAGTTTGTATTTCTGTGGGGTCAGTGGTGATATCCCCTTTATCATTTTTTATTGCATCTATTTGATTCTTCTCTCTTTTCTTCTTTATTAGCCTTGCTAGCGGTCTGTCAATTTTGTTGATCTTTTCAAAAAACCAACTCCTGGATTCATTGATTTTTGGGAGGGTTTTTTGTGTCTCTGTCTCCTTCAGTTCTGCTCTGATCTTAGTTATTTCTTGCCTTCTGCTAGCTTTTGAATGTATTTGCTCTTGCTTCTCCAGTTCTTTTAATTGTGATGTTAGAGTGTCAATTTTAGATCTTTCCAGCTTTCTCTTGTGGGCATTTAGTGCTATAAATTTCCCGCTACACACTGCTTTAAATGTGTCCCAGAGATTCTGGTATGTTGTATCTTTGTTCTCATTGGTTTCAAAGAACATCTTTATTTCTGCCTTCATTTTGTTATGTACCCAGTAGTCATTCAGGAGCAGGTTGTTCAGTTTCCATGTAGTTGAGCGGTTTTGATTGAGTTTCTTAGTCCTGAGTTCTAGTTTGATTGCACTGTGGTCTGAGAGACAGTTTGTTATAATTTCTGTTCTTGTACATTTGCTGAGGAGTGCTTTACTTCCAATTATGTGGTCAATTTTGGAATAAGTGTGATGTGGTGCTGAGAAGAATGTATATTCTGTTGATTTGGGGTGGAGAGTTCTATAGATGTCTATTAGGTCTGCTTGCTGCAGAGATGAGTTCAATTCCTGGATATCCTTGTTAACTTTCTGTCTCATTGATCTGTCTAATGTTGACAGTGGGGTGTTGAAGTCTCCCATTATTATTGTATGGGAGTCTAAGTCTCTTTGTAAGTCTCTAAGGACTTGCTTTATGAATCTGGGTGCTCCTGTATTGGGTGCGTATATATTTAGGATAGTTAGCTCTTCCTGTTGAATTGATCCCTTTACCATTATGTAATGGCCTTCTTTGTCTCTTTTGATCTTTGATGGTTTAAAGTCTGTTTTATCAGAGACTAGGATTGCAACCCCTGCTTTTTTTTTTGTTCTCCATTTGCTTGGTAGATCTTTCTCCATCCCTTTATTTTGAGCCTATGTATGTCTCTGCATGTGAGATGGGTCTCCTGAATACAGCAGACTGATGGGTCTTGACTCTTTATCCAGTTTGCCAGTCTGTGTCTTTTAATTGGAGCATTTAGTCCATTTACATTTAAGGTTAATATTGTTATGTGTGAACTTGATCCTGCCATTATGATATTAACTGGTTATTTTGCTCATTAGTAGATGCAGTTTCTTCCTAGCCTCGAAGGTCTTTACATTTTGGCATGTTTTTGCAATGGCTGGTACTGGTTTTTCCTTTCCATGTTTAGTGCTTCCTTCAGGGTCTCTTGTAAGGAAGGCCTGGTGGTGACAAAATCTCTAAGCATTTGCTTATCTGTAAAGGATTTTCTTTCTCCTTCACTTATGAAACTTAGTTTGGCTGGATATGAAATTCTGGGTTGAAAATTCCTTTCTTTAAGAATGTTGAATATTGGCCCCCACTCTCTTCTGGCTTGTAGAGTTTCTGCCCAGAGATCTGCTGTTAGTCTGATGGGCTTCCCTTTGTGGGTAACCCGACCTTTCTCTCTGGCTGCCCTTAAGATTTTTTCCTTCATTTCAACTTTGGTGAATCTGGCAATTATGTGTCTTGGAGTTGCTCTTCTCGAGGAGTATCTTTGTGGCGTTCTCTGTATTTCCTGAATTTGAATGTTGGCCTGCCCTACTAGGTTGGGGAAGTTCTCCTGGATGATATCCTGAAGAGTGTTTTCCAACTTGGTTCCATTTTCCCCCTCACTTTCAGGCACCCCAATCAGACGTAGATTTGGTCTTTTTACATAATCCCATACTTCTTGCAGGCTTTGTTCATTT
The DNA here is from genome assembly GCF_007565055.1 of Rhinopithecus roxellana. Taxonomy (NCBI): domain Eukaryota; kingdom Metazoa; phylum Chordata; class Mammalia; order Primates; family Cercopithecidae; genus Rhinopithecus; species Rhinopithecus roxellana. Next base: position 106,215,349 of record NC_044558.1, read on the forward strand.
CTTTTTCTTCTTTTTTCTTTTGGTTTCTCTTCTCGCTTCATTTCATTCATTTGATCCTCAATCGCTGATACTCTTTCTTCCAGTTGATCGAGTCGGTTACTGAAGCTTGTGCATTTGTCACATATTTCTCGTGTCATAGTTTTCATCTCTGTCATTTCGTTTATGACCTTCTCTGCATTAATTATTCTAGCTATCAATTCTTCCACTCTTTTTTCAAGATTTTTAGTTTCTTTGCGCTGGGTACATAATTCCTCCTTTAGCTCTGATAAGTTTGATGGACTGAAGCCTTCTTCTCTCATCTCGTCAAAGTCATTCTCTGACCAGCTTTGATCCGTTGCTGGCGATGGGCTGTGCTCCTTTGCAGGGGGAGATGCGCTCTTATTTTTTGAATTTCCAGCTTTTCTGCCCTGTTTTTTCCCCATCTTTGTGGTTTTATCTGTCTCTGGTCTTTGATGATGGTGACGTACTGATGGGGTTTTGGTATAGGTGTCCTTCCTGTTTGATAGTTTTCCTTCTGACAGTCAGGACCCTCAGCTATAGGTCTGTTGGAGATTGCTTGAGGTCCACTCCAGACCCTGTTTGCCTGGGTATCAGCAGCAGAGGTTGCCGAAGATAGAATATTGCTGAACAGCGAGTGTACCTGTCTGATTCTTCCTTTGGAAGCTTCCTCTCAGGGGTGTACTCCACCCTGTGAGGTGTGGGGTGTCAGACTGCCCCTAGTGGGGGATGTCTCCCAGTTAGGCTACTCAGGGGTCAGAGACCCACTTGAGCAGGCAGTCTGTCCCTTCTCAGATCTCAACCTCCATGTTGGGAGATCCACTGCTCTCTTCAAAGCTGTCAGACAGAGTCGTTTGCGTCTGCAGTGGTTTCTGCTGCTTTTGTGGTTGTTGTTGTTGTTGTTTAGCTGTGCCCTGTCCCCAGAGGTGGAGTCTACAGAGACCGGCAGGCTTCCTTGAGCTGCTGTGAGCTCCACCCAGTTCGAGCTTCCCAGCGGCTTTGTTTACCTACTTAAGCCTCAGCAATGGCGGGCGCCCCTCCCCCAGTCTTGCTGCTGCCTTGCGGTTAGATCGCAGACTGCTGTGCTAGCAATGAGGGAGGCTCTGTGGCCGTGGGACCCTCCCGGCCAGGTGTGGGATATAATCTCCTGGTGTGCCCGTTTGCTTAAAGCACAGTATTGGGGTGGGAGTTACCCAATTTTTCCAGGTGTTATGTGTCTCAGTTCCCCTGGCTAGGAAAAGGAATTCCCTTCCCCCTTGCGCTTCCCAGGTGAGGTGCTGCCTCGCCCTGCTTCAGCTCTCGCTGGTTGGGCTGCAGCGGCTGACCAGCACCGATTGTCCAGCACTCCCTAGTGAGATGAACCCAGTACCTCAGTTGAAAATGCAGAAATCACCAGTCTTCTGTGTCACTCGCACTGGGAGTTGGAGACTGGAGCTGTTCCTATTCGGCCATCTTGCTCCGTCCTCAAAAACTGAGCCATTCATAAACGATGGGTGGATTTCATCTTGGTAAGAAGCACTCATTTCTAGGAGTGCAAGGATTATAGAACAACTCTTTCTCTGGGCGCCGGATGCCCACCCATCAGGCACTCACTGGTGATCGGTGCAAATGAGAAGCTATCCGTCAGAATGCACATTCTCTGGCCTGGCTGAGGTGTCTCACTTAGTAGCTGTTGCATTTCTGGGGCTGCTGTAACAAATTGCCACAAACTTAGGTCACTTTCCACAGCAGTCAGTTGTTCTCTCACAGTTCCAGAGGCCAGAAATCCAAATCAAGGTGTGGGCAGGGCCGCACTCCTTCCAGAGGCTCTGGGAAAGGATCCTCCCTGCCTCCCCTGTCTCCTGGTGACCACAGGCATCCCCTGGCTTGCAGCCCCATCCCTCTTCCTCCCCTGCTCCCTGTAGGTTTTGTTGCTTCCCTATGTATCCTTATGGAGGTCTTAAGTCAAATACGACTGCATAGTCTTACTTTCCTCTGCACCATGGCATTCTATGCACAGATTCCTGAAGGACTCCCTCCGAGCACCTAAACCCTTTTGCTACTGAGTCAAAGGGACAGCCAGGGGTCCTGAAGGTGGCAGGGGGCTGCATCTGGAGGTTGAGGGCAGCGACAACCTAGAAAGCAATAGAAAGGAATCCCCATCAGCTGGGTTGGTTTTCACAGTGGGAGCTGGGCACACAGGCCCTCCTGTATTGCCTCTGACTTTTCCACTTTGAAATCTGCCCTGGAAATCTCTCCATATGGGTAGGAAGAGCACCGGCTGGCTTCTTTTCATAGCTGTGTTGTAATCCAGAGCTCACTGAAGGTGCTTGTTCAGCCAGCGCGGTGACTCTGATGGAGGGTCATGGGTCCGTAGTGTGCGGCGTGGCCCTCAGGCTGATCTGTGCCAACAAGGAGAGGCCAGGCAGAGCCAGGGGGCTGAGCCACAGAGTACATCCTTGGTCCTTCCCCTGGCAGCTCCTCTCCCCGTCTTCTCTCCTTACTTAGGCACCTCATGGGGAGGGGGTTATTATTCATGGATTGTGGATGCTTCTGGGGCTCTGTGTTAGGATGTTTTCACTTGCTGGTACACAGTTTGCTTTATATTTATTCATACAACCCATTTATATATCTGATGTTCATTAGTATATATGTTATATTTTACAAACAAAAAACTCAGAAAATTAACTCAAGGTTAATAGGAATCAAAAAGCTTCATGGTCCAAAGGAATGAATCTGTAATGGGGAACTTTCTCAATGGTTGGGAGGGAGGGTAGAGAGTGGAGCTGGCTGTTTTCCTCCCCTGCCCCTGACTGTCACATCACAGCACGTGGGGAATCCTCAGAATCCATGAGCATCTTCAGGAAGCAGACAGAGTTCAATGCACCAGAGATTAATTGAGGACTGCAGTTGTGAAGGATAAAGTAAATATGGAGCAGGAGTAGGAAGGCTGAGCTTCAGGATGCAGTGCAGGTCTGGTCCCTGGGAAAGGAGGATGGGAAGGAGGGAAAACTGGGCAGGAAGTACCTGACTGCAGGAAGCCCTGGGAATTCTCAGGCAGCCAAGCAGGAAGTGCTACCACAGAGGTTGTCCATAGAGGAGCCTCGCATGGTGTCCCAGCAGCCACCCTGCACCTTGGCCGTGCTTGGACACTGACCAGGTGCCTTCTGAAGGCCCCTGAGGACAGAGGCTGTGGTGAATGATTCTCCTTCTGGTGACTCCCTCTTGAAGGGACATTTAAACAGCATTCTTCCATGGCTGCCACCCTATGCTGCCACATAGACCTCATCAGACTATACCCGCTGGTAGAGAGAGGGTGTATTAGTCCATCTTCACGCTGCTGATAAAGACATACCCAAACCTGGGAACAAAAAGAGGTTTAATTGGACTTACAGTTCTACATGGCTGGGGAGGCCTCAGAATAATGGCAGGAGGCGAAAGGCACTTCTTACATGGTGGTAGCAAGAGAAAAATGAGGAGAAATCAAAAGCAGAAACCCCCGATAAACCCATCAGATCTCATGAGATCTATTCACTATCACGAGACTAGCACGGGACAGACCAGCCCCCATAATTCAGTTACCTCCCAGTGGGTTCCTCCCACAACATGCAGGAATCCTGGGAGATACAATTCAAGTTGAGATTTGGTGTGGACACAGCCAAACCATATCAGAGGGTGACTGCGTGAATTGGATGTTTGCTAAATGCAGGCAAAGTCTAAGGAGTTTGTATATATTAACTCATTTACTCTTCAAACCACCCAGTGAAGTTGGTCCCATGATCACCATCCCCATTTCGCAGAGGAGGGAACCAAGGCACAGAAAGGTTAAGTGACTTGTCCAAGGTCACACAGCCAGAGAGTGAAGGAGCTGGAACAATGTTAACCCAGGACATCCAGATCCAGAGCCTAGCAATGCCTCAGCTTTATCTAGAAGGAAAGACTCACATGACCATTCAGGACTGAAGTCTCTTCCTCCCTCAGAAGCTCTGAACACATCCTACTGGTGTCTGCTAACACTACTGTGTTTTTGCTGTCCTTATTTAAAAGGAGTTAATTGTGTTTATGTTCGGTGATAGTCGTCTTCCATCTCTGGTAATAGTATAAAGTTGTGTTTTTTACATAAAACAAGAAATTGATTATTGAAGTCTAGTTAATAGCATGCAGTCTAGAGCATCGAGATGTTTGCAACTTCCTTTGAAATGAATCACAAAAGAAGATGAATAGAGAGCTGGGAAGTGGACAGATATGCGATAGAGCAAACACAGCAGAATGTCACTTACGGAAGCGAGGCCGTGGGTATGAGTGGGCACTGTACAATTTATCTTTCTCTATGGTTAACATTTTTCATAATAAAGTCTTGAAAAATAATCAAAATATTGAAAACTCAAGACGATGTGTGGGTATGGCAGTAATTCTGCATGTAGATTGAGCACTGCTGAAGTTTGGGAAAGACTGCATACATCTGAGTGTGTCTATGTAAGAGCCAGGGAGTGCTTCCCCAGAATTGGCAGAGGAGATAGAAGAGTCTGAATGAACCAAGCGGCTCATTATGTTCCCTAGCACCTGAGCCAGCCACAGCCTCTGGGGATGATTCACCTGAGCCAAGTCATCTCTGTTCTGCTGAACATCACAGCCACAACCTAAACAGGACCAGGGACATTGTCTGCAAGTACGTCATCTACTATCCAGGACTTTGAGATATGAGTCATCTCCCCAAACCCAGGAATGCAAGCAAGAAACCAGGTCAGAAAATAAAGCAAGCAGCCTGTCTCGGCCCCCACCTGCCAAAATCAGGAGGCAAATAAAACTTTCAGGAATTTTTCTAGGTACCACACAGTGGACATGGAGCAGCCAGTAATGCTCAGCGTGCGGGTGGTGTTTGTTTAGGAGAGACAGCACGTGAGCGCCAAATGCTGGGAGGCAGAAATATTCTGCAGCAACAAGGAATTAGTCTAGTCTTAAGAAATAACTGCCTTACCAGTTGGTAAGCACAAAAACGCTGCCAAATGCTGGTAGATGAACTCTGCCTAATAGCCACTGAGTGCATGCTATGGATATACTACTCAGACTCCATTTCCTGGATTCCAGCCATAAGGATTTCTGCCATATCTGAGGACCACCTGTATTGTTATCAATACTTGTATTGATGTATTATTATCTCATCATTAGTAGTAATGCCATGAAACCATAAGCTGACATTCATTATGTGCATTAGTTATGAACATGTGTTCATTTTATGCGTTAGCTATGAACTATGTTCATAGCTAATGCATAACATTATGAATGCCCGCTTCTTATGAATAAGGACTGTTACAACCATATTAAGTCATTGAACATCACAGTAACCCTAAAATGCAAGTACTGTTATTATCCCAATTTTACAAACGAGGAGACTAAGGCCAGAAGAGATTAAGCAACTTGCTCAACTGTAGCCACAGGGCTACCGTTGGGCTTTGAACCCACGCATCCAGCTCCAGAGCCTGTCTCAGATTCTCCACACTAAACTTCCTTATGCTCATCCACCTTCAAAGTCTGGTGTGCACCACCAGCCACACTTGTCGAGGAGCTGAGAAACACTCCAGTGAGGTCACTGGAAGTCAGACAAGCTCTTGCTCTCGTAGTCCAACAACCTGCTGCCCTCTGAGATGTTGGTGGGACTTCTTTCCTTAGAGGTCGGAAAAAGTCACAGATATCTATCTGCTAAGCCAAGGAAGGCTTCCTACTCAGGAACTTGCAGAGAGTGCCTTGGCAGAAGCAGATGAACTGAAGCAGTTTGACAGATGGTCTCTAGTGAAAGAGTTGGTGGTCCCATTGGTCAATAAATACTGAGTAGGAGTAAGTCTTAAGCAGAAGTCCCAGAATGCTTTGTGCTTCACAGCCTGCCAGGGTGACCATAAAACCAGAGGGGAAGCCCAGCACGTATAATGCAGGACAGTTTCTTTCCAGAAAAGTGTTAGAATGAAGGGCCCATGAAGCATTTGGCAAAAGAGCCAGTAGTGTGATAACTCAACATTATTTTTCACTGTTATCAAGTCAAGAACTATCTTCTAGAACCACTGTGCATGGCTGAGCAGGTTGTGCATGGCAGGAGTTGGGCGGAAGGCTGCCAGTCACACAGATGTCCAAGTCTGGAAGAAGTCGCCCTCGCTCCTTCTTTCTGAAGGACACCTTGGAGCAATGACCTGGGTCAAGCTCGGGCACCCTCTACCAACAGGATCCACTGGTACAGGGGCCAACAATGGCCATTTCCTATTACCTAGGAGATTACAAGCATGGAAGAGACTGTAGATGACCTCCTGAATGTATATGGACCATCCTGTTGTTGCGTTATGCTGATTGTAATCACACAGGCCGAAGGTCAGGGTGAGGGTTGATGAAGAGAGGAAAGCCATGCAGAGGAAGGCTGACTCATTCTCATGCACATGGAAGAGAAATATGTTTTGTCTGTGACGTTTCCAGAAGCATCGTCTTCCCTCTGGGGCACACAGGCTCTCCCACCCTGCCGCACCTCCAGGACTTGGTGAATGAAAATGCACTCTTCTTTGCTCATCTGTCCACACTGAAAGCAGTGGATTCTCTTCCTCTTCTTTCCTCTGTGGCCTCCCTTTGGTCACTGTGAGGCAATAGCAGTGACCACGATGTGATGACTCACTGCCCTCTATGGACTAAGATGGGGAAAGGTCTGTGTATGATGTAGGGACCCTCAGGGATAGAATATTCTATTTAGGGCCACAGATCTCAGTAGGGACATAACTGTCCCCACAGCCATGGAAGTGTTTGGCACATTTTCAGGACTGATTATTTTTCACAAGAATTAGGGCATACTCTTGCATTTCATGGTCAGAAGTCAGAGGTACTAAATGCCCTGCAATGTCCAGGACAGGCTCATGTAACAAAGAGTTGTCCTGTGTTCTGGTCGGGTGCAGTGGCTCACACCTGTAATCCTAGCACTTTGGGAGGCTGAGGCAGGAGGATCATTTGAGTCCAGAAGTCCCAGACCAGCCTGGGCAACATGGTGAAACCCCATCTCTAAAAAAAAAAAAAAAAAAAAAAAAAAATTGCCAGGTGTGGTGATGCACACTCATAGTCCCAGCTACTCAGAGGATGAGGTGGGAGGATTGCTTGAGCCCAGGAGGTCAAGGCTTCAGTGAACTGTGATTGTGCCACTGCATTTCAGCCTGGGTGACAGAGTGAGACTCTATCTCAAAAAAAACTGCCCTGTGTTATTCACGACTTGTAAATGTCTCATCAAACTAGAAGGGAAGCTGTAGTTATCTGCACTGTAGTTTAACATCAGAACCATGAATTTTTCACAACTGTAAACTCAGGGTTAATCAGGGAATATTTTGTCTTCGTTATAACTTTATAGAGAGTTGTTCCCCACATTGGAAAATGTCCTCAGCAGCTACTAAGTGTCAACCTGCATTCAATCTGCAGATTTACAATGACTGTGAAGAGGCGTTTTCTCATGTGGTCATGCTCAAATGGCATGTTGAAGTATGTCTCATTACATTACAAATGCATTTTTACTTGATTGATATCCAGTTAGAGCATTATATTAATCTTAGTGAAATTACCTTGTATGTATGTGACATTATCTGTGAATTCCATTTCAGTGTTGTAAAAAGGGAGCTTTAAAACATTCGTTAAGCAATGGAGATCTCATATCTGATAGGGCTGCGAACCACTGCTTTCAGAAACTTTCTGTTTATTTTTCTCTTGTTACGGTTTCAGAAATTTGGTGCCATTTCATTGCTCCTATGAGAACTCTTCCACATGAATTCTCACTTTTATGCATTCATTCATCACCTCTTTCTTGGGTGCGTACTGTATGCCAGGCACTGTTCTAGATGATGCAGTAGACATCAAAACAGCTAAGGTCTTGCCTGCCATCTCAGTCAGTCAGGATCAGTTAGGGGACGCTGAGGTAACAAACAGCACCAGAATCTCAGCATCCTTCCACAACATGCCTCTATTGTTCAGGCAAAGACAGCAGTGGTGACTGTCCAGGGCAGGCATTCCCCATGCAGTGATGGCTCAGCATCCCAGATGGCCTTCATGTTGTGGCACCTACATCGTGGGCCTCCTGGGTAGGAGAAGGAGACAAGAAGAGTGTGCACTGACTCTTAAATGTTTCCAATCAGAGGTGACATCCATCACTTCTACTCCCACATCACTGGCCAGAGCACGCCACATGCCCATACCACACGTAAGGAGGCAGAGCATGCCCTCCTCCAATGTGTCCAAGAAGGCAAGAGAAGTAGGGGGAGATCTGTGTGTGGTCATTCTCAACCTTCTCCCAAGCCCACAGACATCTTTCAGGTATGGTGACTGCACCTGATAATGGCAGTTTCCATTGTATTCATCAGAGTATAACCAAGAGACAGAATCTTCATCAGTCATTTGTACAGAGAGATTTTAGCATAAAGGTGGTTAACTAGGCCAGGCGTGGTGGCTCATGCCTGTAATCCCAGCACTTTGGGAGGCCGAGGTGGGCAGATCACGAGGTCAGGAGGGGAAATAGAGGCCTGAATGACACCCTGGAACTTGATGCATAAAACAGCCACCATCCCTGGTGCTGAAGGAACAAAGAAAAGGTTGGAATTATCCCAACCTGGAAGCTTATAGATGCTCTTTGGGTCTGGGAGCCCCCTCCGAGGAAAGCTTCCTGCTCAGCTGTTGCTGCTCCTCCAAATCTGGGCGTGGAAGCCAGGCCTCTGAGGTGGTGGCATGGGCTGGCTGATGGTGTTGTCCATGAGAGAGTGAAATGAGGCTGATTCTGCAAGTGCTGGAGAAACTGTGAACTGGATCCAGTTGCTGCTGAGGAAAGGACCTGATGCTGTGGGGTGAAGCATTACTGCCCTAATGCTCATGGAAACAGCAAGAAGACAAGGAGCCCAGAAAGAAGAGATGAAGGAGCAAATGCCTCCTCTTCCTCCAGCCTGGAGGCCTCCTAATTTCCCTTACTGGAAGAGCCTACAAGAAAACAGCTGGTAAATCAGACATATGCTGATTTTGGAGGGTCACAGTGGAAGGCAGTTATTATCTCTGGGCTGCAAATCCACGATGTTTAGTTTTGTAAACGTGCTGATATGTATGCTTCCTGTGTCTCATTTCTACAAAACAAAATGCCGTAATTGTTGTTGGCCTATGCTGCCACACTCTGCTTATGGTTACCCTAAATGTGCTGGGAAATGCAGCCTCTATCTTCCCAAGACCATCGCCTTGATTCTGCCAAAGTTTCAAGGGCTGTAAATAGGAAAGTGACATTTGGGCCGCATATGAAGCATGTATTAACTTCATCTTCACTTTTGCAGCTGGTTCAGTGTCGAGAATATTTTATGATCCCAAAGAAAAGAAAAAGATCTTCAGTCGTTTTCAAAAATGGATTGTGGGTTTTGTTTCCAAGGAGTATTAGGCTTAGAGCAAGTTTCAGCAAAAGGAGAAACAAAATTCAACACCTGGTAGCAGAAGAAACATCAGTCCATTTAGAGATTTTTTGAGGTTTCCAGTTTTTCCTCTTTATCTATATTTTTGTCCATACATGTCTGTATGTGTGTGCATGTGAGTGTGTGTGTGTGCGTGTGTGTGTGTGCGTGTGTGTGTGCATATACAAGTTTGAGTGTGTGTGTGCATTGTGAGTACATGTGTATGCATGTGCCTGCATGTGTGTGTGCGTGTGTGCATATGCTGTGTGAGTGTGTGCATGTGTGCATTGTGTGTGTGTGCATGTGTGCATTGTGTATGTGTGCATGAGCCTGCATGTGCTTGTGTGCATGTGTACATATGCAAATGCATGTGTGTTCATGTGTAAGCGTGTGCACATATGTGTGCATGTGTATGTGTGTGATTAAAGGTAAGGGTGTTTTTCCAGCAGGCTCAGAAAGAGAAGAGTGAGTCTCTGCATATGCAAGACTCATTTGCCAGTTCACTGGCCTGATTCATGAATGCAGCCTCTGTTTACTTTCCTTTGTGCTCCTTGGGGATGAGAAAGGTATCAAGAGCACAGAGGGAAATGGACTAAAAAATATCCAGGCAAGGGTCATCTCTGCCACGTTCTCCATCTCACTTCCCAAGTGTCTAGGTTGTCATGGACCTGGCTTGTTTCCATTTTCATTCCATTCCATGGAGAGAGAGAGACAGAGATAGAGAGAAAGAGAGAGAGAAAACAGCAGCTTTGAATCACAAATTTTATCATCTACACAGAGAAGCGGGGGATTATGAATCAGGGAGTCCAACAGACCGGTGGTTTCTCTATATTTTCAAAAATATTGTTTGCATCTAATTGTTTTTATTTATAGTCAGAGATACATCAAAGGACCTGGGTTGCTGTCAGCGTTTTTCCTCCTATTTTCCACGATTCCACTATCAGTACAAATGCCATTGTCCCTGGAATCTCACTGTCCTGATAAATTAACTGTCACAGCCTAGGTGGAAAAAATAAAAACAGCATGAGGTAATGAAACAAGCAACAACCTTGGAGTGAGAAAGCCTCCGCCAGAAAGCCCGCCTTCAAACCCTAGATCTGCAGCTTAGTAACTAAGCAACCTCGGGGAACGCAGAGTGTAGCTCTATGAGGAGTTTCAGTTTCCTCTTGTAGACAGTTCTCTAACCCGGAATGCTGGATGTGGAGCCAGCTGGGGTTGTTGATTCTCTCCTTGCTTGGTGCTCACATTTCCAGGGCTGCAAATTCAAGTGCTGGTAGCAAGACAAGAGGGAATTGTGGGGACACCAGTAACTGGAGACCACTGAGCTGGTCATACCAGCTACCAAAAGCCATGGTGCCACATTTCTTCCTAACTCTGCATTCAGTGACTTTGGGTTGGCAGCATGAAATCATGAGTGTTTATACTACAGGAATTGGCAAATTGACAAATGCTCGAAGCAAAGAAGCTGCACGGGGCTGTTTGTTGGAGGCTTGGCCAGGATGAACCAATGGGCCATAGGCGCTGCAGAACTTAGATCTCTGCCACTGACTGGCACCACAGAGCTTAGATCCCTGCCATTGACTGGCACTGCAAAGCCTAGACCCCTGCCATCAACTGGTGCCACAAAGCTTAGATCCCTGCCACCGACTAGCACTGCAGAGCTTAGATCCCTGCCACCACCTGGTGCTGCAAAGCTTAGATCCCTGCCACTGACTGACATTGCAAAGCTTAGATCCCTGCCACCAACTGGCACTGCTGAGCTTAGATCCCTGCCACCCACTGGTACTGCAAAGCTTAGATCCCTGCCACCGACTGCACTTCAGAGCTTAGATCCCTGCCACCGACTGGCACTGCAAAGATTCGATCCCTGCCACCGACTGTGCTTCTAAGCTTAAATCCCTGCCACCAACTGGCACTGCAAAACTGAGATCTCTGCCACCCACTGGTGCTGCAGAGCTTCAATCCCTGCCATCAGTTGTACTGCAGAGCTTCGATCCCTCCCACCGACTGTGCTGCACAGCTTCGATCCCTCCCACCGACTGTGCTGCACAGCTTCGATCCCTGCCACCAGCCCCCAGACAGCTGTCCTTTCCTCAGTGCCTCCCCCTAGGACTTGACCCTGAGCATCTGAATTCCATTTCATTTAGGCTTAATTTTAAATTGACCTTTTTTCTTTGCATAAAAGAAAGTTAATGGCCAAGGGAGTCTTAGATGATAGTTTTCTTAACTAATGAGACCTTTTACGTCAGGAGACCTCTACAGAACCAGCAAGATGGCTTATCCAAGTCACTTAGCCTCAGCTGCCTCATCTGTAAGACATAGGCAATACCTTCATTCACTCAAGAAAAAAGTCATTGAGGCCTTATTATATGTCAAGCATTGCTGGAAGGTAGAATTGGGCGGGATGATTTTTTAAAGTAACTTTGTCTTCAGAAAGACAGGAAGATAAGTTCTGCACATTCACTGCCATCCTCAGCTGACTGCACTGCATCAGTCAGACGTAAAAACCCACGGCGGGGATTCTCTGAACTGACCTCAGATCACCATGAGGCACAGCCTGTCAGCCAACCCGTCAGCCTCTCGGACGCTCTCCACGTCTTCTGCAACTTGCTGGGGTCACCTTGACCTTCAGTGACCTATTAAAGTGGGTTTGGCCATGCACAGTGGCTCACACCTGTAATCCCAGCACTTGGGGAGGCCAAGGCAGGTGGATCACCTGAGATCAGGAGTTACCAGCCTGGCTAACATGGTGAAACCCCGTCTCTACTAAAATTACAAAAAATTAGCCAGGGGTGGTGGTAGGTGCCTGTAATTTCAGATACTCAGGAGGCTGAGGCAGGAGAATTGCTTGAACCCGAGAGGTGGAGATTGCAGTGAGCCAAGATTGTGCCACTGCACTCCAGCCTGGGCGATGGAGCGAGACTCTGTCTCAAAATAATAATAATAATAATAATAATAAAATTAAATAAAAAACAAATAAAGTGGGTTTCACTCCCACTTTTAATGGAATGCAACATCTCTCCTCTCCAGTATATTGCAGATTTCTGCCAAGGTGGGACTGAACATAGAAGAAGGTTTCCTGCCCTGCATCTGCTGAGAATTCATGTGTTCCTTCATTTTCCCACAGATCACATAGAGCCACCAGGAGGTGGAACTGTGCTGATGTTCAACACAGTCGCCCGTGTGAGCGGTAGTTGTTCTTGGTGGACTGAAGGGTCCACTTGTGGCTCCTCAATCTGGCCTGGGCTTCCCATGACTCAGAGGCTGGCTTCTGTGAGGGAGCATCTGAAGGGCTAGCATTCCGGGAGCATAGGTAGACGCTTTTTCATGACCTGGCACGAGAAAGCTCAGACTTCTGTCAAATTCTATTGGCCGAGTGCAGGGGTCCAAAGGAAAACTTCTGCTTTGCCCTCTGAAGTTTTGCTGAGAAAATCAACTCAAAAAAGGCAGGTTAATAGGAGAAAATGGCATAAAAGTTAATTTGCGTGCATGGAGAGAAAATCGCAGAGTGGTTACCCCCGACCTGACACAATAAGGCGTACAGACGGTTATACACCCTTCTTCTTAGGGGAAAGGAAGATGGGAGAATGTGGATGATTTTAGAGGGGTAGTAAATGGTTTTTAGAGAAATTCAATGGGCTTGAGGAATGTACAGTGACCTGGGGCAAAGTCTGTCGGACCTGCACAGCAGGAAATGCTTTGTGACAAAAGTCTGTCCAGCTGTGTTAACAGAGTTCCATCTTTCTTCCTGCAATATGAATTCAGTAGATAAAAACTCAGGGAAAGCACCAGAGGCTATGATGTTCTTCCTGTGGGGTGCAGACTTTGGGCAGAAAAGGGAACATCAGAGAACTTGATCCTGTACTTTAAGGGAGACGGAGGAATGAGAGAGGGTAGGAGGGTGATGGTTGGAAGGTCAGAGAGAGCTTGAGGCTGCTGCCTCAGCTCAGCATGTGAAGGGAGCATATTTTGAGATGTCAGTTTCTGAGCCCCAACGCAAGCAACTCACTAAGGCCAGCCCAGATGCAAGGCGAGGGCATTAGACTCCACCTCTTCAGTCGGATGTAATAAGGTCACTTCGGGGAGGAGGTGAGCAGGCAGGAGAGACTGTTGTGGCCATCTTTGGAAAATGCAGTCTGCCATGTACGTTCACCTCCCAGAGTCTCAACGTTCTTTATCCAGAAGAAAAGGAGATGTAATAACACCAACCTCACAGTGCTGTTGTGAAGAACAGTGGAGTTAGTGGAATTAAAATACCGCTTTATCTTACTGTAAGACTCGCTTCTTGGTAGAGACCCTAGAAAAACAGGCATCTGCGCACAGTAGGTAGGCACAAGGACATTTGTCACATGGCGTGGTTTGAAAAAGCAAAATACATGAGAATGCAAGCTCTGTGATCCATTTCATCGTCATCTTTACTACCATTTTTACGAATTTTGATGCCCAGTTGTTCCAGCACAACTTACTGAAAAGGCTGTCAAAAGACTTTGGCTCCATTGAGTTGCCTTTACTCCTTTGTCAAAGGTCAGTTGACTACATTTATGCAGGTCTGTTTCTGGGCTCTCTTTTCTGCCCTATTCATCAATTTATCTGTTCTTTCAGCAATACCACATTGTCTTGGCTATTACGGCTTTCCAGGCAGTCTTGAACTTGAGTCATGTCAGTCCTCTGATATTATTCTTCTGGGTTGCATCCTCACAAAAACTAACTGAAAGTGGGCCACAGAACTGAATGTAAAAATGCAAAATGATAAAATTCCTAGAAAATAACATAGGAGAAAGTCTAGATATCATCGTGTTTGGTGATAACTTTTCAGATACAACCCCAAAGGTGCAATCCATGAAAGAAAGAATTGATCACCTGGAGTTTATTAAAATTAAACACTTCTGCATATGCAGTTTTTGTTTGCAATACAAGCTTTCAACTTGAGGGAAATCAGAATGTCACTCAAAAATATGTGTCTTTGCCATAAGAATTATGTTGAGCTAAAGGGAATTAACAAGAAACAAAGGTAGGAAAAGTTCTCTCTACCCTCTCATTTTATATCTAAATGGACAAATATAAACTCTCCTTTACTGGATATGACGCTAGACGATGATTAGCCCAGAGTTGACACAGAAAAAATCTGCAAACAAACCTTTCTCCATTAGTTTCCCCCATATATTTACCTTTCTGTAGTTTCTCAATCATAGGAGGCCTAAGGCTATTTCCTTTCTCCTGTCATTTCTCTATAAAATTATTGTTCTTTGTGGAAGATGCTACATACACTCGAATTTTAGTCATCTCTTGGAGTTCCTCATTCCTAAGTTTCTTCCATGGATATAGGTGATGTAAGTGTTCATACATTTTTTTGGTTTTTTTTTAAGAAAGGAAAAGAAAAATACAGAAGAATGTCCATTCATTTACAGAGGCCCCTCATCTGTCTAACAGAGAGTCATAGACGATGTGTCATGGGGCTTGAACAAATACATTTACAAACAGGAGTGAGAATAGTGGTTCTCAACTGGGGGTGCTCTTGCTGCCCAGGGGTTCTTTAGCAATGTCTGGAGACACTGTTGGTCATGACCGCTGGAGAGAGGGATGCTACTGGCATCGGGAGGTGGAGGCCAGGGGTGCCGTTCAGCAGCCTTCACTGCCCCGGGCAGCCTCCTACAGCAAAGAACTCTCCAGCCCCAAATGTGGACAGGGCAGGGGCAGAGAAATGCTGGCCAGAACCAGTGCCTGGCACATGGCAAGAGTGACTTGGTTGGATTGTTTTTAAAATGATTTCCTATCAGACTGCTCATCAGTGACTGTGAGAAGACAACTGAGATCTTATGACCCAGGCCACATGGTGGACAGTTTTGAGGACAAAGAAAAGAGAACATTCACTGAATGCATTATTTCCTCTGACCCAGGAAAGGACTGAAAGTGAAAATTTGAGGTTGTGTAAAAATGTTCTGTTTTCATTTTAAAATAACAGAGCTTCCTGGGAATTTGAATTTCTGATTTTAGAAGAAAATAGGCTAAAGGATATAGACTATATACGGAATCTTCTGGTATAGATGATTCCAGAAACACCAGAATATCCCCGTTCCGTGTCATAACTAAGAGGTCCACTGTGGCTGACAGGGAAAGAGACTCAGACTTTCTTCCAGAAAGCACTGTCGCTCAGCCTCAAGGAGTGCTGGTAGCAGCGCTTAGCTGCTTGGGGGTTCCTGTGTTTTGAGCTGAGTCCTGCTCTTTTTCGGGTAGCCCCAGCTGTTAACAAAGATGGTGGTGGTTCAAGGGTCTGACCACTTTGACCAAAGTGGGGCTCCTCCCCATGCACGCAGTCTTTCCTCCAGACCCCTCCGATGAGCTGGCAGAAATGTTGTTGAGTCTTCCTCTTGATCCAAGAGCTCCTGCTGCCTTCCTGGGTCCTTCCCTTCCTCCTGCACAGATATTATGGCCTAATGGGCCTTCTGTCTCAGCCTCTGCTCCCCAGAGACCTCACGATCGCACTGTGGCATGCGAGGGATATGAGGGCCGACTCTGGACCCGGAACGGCCTGTATTCCAATCCCAGACCCAAGGCATCCTAACTGTGTGAACTTTAGCAAGTCACCTAATCTCCTCGTGCCTCAATTTCTCATCTGCACAATGGGGATTGTGGTAATGCCTACCTTGCTGGGTTATTGTCAAAATCAAACAACTCAGTGCATGTGCACAGCTGGGAAGGCTGCCAGGTAGACAGTTGTCCTCGATGGCAGGTTTAACACCTTTGATCTAAGAAGCTCCCACTCCACGCTGGCTCTCCCTTAAGTTTCCAGCTAGCCTCCTCTCCATGCAATGCAGGCTGGCAACTTCCTCCTGGAATAGGAAAGCAGGCTCTAGGGACTGAACAGCTGACTATATTTGTCTGCACAGTTGATTGCAGTTTCCTAGGGTTCCCATAAAAAAAAAATGCCAAGGAGCAGGTGGCTTAAACAACAGAGCTTCATTTTCTCACAGTTGCAGATGCTGGAAGTCAGAGATTAGGTAGCTGCAGGTTTGGTGTCTCCCTGGCCTGTGGGTAGCTGCTTCTCGCTGTGTTCCCCCATGACCGTTCCCCTGTGCATCCCTGGTGCCTCTCTGCCCTGAGTACCCTGATGCCCCAATCTCTTCTTAAAAGGAAACCAGGCCAAGCGCAGTGGCTCACGCCTGTAATCCCAGCGCTTTGGGAGGCCAAGGCAGGCAGATCACCTGAGGTCAGGAGTTTGAGACCAGCCTGGCCAACATGGCAAAACCCTGTCTCTACTAAAAATACAAAAATTTGCCGGGCATGGTGATGCTCACCTGTAGTTCCAGCTACTTGGGAGGCTGAGGCAGGAGAATCACTTGAACCCGGGAGGCGGAGGTTGCAGTGAGCCAAGATTGCGTCACTTCACTCCAGCCTGGGTGACAGAGTGAGACTCTGTCTCAAAGAAAAAAGGACAGCAGGCATATTGTGTTAGGGGCCCATGTTAGTGACCTCATTTTTACTTAACCACCCCTATAAAGACCCTGCCTCCAAATACAGTCAGATTCATTTGAATTTAGGGAGGAAACCAAATTCAGCCCACAATAGGCTCAAGTTGCCTCTTTTTCCCTCTGCATATGGAGCATCCCTGCTGACCCGAAGCCCATGTGTGGCATGTCCCTGCTCCCGGCTGCAGCATGTCCTCCTCCAGGGCGTCCATTTAAAACTGTGTCCAGCGTGTCCTCCAGGGAGTCCATTTAAAACTGTGTCCAGGGTGTCCTCCAGGGCGTCCATTTAAAACCGTGTCCAGTATTGAAGGCACCCCTCCCGAGGAAATCTCAACTGCACAACCCCTGCTATGCCCCAGTTCAGCAGGAAGCAGTTAGAGTGGTCATCGGCCAACCTCCCCGACAGCACTTGGGTTTTCCTGTTGAGAGCGGGGACTGAGCGACAGGACTAGCTGGATTTCCTAGGCCGACTAAGAATCCCTAAGCCTAGCTGGGAAGATGACCGCATCCATCTTTAAACACAGGGCTTGCAACTTAGCTCACACCCGACCAGTCAGATTGTAAAGAGTGCTCACTAAAATGCTAATTAGGCAAAAAGAGGAGGTAAAGAAATAGTCAATCATCTATTGCCTGAGAGCACAGTGGGAGGGACAGTGATCGGGATATAAACCCAGGCATTGGAGCCAGCAACGGCCACTACTTTTGGGTCCCCTCCCTTTGTGTGGGAGCTCTGTCTTCACTCTATTGAATCTTGCAACTGCAAAATAAATAAATAAGTAAAATAAAATAAAACTGTGTCCAGCATGTCCTCCAGGGCGTCCATTTAAAACCGTGTCCAGCATGTCCTCCAGGGCATCCATTTAAAACTGTGTCCAGCATGTCCTCCAGGGCGTCCATTTAAAACCGTGTCCAGCATGTCCTCCAGGGCATCCATTTAGAACTTGCTTATCTCTTGGCCGAAAAGTGTGTGTTGTTCATTAACAGATATACCTGAGTTAGGGAAAGTTGTTTTCCAATAAATAGCCTAGTATAATGAGCTAAAGTTCTCCTCTGATTAATTAGCCCAGTGTGGCACTGGCTACAGGACACTGAGCTTCAATTTTCTTGTCTGGAAAATAGGGGTAAGGGTACCAATCTAATAGATATGTTGTGAGGATTAAGTGGAATAAGTTATCGACACTCAGTACAGTACCTTGCACGTAGCAAACAATGAATATTAGTCACTACTATTATTGTTACCACTATTATTAATGTTATCTTTGTTTTTTTTTTTTTTTTTTTTTTTTTTTTTTTTTTTGAGGCATAGTTTCACTCTTGTTGCCCAGGCTGGAGTGCAATGACACGAGTCTCAGCTCACTGCAACCTCTGCCTACTAAGTTCAAGCGATTCTCCTGCCTTAGCCTCCCAAGTAGCTGGGATTACAGGTGCCGCCACCACAACCGGCTAATTTTTTTGTATTTTTAGTAGATACAGTGTTTCACCATGTTGGCCAGGCTGGTCACAAATTCCTGACCTCAGGTGATCCACATTTTTAATCCAAGATCGAGACTAAGTACAAAAAGGCACTATCCTAACTTGGAAATTGGATGCAAGCATTCCCGTAGGATGTCTACTCCTGCCAAGTTTGAGGGGGAAAAAAAGACAGAAATTCAACATCCGTAGCTTTAGCTCTTGAAAAAAAAAAAAGGAAAGAGAGAAATATTAGAAGAACATAAATTTAACCAAGAATGTTGGTGATATTTAAATAAGATTTAAATTCATACAGCATTTAAACAGAAAAGAAGGAAATGGCATTAAATTCACATAAGTGCCGGATTATGCACACTAGAGCCAGAAATATTAACTGTATCCCCATAATGGAACAGTGCGACTGGCTGGAAATGGATTATGAAAGAAGTTCAAGAATTTTAATAGATCATCCCTTCAGACCATCAGCATTGTAAAGTGGTAGTTAATAAATTATTTGACATGTACAGTTAGTCATATTTTAACAAGAAGTAATGAACAGGTCTTGCCGGCTCACCTAGACCGTTACATTTCTCCAGTTCATCTCCCAGGGGGGCGTTTGGAATGTCTAGCAATCTAATACAATGAACAGAGCTAGGAAGGAAGGATGGATGTCAGAATATGCTGGAAGAAGTTCTGCTCCATCCAGCTGCTTCAGGAACACATCTCAGGTTGTCTCTCCAGACCAGGATGGAGTTGGGGCCAGGTCCACTCATGGGGCCAGGTCCACTCATGGGGCCAGGCCCACTCATGGGGGACTAGGCTTGTGTCTTGCTAAGCTCACCTAGGCTCAGGAACCTGGGTCCCCAGAGCCCAGGTGAGCTTAGGTAAGGTCTCCAGAGCCCAGATGAGGATAGGTAAGGTCCCCAGAGCCTAGGTGAGGATAGGTGAGGTCCCCAGAGCCCTGGTGAGCATAGGTGAGGTCTCCAGAGCCCAGGTGAGGATAGGTGAGGTCCCCAGAGCCCTGGTGAGCATAGGTGAGGTCCCCAGAGCCCAGGTGAGCATAGGTGAGGTCCCCAGAGCCCAGGTGAGCTTAGGTAAGGTCTCCAGAGCCCTGTTGAGCTTAGGTGAGGTCTCCAGAGCCCAGGTGAGGATAGGTGAGGTCCCCAGAGCCCAGGTGAGCATAGGTGAGGTCCCCAGAGCCCAGGTGAGCATAGGTGAGGTCCCCAGAGCCCAGGTGAGCATAGGTGAGGTCTCCACAGACCAGCCTGATGGAAAGTCATAGCAGCATCTTCAGTTGTGTTCATTAGACAATGACATTCTCTTTTTGCCTGGGAGACGCACAGGAATTTTCTTCCCTCTCATAAAACAATGTGCTCTTTCTGAATGATCTTGGAAACACACGGCTCCCTCCCTTTCTGTTTTCTCCACTTTTGGGTGGAGACATGACTCGAGAGAAACATTTCTCTATTAGAAGAGTGGTGAGATAGTCCGGGCGTGGTGGCTCAAGCCTGTAATCCCAGCACTTTGGGAGGCCGAGACAGGCGGATCACGAGGTCAGGAGATCGAGACCATCCTGGCTAACACGGTGAAACCCCGTCTCTACTAAAAAATACAAAAAACTAGCCGGGCGACGTGGCGGGCGCCTGTAGTCCCAGCTACTCTGGAGGCTGAGGCAGGAGGATTGCATGAACCTGGGAGGCGGAGCTTGCAGTGAGCTGAGATCCGGCCACTGCACTCCAGCCTGGGCGACAGAGCAAGACTCCGTCTCAAAAAAAAAAAAAAAAAAAAAAGAAGAGTGGTGAGATAGACCATAAATAAAGCTGGTCAACTCTGGAGTCAAAAAGACACTGTGGGGTAGGAAGGACTGGAACCCTCAGCACCACTCTGCCCCATCAGGGCCAAGTCAGATTGGAGGCTCCATTTCACCAGTGTCTGAATTCTTAAGCAATGCTAGAAATCTAAATTTCTAAGGTGAAATCATAAAAGTTTTGAATGTTGACTCAATTTTCTCCATTCTGCAACCCGTTTTATTGACTTTTTTTTTTTCTTTTTGAGACAGGGTCTCACTCTGTCACCCAGGCTGGAGTGCAATGGCACCATCTTGGCTCACTGCAGCTTCCACCTCCTGGGTTAAAGCAATTCTCCTGCCTCAGCCTTCCAAATAGCTAGGACTACAGGTGCATGCCACCATGCCTGGCTAATGTTTTTAATATTTTTAGTAGAGATGGGGTTTTGCCATGTTGGCCAGGCTGGTCTCAAACTCCCGACCTCAGGTGATCCTTCCGCTTCGGCCTCCCAAAGTGCTGGGATTATAGGTGTGAGCCTGCGCCCAGCCCTTTTCTTTCTTTTGAGAAGTCAGCTCACCTATGAGGATTCAGTCTGAGTTAGAAATGGAAGACCTGAGAGAGAACAAGCCTCCTATTAAAGACACCCTGGCCCCTGAAGCAAGGAGAACTGTGGCCAGGCCACAGATGATTAGCCACCAGAGCTCGTGCCATTCAGCTTTTTAATCAGATTTAAGGACTTTTGCTGGTGGCAGATACTGAAGACACAAGCAGCTCCCACTCATAACCGGACCTGGGCCCATGTTTCTCCTCAGCGCCATCGGTCACCCTGGAGACTGAAGCTCATAGCGGCTGCTCTCATGCATTGACTGACTGCCTCATCGTGCAGGTGAAAGAGGCCTGCATTGGAAATGCTCTTTACAATGTTTGAACAACCAAGTAATTTCTGCTGTGCTTTTCCTCACACCCCTTTAAGTGCTAAAAGGAGGTTTTTATCCTCTAAAATGACAGAATGCAAGAGAGCCCTCCTGTGAGGCAGAGGCCACAGGCGCCTGCTTGGACTGAATCTGGTCTACGCCCCTTCCCTGCCCTCCGTGTCCTGGGAAAAGGTTACGTGGTATCTCGGGGCTCTGGCTCCTCACCCGTGAAATGAGGACAGTAACAGTGCCTGCCGGGGTGGCTGTGAGCGCTAGGTGAGATGAGCAGGAAGCGTGTTCAACCTCCAGCCCTGACACATGTTAGGGGCTCAACAAGCAGGGGTCCTAGCCCCTCATGTCCCCTTCTAAGCTTAACCAGCAAGGCCCCCATCAGGGAGGACACCCCGGTCAGGGAGGACACCCCGGTCAGGACACCCCGGTCAGGGAGGACGCCCCCATCAGGGAGGACGCCCTGGTCAGGGAGGACGTCCCAGTCAGGACACCCTGGTCAGGGAGGACACCCCGGTCAGGGAAGACGCCCTGGTCAGGGAAGACACCCTGGTCAGGGAAGACACCCCGGTCAGAGAGGACACCCCAGTAAGGGAAGATGCTCCGGTCAGGGAGGATTATCCAGGGCTCTGGAGTGTGTCACTCCAGGACACTCTGGGGTATGTCCTGCAGCTGTGATAACAAATCATCACACCACAAACCCAGCAGCTTTGTGAGACGATGGACACCGATGTATTCTCTTCCAGTTCTGAAGGTCGAAAGTCTGAAATCAGCTTCACTGGGCCGACATCAAGGTATTGGTAGGGCTGCCCTCCCTCCAGAGGTTCTAGTGGGGAACATGCTTCCTCGCATTTTCCAGCCCCCAGAGCTGCCTCCTTCCTTTCCTGGCCTCTGCCTCCATCTTCCAGCGTCTTGTTTCTGTGGTCACAGGACCTGCTTCTCCCGCTGCAGTCAAATCTCTCCCTGCCTCCCTCTTATAAGCACAGTCAACTCCACTTAGGGCCCACCCAAGCACTCTAGGATGCTCTCCCTATCTCAAGACCCTTAATTTAAATACTAGTAACAGCCAAGACGTGGAAACAAGCTAAGTGTCTCTCAGTGAATGAACGGATACAGCAAATGTGGTGTCCATATGCGGTGGAATACTATTCAGCCTTAAAACAGAAGAAAATCTCAGCATTTGCAACAACGCGGATGAACCTGGAGGACATGATGCTAAGTGAACTAGAACAGACACAGAAGGGCAGATCCTGCATGATATTGCTTATATGTGGGAAAAAGCCCAGCTCATAGAAACAGAGTCAAATGGGGGTTTCCAGGAGCTGGGAAGTGGGGGAAATGGAGAGAGGTTGGTCAAAGGACAGAAAGTTTCAGTTATGCTGGTGAATACATGATAGGGTCCTAATGTATAGCATGACTACTCTAGTTAATAATACCGTATGGTAGACTTAGGATTTGCAAAGGCAGTGGGTCTTCCATGTTCTCACACTTACACACTATTGATGGGAATATAACATAGTATGGAAAATTAATTATGGAAAACAGTATAGAGAATTCTCAAGGAACTAAAATTCTCTACAGCAATCCCACTACCAGTATCTACCCAAAGGAAAAAAGATCAGTACATTGAGAAAACACCTGCACTCATAATTTAGACACACACTACATTTTCATAACATTTATATACAATGTACATAAATATATAATTCACATTTATATACAATGTATATAATACTATGTATAAACATATTATATATTGTATATATAATACAGTAATTTTGTATATAATACAATTTTGTATTACATATTATATATTATATGTTGTGTATTATATTGTGTATATATAATACAATAAATATACAATATACTATATATACAATATATAAACATACAATATATTTATATGGAATAAAATATTTTTCAGTTATAAAGAAGAATGAAGTCACCTCTTTTGCAGCAACATAAATGGAACTAGAGGTCATTATTTTAAGTGAATCAACTCAAAAGCAGAAAGTCAAATACCACATGTTCTCACTTATAAGTGGGAGCTAAATACAATGGACACATGGACAAAGAGCGTGGAATAATAGACACTGGATGTTCAGAAGGGTTGGAGATTAGGAGGAGTTGAGGAATGAGAAATTACTTAATGGGTACAGTGTACATTATTTGGGTGATGTTTACACTAGAAGCCTGGATTTCACTGCTGTGCAATATAGCCATGTGACAAAACTCCACCTGTACCCCCTAAATATATACAAACTTTAAGAAATATCTTACACACACACACACACACACGTGACTATGTGAGGTGATGGATATGTGAGCTACCTTGATTTGTAATTATTTCACAGTATACATGTGTATCAGAACATCATGTGGTACACCCTAGATTGATGCGGTTTTGTCTGCCAAGTACTTACTTGCCAATAAAGCTGGGAAGGGAAAAGATGCTTAATTTGGTCACACCTACAAAGTCCCTTTTGACGAGTAAGATAACGTTTACAGATTCCAAGGATGAGGATGTGGATATCTTTGGGAGCTGTGATTTAGGCTCCCCCACTCCCCCAAAGGCATGTCCCAATTCTTGTTTAGGATGAAAACTAAAGGACTCATTGCCTTCCCCCCAGGAAAGCTAGGAGACAAAAGACAAGAGGACAAAGTCCTTCCATTGAACTTGGTTCTTCCCATCAGCGCTGGCATGGAGGAGCCATCTTACACTGGGCAGAAGTTGAGAGCCTGGGCTCTGGGGCCAGACTCCCAGGGCTGAATCCTGGCTCTGCCCTTCCTGGTAGAGGAACATAGGCAGGCTCCCCTGCTCCCGGCTTCCTCACCTGGAATGTGAGAATGGCAGTGGTGCCTAGTGCTGTGGTTGTTCTGAGGATGAAATGAATTCACGTTTGGGTTCCCTGAAAAGCGGAACCTGTGATGTGCCCTTCAGAGTAGGCGGTTTATGTGGGGAATGATCTCTGGATGCAGAATGAGGCAATGAGCAGCAAGACAGGACACATTTCGGAAAACCAGCAGGAGGTGCATCACTGAGCTAGCGCGCGTGCTGAGCAACTTCTATGGAATCCCATGGAGCCCCTCTAGGGAACTCTGCAGGACGGGCCTCAGAATCCACCCCGTGCCTGCGGGGGAAAGTGGTCTGCACATGCGCTGTTGAGGACGTTCTCAGGATACACCCGCATGGGAGTGAAGAGAGTAGGAGCGGAAGAGGAGGGGCCAAGCAAGGTCAGCTTCCGGTGCAGCACAGCCAGCTCCCTGAGCCTCTCTTAAGAATGAGCTGTGCTGTGTGTGGGTCCCTCCTTGAGGCAAACAGCCTGGGCTTCTCACCCCACCAGGTAGTCACTGGGCAGAGAAGCGGGGTGAGCAGGACATAACTCCCAGGTAACTCTGAGGGACACAGCTATGGAAGATGTGGCAGGAGCTGTCGGCAACACACATGCAGTCCCTGGGGAGGAGTCCACCAACCTAGCCACAGGGACCCCAGGAAGCTTGGGTACTCAGAGAGCACCTATCATAACAGCGTCTGCTATACACAAAAGCAACAGCCAATATCTGCTTCATACCAGGACCTCCTCCCCATAGTAAGTGACCTCTACCAGCCAGGGTGCTTCCCTTTCCCCCTCCTTGGGCCATGCAATGGGATGAAAGCTCACCTTCCCCTCCCCTTTTCTCTCTCACCTCGTCACAGGTTTCTGACAGATGTGACTACGTCTTTGTCAATGGG
This sequence comes from Rhinopithecus roxellana, assembly GCF_007565055.1. Classification (NCBI taxonomy): domain Eukaryota; kingdom Metazoa; phylum Chordata; class Mammalia; order Primates; family Cercopithecidae; genus Rhinopithecus; species Rhinopithecus roxellana. The sequence goes on from NC_044558.1 coordinate 106,240,111, forward strand.
AAGGAAATGAAAGGCAAGGTGAACGTGATGGTGAACTTCACCTACCAGCACCTGAGCAGCCCCCTGGAGATGACGGTGTGGGTGCCCCGACTTCCGCTGCAGATAGAGGTCTCAGACACCGAGCTCAATCAGATCAAGGGCTGGCGAGTGCCCATCGTCTCCAGCAGGAGGTGGGTGTGCCCCTCAAACTCCATGACAGACTAAGAAGGAAGTGTACAGGGTGGCAAATTCGGTCATGACTGGGTCTGAGGATGCATATGGTACCCTAAGGACCAAATCTCCCTCCACCACTCAGCTTTCATTTGCTCTGTGTTGGCTTCATTCTCTATCAGTGTCTTTTGGGAGGTTCCAGGCTTTCATCCTCTCTTCTCTGCAACTCCAGCAGGAAGTGCCTCCTCTCCTTCCCACTAGTTCCAGCAAAGTCCTGGATTTAAGTCTTATCCTCACTGGGATTTTGTGGCCTCCCTTATCTAGTTACTGTAGCCAAGGCCCTGGAACACACTGAGTGGCTGGACTCCCCCAACTAGAGCCAGAGGAACTAGACGAAGAGGTGCACCAAGGCTGAATGAATGGACCAATTCTAGGAGGAGGGAAAATTGATGCTGGAAAGAAGAAGGCAGCAGATGTTCCCTGGAAGGACATCTGACAGGATCAGCCTGACCTGAGCTGCCTCTCTGTGCTCCAGTCCAGAAGCTCTGAGCTCTCTGCCTTGGTGAAATGAGGTCTGAGGCTTGTCCACTGAGTGTCTGATACATTACTCCAATGGTGCTTGGTAGAGCCCCAGGAGTCTCTACCATCTACCATCGGGAACCACGTGAGTACCATGTAAAGACAGTGGTAGGAGCTCAGGCTCTTCACTCACAGACTTTGTCATCTCAGAGAAATGGTGTATAAGAATTCAGGTATAAGGACATGTTGATTGCTAAAAGTATATGCATTATGAGACAAGGAAATATGCCTGGAGTCTGTGTACTCGGCAGGGGGTGGAGAATTGGCGCTCATCTGAGGGATAACTTATATTCCCTCCCCTGCAAGCTCATTCCTTTGGTCCCATGACCCCTGGGAGAGGGGATGCTTCAAGGACAAAAGCTTTGGGTCTCAGGGACAGTTGAGAGCTGGCTTCAGCAATGATTCTTTCTCAGTCGCTGGGGTTTCTGGTGTTGAGTTGAGGGCGTGGATTAGAGGGTGACCGTTGGTGCTGCAGAGGGAAGAAACTGTAGGGGAAGATTCACCAGAGACCTGGTTGAGTCTCACCGCATACATCCCACATGCTGTCACAGCTGCCCGGTTCAGACATGGCAGCGGAGTGAGTGTGAGAGGGAACAGCTGCTGTTCTGATGGAGACCGAGACAGTGCCATCAAAGGGCCGACTGCACAGAAGGGACCAGATGTTGAGGGAGCAGCTGACATCTGTCTCCTTCCAAGCATCCTGGCCCTCTCTGCCTTTCTTATCCCATTTGACCTCACCTTGGGTTACATATCCACCCGCTTTGTGTGCCGGGTTACAGAACCACACCATTCATCCCTGGCCTTGTTGTGCTAGCTCTATCCATTTTGTCTAACATAGTGGCTTATCCCAAAGCTTAGCGGTTTAAAAATTATCCCCAATGTTCATGTGGCTTACAAGAACAACATGCCGGCCAGGCATGGTGACTCACGCCTGTAAGTTCCAGCGCTTTGGCAGGCCGAGGCAGGCGGATGGCTCAAGCCCAGAAGTTTGAGACCAGCCTGGGCAATATAGCGAGACCACATCTACACAAAATTTTAAAAAGTAGCCGGGCATGGTGGCTTGCACCATAGTCCAAGCTATTCAGGAGGCTGGAGTGGAAGGATTTCTTGAGTCCAGGAGTTCGAGGCTGCAGTGAGCTGAAATCGCACCACTGCACTCCAGCCTGAATGACAGAGCAAGACACTGTCTCAAAAAGAGAAAGAACAACATGTATTATCGAACAGTTTCCATGGATCTATCCAGGCATGGCTGAGCTGGGTCTTCTGAGCAGGGCCTCTTACAGGCTGCAGCCCAGGTGTCAGTGGGGCTGGGGCCCCGTCTCAAGGCTCACGTGGGGAAGGATCTACGTGCAGGCTCACTCGCGCCGGTGCTGGCTGGTCTCAGTTCCTCGCTGGTGCTGGCCAGAGTTCACTCTCAGTTTCTAGCTGGCTGGAAATCTCTACAGCTTGGCTCACAGCCTGCAGCTCGCTTCATCAGAGTGAGCAAGTGCAAAGAACCAAGGAAAGAAAACACAAGCAAGACAGAAGTCACCGGCTTTTCAAGTCTAGCCAAGAAAGTGACCATCCAATCACTTTCGCCCTAACTTTTTCACTGGACGAAAGAAACTAGGTCCAGCCCACACTCAAGGGGAGAGGTTTACACAAAGTAGACACCGGGAGGTGGGGGGCCACTGGGAACATCTTATATTCTGCTGGTCACAACAGAGCAGTGGTTAGTATGTCAGGTTCACCTCTGCGTGTCTGGATGTAAACTCCTTGAAGTCTCATGGCCTCCTTACCTCTGCAGCCCCCACCAGGCTCCACACACAGCCCCTTACAGAGAACCAACAAGTAACTGTCTGCAAACTGCACTGCCTCTTTCACAGGCCTGCTGGGGACAGTGAGGAAGAGGAGGACGATGAGCGGAGGGGCCGCGGCTGCACCCTGCAGTACCAGCACGCCATGGTGCGGGTCCTGACGCAGTTTGTGGCTGAGGCGGCTGGCCCTGGGGGACACCTGGCCCACCTGCTGGGCTCAGACTGGCAAGTGGACATCACAGAGCTGATAAATGACTTCATGCAGGTGGAGGAGCCCAGGATCGCCAAGCTGCAAGGTGGACAGATCCTGATGGGACAGGAACTTGGGATGACCACCATTCAGGTAAAAAAAAAAAAAAAAAAAAAATCCCCAAAGCAAGATCTCTCTGTCTTCCCACCTCTGCTCCGCCCAGAGGAGAAACCAGCTGTTTGTCATTGCTAGGAATGGTATCTATTTTTAGAATGGCTAAATTCAAAGAAATTGTCAAGTAAACAATACAAGTGATGTTGGCTGGGTGCAGTGGCTCATGCTCGTAATCCCGGCACTTTGGGAGGCCAAGGCGGGCAGATCACCTGAGCTCAGTAGTTTGAGATTAGCCTGGGTAACATGGCAAAACCCCATCTCTACCAAAAAAACAAAAATTTACCCGAGTGTAGTGGTGCGCGCCTGTGGTCCCAGCTCCTGGAAGCTGAGGTGGGAGGATCACTTGGGCCTGGGAAGCAGAGGTTGCAGTGGGCTGAGATCGTGCCACTGCACTCCAACCTGGGTGATGAAACGAGACCCCATCTCAAACGAAACCACAATACAAGTCATGTAATAATGTAACAAGAATCTCGAAATTCCTCACATATTACTTATAGGTGAGAAACTCTGGGCTGACTCCCATGGTGGGTCATGCTTGAAACACACTATTTTGCCCAAGCCATGGTAGGCGTTACTATCTTGGTAAACAGGCTTTTGAGGTGAGCTCATGTGATCTGAATCACAGGCACGGCCAGCAACTTCCTGCTGAGCCACTTTCCGCCGCCGAGCATGGTCACCTAAACCTTCCCATGGCTTCAGGATATTGTGGCCGCCTCTACCGAGTCACAACCAGCGGCCTGATGAGAACCTGAACAACTCAGACATGTGCTGAAGGAAGGAACGAAGTTACTATGCCTCCATTTGTCCCGTGGGCCCCTTCTGCTGGGGAGCGGGTGATGGAGAGGACCAGCCGCAACACTCGGGTTTTGAAACAAACACTTTTACAAAACAGTATTCTGGGAGGCTTGTAAGGGTTTGGTCATTTACCTCCCAGCTGAGAACAAAGCAGGAGTTTGTTTTCGTTCTGTATACATGTAAGGGGTGCAAGTGCAGTTTTGTTACCTGGACATATTGCGTGTCTGCCTTGTTAGCGTAGCCATCACCCAAATAGTGTACGTCGTAGCCAAAGGAAAAGTGTATTCCCCAGCAGCTGCCCCCTCTGCAGGCAACGCGATCGTCTTATCAGGCAATCTGTGAGGCTTCTAAAACAGCTGTGCATGAAGAATCATCATAACTGAGACTAGATTGGATCGTGGAAGATTTAAAACATATCCATTCTAGAAAATTGGCTGGTATATCTAAAACTTCATTTTATCCAAGGAGGAAAATCAATGGGTTTGGGCTGTAGACCAGGAGTCACACACTCTAAAAGCTGAGAAGCTACCGTCAGTGAGGAGAGTAGGCTGGGTGTGTGCTGAAAGACAGCAGCTGATTTTCCTCTGAGTGTTAGAGAGACAATAAGGAGTGGTGGGGCCTGTGGAAAAGGGGCAAGCTCTTACAGCCAAAACCTGCCAAGAAGAAATGCAAGTCCACTGCGGCCATATGTTCCAATTGGCTAGAAAAGCTGGAAGTCTGTGTTTTTATATGAGATCTTCCAGCTCTCTGAATGATGATCATTAATTCTACCTTAAAATATGACTTATGTCAGACAAAACATATCTGCCTCATAGATGAGCGCTTGCAACCTCCACAATTGACTAAGAAGCTGAAGGACCTGAATCCCTATCATAAATCTATAGGCTAAACTGAAACTGATGCCCAGAAACTCACAGTGAGATGAGAATTTGGTATTAACATCTTCCCTTAAGTGACAATTGAAGTGCAAAGGGGAAAAGACATACCGTTCTGAAATCAAGTGTCAGGGAAGAGGAAGTAGGCCAGCTTCGCACACGTTGAACGTGAACATTATTTTGGTGAGGCATCTACTCCTGTGAGCCTTGGTTCTTTTTTCCTTTTTTCTCACTGCGTCCTCCTGAGTCATAAATTCACTTGTCCACTTTCTTCTGGGGACGCATCTCTCCTGCTCGCCACCATTTAAATTGTCCCAATCAGACCAGAAAGTGAAGGTGGCATTCGGATAGAAGTATGGAGCTTTGATTGCTGGTCTTAAAGGGTCCTGGGAAAACTGCTGTCTTGACATACATCATAAATATCACCAAAAACTTGAAAAGAGAAAGAGGTTGAGAAAGCAGGAGAACAGAGAATGAAGCCCTTCCCTTCCAGAAGGTTGAGTTACACGGGGCCGCGAGGCGTCCAAGACAGCTCTTTATCGTTGGGGCGAAGGGTGAGAGGAGGAAGAGGTGATTCCACAGACGTTCCTCAAAAGCAGGATTAATCCCAGCACTTTGGGAGGCAAAGGTGGGTGGATCACAAAGTCAGGAGATCGAGACCATCCTGGCTAACACGGTGAAACCCCGTCTCTACTAAAAATACAAAAAAAAAAAAAGCAGGATTTCCTGTCCAGGGTCTAAATTGCACATAAGCCTCATTTTCCAGGTCATTCCAGGTGTCCACAGGAGAAATGAGGCTTTGGGTTGTTGGCGTCAGGCATAGACACTCAGAACCTACGTTTATCAGAATATGCTTGATGATATTCCACATCATCAGGCATCATACGCTGTGTTTCCCAAAGTATACAGTGTGGCCTCCAGTGACACACATGATTGAGATGGACCAGCAGGATCCACCTTCCAGTTGCGCATTGGTTTTCATGTGCAAGAGAGAAAGCCGTCAATATGTAGCCGGTACACCCAACCCATTGTTCGCTGGTGATAGAAAGGCTTTTGAAAAAACAAATTTTAGTAAAATAAATACTTTTAAACAAAATACACACTGAAGAGTAGAGAGATGATCTGTAATGTAGAAGAATCTTAAAGTTAATAGTCGAATGAAAATGTCAGTTCCTCCTGTCCAGGATGGAGCATGGTGGGAAATGGAGCTGATGTGTGGGGTGTGGGGAGGGGCCAAGCCCTACCTGCCCACTACTTGACACCACCTTGCTTTACGCAAAAAATGCATTCCATTTTTCTCAAGCAAAATATATTATTTAGAAGGCGGTGTGAGTGGGAAAGACCTGTTCTCATACTTTCTGGCTCACACATTGCCCTGTCGCAGCCTGAACACCTGGCACTTCCTCCCGCAACTGGAGGCAGTGCCTGGACCACAGAAAGCCTTTCCTTGTCATGTCGCTTCTGCCCTCCAGATCCTGTCTCCTCTGTCAGACACCATCCTCGCTGAAAAGACCATCACCGTGCTGGACGAGAAGGTGACCATCACAGACCTCGGGGTGCAGCTGGTGACAGGGCTGTCGCTCTCCTTGCAGCTCAGCCCAGGAAGCAACAGAGCCATCTTTGCCACTGCAGTGGCTCAGGAACTTCTGCAGAGGCCAAAACAGGTATGGAGGAGGGCTTGAGACACACTTCAGCAGGGGTTCCACACCAAGTGGATCACACACCAGGCAGGCACCACGCCAGGCAGGTCCCATGCCAGGCAGGTGGCACAATAGAGTGGGATCACATATCGGGTGTTTCTCCATCTGCAAAGGGCTCCTATGAAGCAGGTGACTGCTCTGCCTCATGTTTCCCAGCTCCCTCATGCAGAGATGAAAAAAATAAATACAAATATACATAAGTATTGCAACATGTAAAAATGAGAAGCCACTAAGTGGCAGGAGCCCTGGAGGAAAGGCCCGCCCCTCATCCACCACAGTGCAGGTGCATGCAAGTGGTCACCTGTGCTCTCCACATCCTTCCTGCTTCCATGAGGGCATGAGGGCACGTGCAGGCTCAGAGCAGGTGCACAGCCTGCTGCCGAGGTCCTGATGGAGCGGAGCGTGACAGACCTGCTGAGTGGGGAGCCCGTGGCGGCAGATCGCTTCCAGACCATTCATTGTTCAGCTCAAGGCAGAAACAGAGAATTCATGGGGATGTCAGTCACAATTTTCTTTTACTTTATTTGGAACCAGTGTGAGCTAATGGAGTGTGTTGTGTGTTTCTGTGTGTTGTATGTGTGTATTGCATGTGTCTATGTATGTGTGTTGTATGTATGTGTGCATATGTATACATGTGTTGTGTCTATGTGTTGTGTACATATATGTTGTTTTTGCTTTGTGTGTCTATGTGTATGCATGTGTGTCTTGTGTCCGTATTTTGTGTTGCTTGTTTTGTGTTGTGTTACACATATGCTTATGTTATATAGGCACCTGTATGCATGTATATATGTGTTGTGAATGTATTGTGTTGTATGTATGTATGCATGTGTCTATGTATGTGTCGTGTGTATGTATGCATATGTATATGTGTGTGCTGTGGGTCTATGTATGTGTGTCATGTATGTATGTTTTTGCTTTATGTGTGTATATGCATGTGTGTCTTGTGTCAGTATTTTGTGTTGTGTGTATGTTTGTGTTGTATAGGCACTTGTGTGCATGTATATGTGTATGTGTGTTGTGAATGTATTGTGTGTTGTGTGTATGTGTGTGGTGCATGTGTTTGTGGATACAATGGCTTACAAAGGGGACTGTTATAGGGGACCTTTGAAAGTAGTATGTTCTCCCTCATTAGAGGTAGAGAAACATTATTTCTTAGAACATAGGAATTTGGGTGAAGCTCACTTAACAACAAAACATGGTGGTTGCAGGTCATTGGTTCCTTGTGCCCCATGAAAAGGGATCATCTTCATGTGGGCAGCTGGAATCCCTCCAGCCCAAATGGGATATTGTTCTCACTGCTTCCCTTCGGGATCCAGAGCCTTTTCTGCACACTCTTCGTCAGCAGGATGAGGTACCAGGCCTGCCCTGCCTTCGTGCACCAGCAGCGGCTGTGACCACATTCAGAGGAGGGAGGAGTGCTACACTGGACTTGCCAAGAGGCACAAAGAGCGTTCCCACTTTCCCAGCCTGCACCTGTCATGTAATGCTCCCCTCTCAGGCATGAGCTAATCTCCTAGTCCTTATACTACAGTCTTTGTTTGCAGAGTTTTGGATTAGAAAACACTTGAAAGTGGATGATCCCAATAACAGAATCGAATTCTTGGCCAAAGCAAACCTCCTTTTCTCAAGGAAGAATGCCAGCCGAGAGGCAAGTTACAGATGGCAATGAAGAAATAACCTGAGGCTTTTCTCTGTCTTTGTGGGTGATAGCATCAGCTGACCACCAGCTAGGCGTTAAGGAAGGGATAAGATGCAGCTAGGAGAAGGCCAGAAGGCTAATCCGTTCCTGACATGCAGAGCTAAACATGCTACCCTGAGATTTGCTCCATAGCTGGTTTGCAGGGCTCTCACTCCCTGCCTGCAACTTGGCTCTGACCGTGGTAGTTTCAAGAAGTCCCTTGTGCATTTGAATGCTCTGCTCAGATTTCGTGGCAGATTGAGAGAACCTGGTAAGTCAGTGTCATGTCCAGTAGCTTTCGCACTGTGCCTTGGCAAGGTTCTCCGCTTAGCAGGGAGTCCAAGCCAATGTCTAACAGTGTTAAGTATTTCCTGGCTGAGCTGAAGGAAGGAGCAGAGGCCACCAGCCACATTTGAGGAGCCTTTCTTCTTACTTCCAAAGACTAAATAACAACTGTGTAAAATTACTTCTGTCACGGTCAGGGGCCAGTGGGTTGTAAGAGAAAAAAGGCCACCCAAGCAAAAGCTTAAATAACACAGGATGTGTTATGAGGATTGGAGGGATCTCACAGAACCCAGCTGCAAGACCTTGGAGGAAAGGGAAGGTCAACACTCTCATGCCCACTCTCTCTCTCTCACCTGTGTTTTTACTTTGGTCTAACTCATTATTGTCTTCCTATGGATAAACGCCATGCCCAAACATTTGCTTACACGTAGTCCATCAGAGGGCTTCATTCCCAATTTATATGAGCCCCCACTACACATCTTCCCAACCTAACTTTGTCAGTCTTGTCTTTCTGGTTTCAAGTTTGAGAGAGAGCGAGAGAGGAGAGAGACAGAGGGTGAGAGTGATGCTGGCTGGCTCAGCGTTGCTGAGATTGATGGCTCTAATGGCAGCAGCTGTCTCATTCCAATCAGCTGTTGCTGTGGCCCAGCGGGCAGGGTCCGGGGCCGCCTAGTGCTGTTCATCATCTCAGGCTTGGGGCGGAGCAGGTTCTCCGAGAGGGAGGGAGGAGGGAGGACGCAATGGATCTGCCTCTGCGCTGTCAAGCATAATGACGTCTTCACTAAAATTAAAGGCTGGCATGAAATTGGAGGTTGTCTCCAACGATCTGCCTGATCAAACTATTTGCAAAGAAAGTTGGTCTAAATCAACAGTGAAAACAGCAAGAGACTGAGAGGTGCACAAACCCCGGCTCTGGCTGCTTTTTGGTCTTCCAGTTTCCTCCAGTTGGGCTGGGTGAAGAAAGAGACGAAGACTCTCCAATCAAGATGCTTCTCCCTCTCCTGCTGTCAGGCCTAACTACTCCCTCCAAGCCAAGACTATGTCCTGAGGTCAGGACAGATCTACTCCTGCAGGCTCAGAAAAGGCAGGGCTGGCAAAACCACAGCCTGCAGCCCTGCAGTGGGATCTCATCTAGATCAGAGGCGTTTATCTGTGTTGCCAGTAATCAGTGGAGACTCAGTATTACAACTTATAAATAATGTAATAAATATTTTTCATTTGAATGCGTAACACTTGTAAATGATTCCACTAACCAGTAATTTCCTTTGTCGTGCAATTTATTATTGTTCAGAAGTCGATTCTGAACAGCCCAAGGGCCCATCTTCCTTTTAACACCTTTGGGAGGAAAAAAAAAAAAGCAAAATCTTCTTATGGATTGTTTAATACCGACCCTCTTTTGTCATTTTGTTGTTTTATTTTGCTTTTTTGCATCTTTGTGAGAATTCGTTTTCTTTTATACTCTTGGTACATCTTATCGCTTATTTCTACACTGTTTGAAAGGTTTGTCTTTGTTCTCATAGCAATATTTTTCCATAGTGTGTCTACTGTACTAAGACTTGGGGCTCAATGAGCCTTTTGGCCCATTTTAATTAACTTACATATTTTTCTCAATAGGAAGCAGCCATCAGTTGCTGGGTCCAGTTCAGTGATGGCTCAGTCACACCCTTGGATATTTACGATGGGAAGGACTTCTCCTTGATGGCCACATCTTTGGATGAGAAGGTGGTCTCCATCCACCAAGACCCCAAATTCAAGTGGCCTATCATTGCTGCGGAAACCGAAGGGCAAGGCGCCCTGGTCAAGGTGGAAATGGTCATTAGTGAATCCTGCCAGAAATCCAAGCGGAAGAGTGTGTTAGCTGTTGGAACAGCAAACATCAAAGTTAAATTTGGCCAAAATGATGCTAACCCCAACACCAGTGACAGCAGACACACAGGGGCAGGGGTTCACCTGGAAAACAATGTCAGTGACAGAAGGCCCAAAAAAACCGGGCAGGAATGGGGGAGTCAGGAAGGACAGTACTATGGCAGTTCTTCCATGGGACTCATGGAGGGACGGGGCTCCACGACAGACAGGTCCATCCTGCAGAAGAAGAAAGGCCAGGAAAACCTTTTAGACGACAGTCACTTGCAGACTGTCCCCAGCGACCTCACCAGCTTCCCAGCCCAGGTGGACCTCCCCAGAAGCAATGTGGAAATGGATGGGAATGACCTTATGCAGGCATCCAAAGGGCTGAGCGACTTAGAAATTGGGATGTATGCTTTGTTGGGTGTCTTCTGTTTGGCCATTTTGGTCTTCTTGATAAATTGTGTGACCTTTGCATTAAAATACAGACACAAACAGGTTCCCTTCGAGGAGCAGGAAGGGATGAGTCACTCTCATGACTGGGTTGGGTTAAGCAACCGGACAGACCTGTTGGAGAATCACATCAACTTTGCCTCCTCGCAAGATGAGCAAATCACTGCCATTGACAGGGGCATGGATTTCGAGGAAAGCAAATATCTCCTCAGCACAAACTCCCAAAAAAGCATCAATGGGCAGCTGTTCAAACCTTTAGGACCCATCATCATCGATGGGAAAGACCAGAAAAGTGAGCCCCCAACATCCCCTACCTCAAAAAGGAAAAGGGTGAAATTTACCACCTTCACCGCCGTCTCCTCTGACGACGAGTTCCCCACCAGGAACTCCATCGTGCTGAGTAGCGAGGATGACATTAAGTGGGTCTGCCAGGATCTGGACCCTGGGGACTGCAAAGAGCTGCACAACTACATGGAGAGGTTACATGAAAATGTGTAAGCCAGACACACACAGACATTTGTTCTCACTCACCTTTCAGCCTTTAATTCCAGGATGTGTAGCAACGGTGCCCCCAGAAGAGAAACAAAGCAACAGGACAAAATAAGGATGACACTGTCCATGGAGCCTCAGCCAATGACCCCGGTTCAGCGGCGAGGCCTGGAGTCCACATCGACGCACACATTCCAGAGTACAGTGTCTTGCTTAAGAGGTTTATCACGCATGGCAAGATTTTTCAGACTTGAAACAAAAATGAGTTCGGAATCTCTGAGCATCTGAGTTTCCAGGAAAGAATAGCCTCTCTCTCTCTCTCTCTTGAATCAAAGCAATTTGGATATTGTAAAATCCACATGGCTCCAATATTCGATATTGCAGACTACGGGAGAAAAGCGCAACTCAGGTGGAGCATCCGTGGATCAATGGGAGGAAGCGTGTCCTCGAAACCGGAGCAGCACATCTCGCTGTGAGCGCGATCACAGGCGGTCCAGTGCCGCCGTCCGCCGTGGGAGGCATGACTGGGAGTCATTGTCTCTCAAAGGCTGGGCCAGAGCTGGCTCAGATCATGGGCAGGCCAAGGCAGTGGCTGACAAGGACTGAAAGGGAACATGTGGGCTAACAGGCCACAAATACCTTTGTAACTACATGCCAAGGACAAACACACGGACGCAAATCCTCTGAGCCCTTCAGGGTACTTCTTTATTTGTAAACTAAGGATACTGGGCATAGAATTTGAATCAGGTTCAAAGAACCAGGCTCTTTTGATTCATACCAAGTTCACAATGTATCCATTGCTATTCCTCTACTGCATTGCCACCCTCCCCAAAGCCACTGGTCACCTGTGGGTGGGGGAGGGAGAGGGCAGTTTCTAGTGTTTGCTGAGTCTTTTTTCTCCCTCTGGGTTTTGTGCCAACTCCCAAGTGACATTCTGTAGAGAAGCTGCCCCCACAAACCTGGGCATATGTCCCACGCCGTCCATCTTTGAAGTGGCTGGTCTCTGGGCATGGGCAGTACTCACAGTGAACTCCACCCCGGGGCTATACATTCCCTTGCTTTTCTAGAAAGAAAACAGGGCCACTTGGGATGGGTCTTTCACTGTTCATGGCAGATCTCCTGTCCAAGAATGTGCCCTCGAGGCTGTTGAGACAAATCTGGGTGCCTGTGTGGAATGTGCAGGACGTGTGGAGTTGGGGGGTTCTGGGTGTGAAAGCGGTAGGTCCAGCAGGAAGCCTGGCCTCGCACACACCGGACAGCACAGAAGCCTTCTTCGCCTTGGAGGTGTGAAGGGATGAGGGGTATCTGCGTGTGGTGGAGATGCAGGTCTGCAAGCACTTGGTCCTGTAGTCAGCCCCGAAAGGTTTCGCATTGCTTGAGATCAGCATGACTCAGGATATCCCTGAATCCCCTCACTTATGGAGCCTATGAAGATGGGGGGAAGGAGACATCAGAGAATTTCTGCCCCATCTCATGCTCACTGCAAGGTAGAGAATGGTGTGTTGGGTGACTGCCAGCCAGATAGGATCCTGAGAAAGATGGTAGGGGCAGCGGGTGGAGGGCAGAAGAGGCCGTGCTGTTGAATCCATTCCATTTTTCCCTCTTTGTCATTTTCTCTCTGCTCTTTCGATGTCTGTTTTCCAGTCTGTTTGTGTCTCTGTCTCTCTCTCCTCCTTTGAACCTATCTCCCTGCTTCCTCTCTGTCTCTAATTTTGAGTGTGTCTTTACTCCTTCTCCCTCTCCATAGAATTGAATTCTCTTTAGATCATGTGTGTGTAAATTTCACCAGTTTACCCTTCCAACCTTAGCCCTCTCCCCTGCAACTGTGGTGCTATCAGTTTGCTCTTGAGACTGGGGTTTCTGCAGCCAGTAAGTCACCTGCTCCTGTCCTCAAGCTTACCTACCTTGTTTGGCTGGGTGATTAAGCTGTCACCCCTTTTGATGAGAATCCTTTGCTTTCAGTAACATCCTCATATTTCTTTCCATTCTTACCTGTGTCATGTTCTGTTGAGTACTGCAGCCGCTGCCCACTCCCAAATCCATCTACGTGTAGAATGTACTGTAGATTGTAAGAATGTAATATATATTTATAAACTTACTGACTGTAAATATAAAGTTTGCATTCAGTGGCTTTATGGCTGTCCTTTGTCCTTCTCCACGCTGACCCCCTCCAAGGGGCTTGCATCAATTGCAAATGGCTCTGCAAAAGCTGTGGCTCTAAATGAAATGCAGATTTAAGGATCCCAGCACAATCCAATTACACCCTTACATCGTGTAGTAATGCTCTCTGCATTGAGGGGATGTTGACACGTAATGACAAAGTGCATTGTGTACTAAGTATCTCTCCTTCAGGACCTGAAAGGATTTGCAAATAAATCACACGTGCAATTCTCTCCTAAAAGCCTACTGACTGATAGTGGTAAGTGGAAACTGTGGCAGGCAAGCATGTATTCCAGCCTCCTTTTGGGCTGGAGTGAGGAAAATTTTCTGTCCTTCCTTTGGGTCTTGAGTGTACATACACACAATAACTCTGGGCTGGGTTAAAAAGCTGATTGTAGATTCCTTTATCAACTGCAGACCCAAGACAATGCTACATAACAAGAAGTTGCATGGAATCCTTATATTCATGCAAACAATAGCAAGTGATAGATCACTCATTTACTCAGCCAGTATTTACTGAGCAGCTACTCTGTACCAGGAATAGCTGTGAGCACTAGAGACAGAGTCATACATACAGCAAATGCACATGCACTTTCAAAAACCTTACTTACATCTATTTGGGCGGGGGGAATAAACAGCACACAAAATAATTTCAGATAGTCTGGGGTTTTTGTTTTGAGACAGGGTCTTGCTCTGTCACCCAGGCTGGAGTGCAGTGGCACAATCTCAGCTCACTACAGCCTCCACCTCCTAACCGCTGAAGCGATCCTCCCACCTCAGCCTCCCAAGTAGCTGAGACTACAGGCACATGCCACCACACTCAGTGAATTTTTGTAATTTTTGTAGATATTGGGGGTCTTGCTATGTTGCCCAGGCTGATCTTGAACTCCTGGGCTCAAGCAGTCCTCCCACCTCGGCCTCCCAAAGTGCTGGGATTACAGTTGTAAGCCACGGAACTCAGCCAGTCATAAGTTTTGTAAAAGACAATGAAACGGGTTGCAGAATGGAGAAAATTGAGCCAACATTCAAAACTTTGATAATTTCACCTTAGAAATCTAGATTTCTAGCATCGCTTGAGAATTCAGACACTGGCGAAATGGAGCTGCCAATCTGACTTGGCCCCGATGGGGCAGAGTGGCACTGAGGTTTGAGTCCTCTCCACCCACGATATCTTCTGGACCCAGAGTTGACCAACTCCATTTATGCTCCATCTCACCACTCTTCTAATAGGTGTTTCTCCCAAGTTACGGCTCTACCCAAAAGTGGGGGAAACAGAGAGGGAAGGAGCCATGTGTTTTCAAGATCATTCAGAAAGAGCTCATTGCTTTATGAAAGGGAAGAAAATTCCTGTGTGTCTCCTAGGCAAATAGAGAATGACATTGTCCAAAGAACGCAACTGAAGATGCCATTATGACGCAAACAGGCATGCGATCTATGTGCCCAGAATCCAAGAAAGAACTGATAGGAACGTCTGAACTGAAATGTCCACGAGGTGTCTTTTCGAGTGTGAATAAATACGTGATGCGGGGTGGTTTCTCTCGCATCTGGCTGGTTCGCTCTCTGACGCCACCTGCGGGGCCCCTGGAGGCACTGAGTTTCCCAAACTCGCAAGGAAGATGGTGCTGGAAGCTGGAGGGCTGCCGGCCTCATGGGCGTCTCTGTGGGGGTCTGTCCCTCACGGCTTCTCAGTTCCCTCCCTGGACTGAGGCTACAGGTACTTTACCATAACTAAGTACCACAAACTGGGCAGCTTAAATAACAGAAATGTATTGAAGTCTGGGCTCAGTGTGTAGGCAGAGCTGGTTGCCTTAGAGGGTTTGTGGGGGAACTCCTGCAGGTCCCTCCCAGCTCCTGCGGTTGCTGGCGTCCTTGGTAGTCCTTGGCTTATAGAAGCATCACTCTGATCTCTGCCTTCAGCTTCATGTGACAGACTCCCTGTGTGTGTGTCCATGTTCAAATTTCCTCCTTTTTGTGAGCCGGGGATCTCACTTCGCTACCCAGGCTGGAGTACAGTTGTGTGATCAACTCTCACTGCTGCCTCAACCTCCTGGGCTCAAGCAATCCTCCCACCCTAGCCTCTCAAGTAGCTGGGACTACAGACACACACCACCACACCTAGCTTTTTTTTTTTTTTTTAATTTTTTGTAAATATGGAGTCTCACTATGTTGCCCAGGTTGGTCTCAAACTCCTGGCCTCAAGCAATCATCCTGCCTTGGTCTCCCAAAGTGCTGGGATTACAGGATAAGCCACCATGCCCGGCTCCAAATTTCCCCAAGGAAACTAGGGCCCACTGTACTCCCATATGACCTCATCTCAACTAATTACATCTGCAGTGACCCTATTTCCAAACAAGGTCATCTTCTGATACTGGGCGTTAGGACTTCCACTATGAATTTGGGGTGGGGGAGACACAGTTCAATCCATAACATCAACCACTGGTCCTAAGGTCCTAGGCAGCTAAGCCTGTGCACAAGCCAAGGGCAGCCAGTTGTGACTGGGCCCACTGGCCTTCCAGGAATGTGTCTCATCCCTCAGAGCCTCGCCCTACCCTCGGTTTCACACCCATTTTACAAATGAGTCTCTGCTAAGGACACCCTGGGAGTGTAAGTGAACAATTTATCTTTTACCTTCTGGGAAAGCTCAGAACTGTGAATTAATTACCCAATTGGCGCTTCCCAAGGTGCAGTCATTAGCTCCTTGCCACCCTTTGTTTTGCCCTTGCAGCAGCAAATGATGCACTGCCAGCAAAAGATGGGGGAGCCTGGGGTGTCTCCCAACAGAGACTGGCATCCTCTGAGCCAGTGATTACTGTGGATGACTGCTCCGGCGGGTGGAGAGGGGAGGCAGAGGTGAGACGTGCTACAGGCCAGAGGCCCGATGCAAGCGTGACTTGGATCGGCGGAATCTCTGCCTGGCCAACAGGTCCTTCTTCTCAAGCACACTATGACACGCCTTCCCCACATCTGACCCCAAACGATATGTGTCTATGGGAAAACATGCTGATCTGTTCATCAGAAAGTCAGAGATGGGAGAATGCAGGGTCTGTTCTTAGTACAAAGGCTACCTGTGTTGTGGGAGATGTATTGGTTTCCTGGCTGGTGCACACATCACTCTAGTCCTGCCTCTGTCATCACATGGCCCTATCTCCCTGTGAGTCTTTGCTTCCAAGTTTTCTTCTCTTAAGCAATTCAGTCGCTGGATTTTCAATATACCCTAATTCGTATGACCTCATCTTACCTTGATTACATCTGCAAAGACCCTATTTCCAGATAAGGTCACATTCACAGGGACTAAGAGGTAAGACTTCAACATATCTTTGTGGGGGACACATTCCCATCCACTCCAGGGAGAAAGAAGTCCCCATGGCAGAGAAGTTGTTCTGTCTTCCTGTTTGCTTTAAAGAGAATCCTTTCATTGCAAGTGATTTAAAAACTGAAGTGGGCTTAAGGGAAAAATAGGAGGAGTGAGGAAGAGGATGTGTTACTTTCTAGGATGGAAAAGCAGTGGTGCATCCAACATCTGTCCGGGATAGTTGGTCCAGGGGCTCCCTGTCTCTTCTCTCTGTTTTCCTCTGTATTTGCCTATTCGTCTTCATTCTCGGACAGCCCATTCTACGTAGCAGCCTCCGGAAGTTCTAGACTTGGTATTAAAGTCGTGCAGGTAACAATCACAGAGCAAAGACGGTTAAACTCCCAACACGTTCAGAAAAAGTCCTCCATTGCCTCCTATTGGCCGGCGTGAGTTACTGGCTAAACATAGTCAGATCTGTTGACGGAATGGCCTGGTCACAAGTACCTTGCCCTAGCCCTGGCACCTGGAGAATGAGGAGCAAGTCCTCATCTAAACCACAGCAGAGAGACTAGGAGGAGAGGTTCCAAAGGCAGCATGGAGACACTTTGCCGTTAACTGGGGAGATGGGGAGATGTATGCTGTTCTTGCAAAGCAATGCACCCCAGTGCGCCCTTTCACTGCCTCCTCCTGGCTTCTGTGCCCCCAGATCCCATCCCCACGAGTTTTGCTTTCTAGACATTCAAGAAGATTCCTGAGCCAATATTAAAGGACCCCAGAGAATGCTGGGCCATGGTGAAGAGTGGGAGTCAGCCCCTTCACAGAAAACCTCTGAGGGGGCCACTGCAGAGACCCCGTCCTGTCTGGCCCAGTGCCTGTGAGTGCCCCCTGCAGGGCCGGCACTCTGTACAGCTGTTCTTTCTGCCAGAAATTCAAGCCAGACCTTGAATTTCTCACAGCTGTTTTTCCTGATGTTGAATCAAGCCTGACTCACCAATTATGCTAATGGACTCGGAGCCCGGTGGCTGATGATTGTCTTATGACTTTAAAAGCTTCCGCCTGGCTCTTCTGTGTTCCCCCTGCAGGCAGAGCATTGCGAGGCTCCTGGGTGAATCTTCTAAGTGGGCAATGTTTTCTAAATGAAAATTAACAGAGTGACCTTTAAAAAACATGATTTAAATCATGTCACTCCTGGCTTAAAACTCTCCAGTAGAGGCCCATAATTCCTGGAATAAAATCTGGACTCCATCATATGACCAAAAGGTCTTACATGATGCAGAGCTGCCTGCCACCCACCCTCACGCCCACCACCCGCCCACTCGCTCACTGCAGCTCCAACCCCACCGGTTTCCTTCTGTCTGTTCCTCTGTCAAAAGAAGCGCACTCCCGGCTGGGCGCGGTGGCTCACGCCTGTAATCCCAGCACTTCGGGAGGCCGAGGTGGGCAGATCACCTGAGGTCAGGAGTTCAAGACCAGCCTAGCCAACGTGGCAAAACCCCATCTCTACTAAAAATACAAAAATTAGCCGGGCGCAGTCGTGGGCGCCTATAATCCCAGCTACTTGGGAGGCTGAGGCAGGAGAGTCGATTGAAGCTAGGAGACGGAGATTGCAGTGAGCCAAGATTGAGCCACTACACTCTAGCCTGGACGACAGAGTGATAGTCCATCTCAAAAAAAATAAATAAATAAAAGAAAGAAAAAAGAAGAAGCGCACTCCCACCTCAAGGCCTTTGCCTATACTGCTTCTTTCTAGAACTCTATTCCCTCAGATTCTCAAGGTCTCACCCCTCCCCATCATGCATGTCTTGGCTCATACTCCTATTCCTAAGAGAACACATTAGAGCAGCCTCACCCCTCCCATGCCATTTTCTTCCATTCTGATAATCTTATATAGTTCATAGCATTTAGAGCACCCTAAAATTGTTCTGTTTGCTTTTAGCTTATTGTGTGTCTTCCCTAGTAGAATGTGAGTTCCAGAGGAGTAAGGAGATAGTTCAATCTGTTCCCTGCTATATACCCTATGACTAGAGTCATGCCTACAAAGAGTCAGCAATCAATAAACATTTTTTGAGTGAATGGTTGCATGGCCAGATGATGGTGGATTGGTGGATGGGTGGATGGATGAATGGTTGAAGGTTCATTGGATGGATGGATGGTAGATGGTTGGATGGTGGATGGATAAATGGATGGATGAAAGTTGAATAGATGAATGGTGGGTGGTTGGATGGATGGATGGATGGATGGATACAGGGATGGATGAAGTTTGATTAGATGGATAGATGGTGGATGATGATGGATGGATGGATGGATGGACAGACAGATAATAAATGGCTTACAGAGCATGAGTGATGAAAGCACAATCTGATAAATTTAAGTGAGCCACCTAGTGAGAACCAGGAGACTGAATGCTGCCTGAGGATTGATTTTATATAGTCCAATTGCTCTGCTATATGGACGTGACACTAGCATCTTTCACTGGGCCAAAGACAAGCCTTCATTATCTCTGTACTGGTCATTTCAGGGGAGACAAAAATAAATTAGATGGAATTTCTTCCCTCAAGAGACACATAGAAAATGAAACCTCTTCTCATCTCTTTCTATAGCAACCTTGCTGGCTTTCTTTCTAGGCCTAGCCCTCTGTGAAGGAAGCATGGTTTAAACGAAACATCCCTTCCTCCCCAGATTAACCTTACTTAATGGAAGCCTTCCCCTTAGCCAGGTTTCTGCCAGTCATATTCCATACAGTTGATAACTCCAGTCTACTGGTGAGTAGACATTTTCCTGGCTGTTTCAACTTTCCAAGAAAAGGGAGGAGGCTCTCTTCTTCCTCTATAGCCCCCCAGTACTTGATACACGTTTGGACCTGGGAGTTGAGGCACAGACAGTAGTGCCCAACGCATTTCCCAGCTGCCTTGCAGTTCAGGTGGGGGCACACAGCTAATTCTTGGGAATAGCCATGAACAGTAATGAGAGCTGTCACTTCCAATGAAAACAGGTAAGAGCCAGTGTGAGCTCTCCATGTGCATGTTGACACATGGCATCACACCAGGGAACCTGGAAAGCACCTCGTCCTCATCAGACTCTTTTCAGCAAGAAACAGACCTTTGTTCTGCAATACCACTGGTATTTTGGGTTATTTACTACTGTAGCAGCCCGCCCCCTGACCTGATGAATACAATATTTCTTAATTTATCAGATGCTGCTCGGCTTAGTGAGTGGCTGCACTCTGACGAGCACATCTTCATGAGGAAGCGGGAACTTGGTGGGAAAGGCGAGGGTTGGATTCAGGCCAAACTTGGTTACTTTTTCCTTTTAAGGTTCTGCCTGACCTGGGCGCCCATGAAGTCTTGATGTGAAGGAGCAGAACAAATGCATCATCCTGAGCGTGAAGAGGTCTCCCAAGGCCTCATTGTGATTTTTGTTAGCAGCTGCAGGAAAGCGACAGTTGCCTGCCTTGCTCCTCGCACTCATGGCGGGTGTGAGCGCATTAGTCCGCTCACTGTCTGCTTTGCTCTGTCTGCAGTGATGCTACCCAGAAGCCTGACTTTCCCCAGAAGGCCCCTGTGCTGGCCATTCCTCCAGCTGTCCTGCCTGCCCTGCTCCCTTCCTGCTCCACGCAGATGTGCCTTAGTGCGGGAGGGGTTGACCCAGCTCTGAAGAGTCAGGCTCTTCTGGGCTGCACGTCCTTGCACCTCCCCACAGCTTCCTGGACACGGCAAGCAGCTTAAGGTCAGGAAACAGCAGACCCGAGCTCCGTGCCAGCTGCCTCTCCTTCTGAGAGTGGCAGATGTGAGCCACCTTCCAAGCTCAAACCTCAGCGTGGCCTCTGCTGCTCAAAGAAAAGTGGAGGCTGCCTGACGGCTCCTGTGCTCCCCATTCGTTTTTGAAGTATTTTATGATGCTAAGATCTGATTCCATAAATACAGCCAGGAAACAAACACAAGTCACTCTTGTCCCTGAGCCTCCAGTTCATCACTATAATGTGGAGAGAATGTCACTCGGACTGGGCACCCCTTGAAAAGGCCTTGCAGCTGGTAAAGGTCTGTGTGCACCCCCCAACTTTTCACAATGTATTGGTGGCTCTGCCTGAGCACGCCTCTGTGGACCCCAATTCCTGTGGTTTGGTTGGTAGTTACTGCTGCTACTTAAGACACACCCTTTTCTCATCTGTACGTCCAAAGCTTTTTTTACTCCCCAACTTCCACTTCCGTGACCCCAGCTGAGCCCTACGACTTCAGTCTGTACCCGCTGCTTCCCTGTGCCAAGCCTTTGCTAGAGCAGGTGAGTCCCATCCTACCACAAGTCTGGGCCACCTCATTAAAGTGGCTGGAGTGACCTTACAGGGGCAGCCACAGGACCTCCACCAAGCAGCAGCCTCTTCTTGGCATGCATGCAGGAAGAGCTGTTCAAACAAAAAAACACTCAGCAGAGGTGACCTTCTTGAATTGGATACAAGGGTCCCTGAGACTGTGTTATGTGGCATCGTCTGGCTGAGAGCTGGCTCTACCTTGGCCAGCCCTTGGCCTCCCCCTAGCCTGGTGGGTCTGTAGAGACGCTGGAGTGACTTAAGCCCACGGCCTCAAGCCAGCCTTCTCTTGAACTCCAGGCCTTGTAACAAAACAGATCATGGTCTTCCAGCCTCAAGAAGGGTAGTGAAGGCTACACCCCAGAAGAGAGATGAATGCCAATGAAAACAGAGATTTTTGTCCTTCCCAGCAGGTCGACAGGTCCCAGAAGACAAAATCACCGGCACCATCTTCTATCCCTAACATTTGAGGAGGATGTAAACCAAGAATGTCTCTCAAGTCACCAGATTAAGCTAAATATCTCAGTGCATGATTTCCCTTTTCAAAATTTCCATTGCTCCATGAAAAGGAACCATCCCTATCTACCTTCAGGGTGGTTTTTCTGGGCGCCTCTGTCCTGAAAGGGCGGGAGGTTCCTTCCCATCCTCCTCCTGCCCTGGCACCTGCAGTGGCTTCAGACACCACACGAGGTAAACTTTGCTGCTCTCTCGGGCTGGTTCCATCCATTCCCAAGGGGCATTCTCCCCGCCATGACTGTCACCTATGATTTACCGTGGGGAGGACAGTTACTGAGCCTGGAGGGGCCCTGGAGCAGAGCTCAGGCACCTGTGAGACGACTTCCCGAATTATGTTTTTCTCCTTTGATAAATAAAATCTAAATCCTCCCAGTTTTAAAGAGCCTCGAGGAATATGCAGAACTCACTGTTGTCCCTTAGGTATTTGAAAATAACTATGCTTAACAACAGCAACAAAAATCATCTGGATCCATAGCCTAGCAAATCCCTGCTTCTTCCCTACTTTTGAGATGCTTTAAAGTATACCAAGGTTTTGAAAATAATTCCCCATCTGTCTTGCTGCTCCTCAAATAACTGAGATGTAATCAATATGTGCAATTAAAATTTTCCATTTGTTGATATATAATTGGACAGACAAATAGCCTGAGCTCTAAGTGTCAATATATAGATCTTGGCAAGGAGGATAATCTGCTACGAGCAGCTATTAATCATATCGTACACCTGCTTGGGAAGATTTCAGTAACTTTGTGTTGGAGAATATGAATCATTGGAGATTCCAGTCCATTAAAGATTCTAGTCTTGATCTTCAGGCTCCAAATGTCGAAGGAATTTTATCAGAGTCACACAGCTAGCAAGTAGCAAAGCTACACATTTTGGGTAACCAGTGATTATTGGGTAGGGCATAATAGCTTCCGAACCCCTTTTTTATTACCTTCACAAATTCCCTGGGGCATCACCTGTCCTCCTTGGGCATATTCTTGATAGAAAAGTAAAGGCCAGGCTGGGCGCGGTGGCTCAAGCCTGTAATCCTAGCACTTTGGGAGGCCGAGACGGGCGGATCATGAGGTCAGGAGATCGAGACCATCCTGGCTAATACAGTGAAACCCCGTCTCTACTAAAAAATACAAAAAACTAGCCGGGCGAGGTGGCGGGCGCCTGTAGTCCCAGCTACTCGGGAGGCTGAGGCGGGAGAATGGTGTAAACCCGGGAGGCGGAGCTTGCAGTGAGCTGAGATCCAGCCATTGCATTCCAGCCTGGGCGACAGAGCGAGACTCCATCTCAAAAAAAAAAAAAAAAAAAAAAAAAAAAAAAGACCAGTAAAGGCCAGTGGCCGAGCTTTTGCCACTGAAGTTAAAGGGTTGGGGCCTTCCTGCCAGCACTGGGTGCCCGGCCAGCAGGTGGGCGCAGCCTGATCCAGGGGAACCAGGCAGATCCTCTTTCGTGGGCCAGGGACTCTCAAACAAATGACCCAGAGACAAAGGAGCAGATAGAATGCCCCCATCCCACCAGGAGCAACTTGCCCAGTTGTTTCTGCTTGGGATCATTCTGCAGTGTCTGCCTTCCAGCCTCTAAAGCCACCCTGTTCCCTATTTCCAAACACCCTGGTGATTCTGCGAGTTCCCAGTGGCTGTCCAGTAAAGTGTATTTTACTTTAGTAATGAGGTCCATTTCTTGCTTACAACTAAACATCCTATCTGATAAAACTGGTCTTCCTCTCAGATGCTACCTGATAAGAAAAGGACGTCTGTTCTCTATGTGACATCCAGGCACCGTCAGCTGGGGAATCTAGGATGCCCTACATTTTGATAAGGCCCCATATCACATAGGGTACAAGCCACACCTCCAGGGAAAAGAAAATTGAGACATTTATTTCAAGTGCTAGTTTAGAAAGGAATGGTCCATGGCCAGGGGAGGCTCCGCCTCTGACCCACAAGCTCATCTAGGGATGCATTTCCTTCTACCAAGATGCTCCTCCAAGAATCACCCTCACCTACAGCCTTGCTCCACCCCAGCACTGCTGGCATTTTGGGGTGGGTGATCCTCCGTGGAGGGACCATCCCTTGCATCACACGGTTTGTTGTAGCACCCCCTGGCCTCCACCCCCCAGAGCCACGGTCACCCCTGCCACTGGGACAAAACTGTGTCACAACCTCAGTGCCCTCATTCCAGCCCGCAGGGAGAAAGGAGGAAATAAAAGGCAGTGGTGGCTGAGCGAGCTCCTTTGGGACCTGGCCAATGCCAGGCACCTCCCTCTGCTCCATTAGCACCAACTTGTCCCGGTCACTCCAGCTGGAGGGGAGGCGGGAGGCATCTCCAGCTGAGCAGCGTGGGCCTGGCTAAAGCACAGGGGGTCTTTTTGCTAAATGGGGGGGAGAAGTCATAGATTCTGGAAACAAACAGCAGTCTCTGTCGCAGGCCCTGACAGACCACTCCAAATGCCCTCTCACGGGATCAACGAGAGGCAGGGCAGAGAGGCCTGAGTTTAGGTTATCTCAGCTGGATATGTGTGGAGATAATTATGTATGCACATGTGTTTAACACACACAGCACACATATAAAGCATACATGTACGTAATACATACATGCACACATATACTTATGTTTATATAACATCACACATATACATTGTACCTGCATGTACATTGTTATGTGTATTTACATTCATGTATATACATAGAAAACTCCCATGTACATAACATACATGCACACATATATGCATAAATAACACACATATTTAACATATATGTATACTTTGTTTCTTGGGTTCTCTAGGGACGGGAGACCTAGAACATAGAGAGATTGTAAGAAAAGTCAGTGGGCATCATTTCAAATGGGCAAAAGTATACTCGCCATTGCTGCAGCAAAGCCAGTGGGTTCAGAGCAGGAGCTTTGGGGTCATAGGGACATGGATTTGAGCTTGCTGCTGGTGCTAATAAACCCATGGTACAGAAGATGCAATGAAGGTTTAAAGAGCGGAAGTTTTGAGGGCGGACAGTCACTGGTTGGAATCTATGCTCTACCACTTCCTAGCTGAGGAAGTTTACTGACTCTCTATGCCTTGATGACTATGCCCTTGTTTACTTCACTCTAATCCTCAATCATTTCATATGTGAAATGGGATGATAGTTGTTCAAACATCGTAGGGTTGTGAGGAGGGGTAAGGAAATGGTGCACATTGGCTGGCTATAGGAAGCGTTCAGTCAACAGGAGTTATCACAGCTGTAAATATTACCAGGTTAGCCCTTCACGGATGCTGAGGGGTGGATTATGGCACTGGGCTAGGTCAGTGGTTCCTGAGACCTACTTGGAGAAGAGCTTTTACAAAATCTAGATAGAAAAGCACCCCCTGTCCAAGGAATTTGCAGTTGATTGATTGGGGCAGGGCCTAGGAGTTTGCATTTGTAAAGGCTTCCCCCAGCTGATTCTGATGTACAGCCAGCTTTGGGAAGTGGCCTTCCATTGCTAAAATTTTATATTCCAATTATTTAACTTCACTCTCTGCCCTTTTATCTTCATGCCAGAAATCCCAGCCTTGGTCCCTTCCCAAGCCATTAATAAGCATTTACGACTCTCTGCCGTCCTTCCTCCTTCCAGTCCTGGATCAATAGTTCTCCTCTTAGTATTTGGCACTCCTCTTCATGCACTGGGCAAGCTCTCAAGGTCAGTGATGGGCAAAGAATCTTCTCTTTAAACAATAGTGCTGACCTGCAGGATTCTGTGTTCTGAACCATTCT
This sequence comes from Rhinopithecus roxellana, assembly GCF_007565055.1. Taxonomy (NCBI): domain Eukaryota; kingdom Metazoa; phylum Chordata; class Mammalia; order Primates; family Cercopithecidae; genus Rhinopithecus; species Rhinopithecus roxellana. Next base: position 106,265,125 of record NC_044558.1, read on the forward strand.
GCGGTGACTGGATTTAAAGCAGCCCTCTGCTCTATGTGCATGGCAGAGTGAGACAGAAGCCACACCCAGTAGAATGCTGTTGGGTAGACCAGCGCCGAATGCTGCAGAGGTGTGGCGAGCAAATGAATTCAGTGCAGAGGGTGGCTGCCGGCCCCAGACACTGCTGCCACCGATGAAGAATGAGCCTCCAGACGCCGGCTGCAAGGAGCTCCGCTCCTGTATGGACCCCACGTGCAGTTACTTAGACAGCTCGCCAAGTGACCCCCAGAAAAAAGGCAAGACTTGACTCTTCAAAGTACATGAGGTAATTTATCCTACAACTGGACCTGTGCATTTGCACAACAGATAAAGGCATCAGGTTATTCCCTGCAGAGCTTACTGTCCTGATGAAACACTGGGAACAACCTAAATGGCCTTCAGTAGGAACCTAGTGAAGGAGTTCATGGGGCCTCTGCTTCTCTGGGGTTATGACAGCACCTCAGTCCCCATGGACATAGTACTGGTTTCCAAGGCTGTAAAGGGCTGCTATGGGCTCTCCCGGCCTTGTGTGGACCCCATAAGCGTCTCCAAGCTTCGAGGCCAGTGTGGACTCCATTGTCTAGTGGTGTGGACCTGGTATAATGGGTTGATTACATTCTTCTCCCCATGTGCACACCACTTCCCTCTTTTCAGTTTGAAATATTTAATAAAGATCCTATGTACTCAACGCATACAACATGATACTTTGATATTATATATACGTTGCGTAGTTATTTTCAATATATCTCTGAACTCTATTGGTGGGGTGGGGAGTGTATTTCTCCACGTTTTGAATCTCAGCTGACCTTTCCACTTGCCTTAGTTCACAAAATACAGTCGATATAACATTGTGCCAGTTCCAAACCTACGTGTCAAGAACCCTTGAATGCTTCTGCTCATTCTTTAGAACTTTCTGGCTCCATATTAACAAGTCCAGGCTAGCTTGCTGAGGAATGAGTCATGTAGAACAGTTGCCCTTGTCAAGGCTGCAAACATAAGACAGTGCAGCCAGCTGACCACAGCAACCTCAGTAAACTCAGCCAAGATTTAAGAACTGTCCAGCCAATGCACAGATGCATGTATTGGATAAATGTTTATTAATAGTGGGTTTAGCGCTTGTGGGTTTAGTGCTTGTATATCGGGCTTAGTGCTTGTATATTATGCAGCAGGAGCTAACTGATACACCTGGGTAGGGCTATGGTGGTTCCCTAATCTTTATGATAGAGTCAATGTGGCTTCCTGTTATCACACAGCATTCTATAGGACCCATAGTATAAAGGATCTGTGGAGTCTCTTCTCTGGACACATAAAGTCACCCCAGGCTTCCAGGACCATTTATGCCCCAGGAGCAGAAGATTCAGACCTCACCATCATCAAAATAAGTGTCTCTGGCACTATGATGATCTCTGGGGAAGAAGGCACAGGCAGCTGTGATCCAGAGCCAGCAGAACAGTGGCTAACATTGTGGTTGGCTTTTTCAGTGAGAATATTAAGGTTTACAAGGGAAGTCACTCTCATCAGTTTACACGGGTGGTGATACATGGCAAAGACAAGGTTGGAATCTGGATGGCAACATTGTCTCCATACTGTCCCCCTGGGGCAGAAAACTCAAGTACCTACCAGGGCCAGCCAGGTAATGAAATGTGTGAGTCGTCAGACCTGACTGCATTTTCTTCAGCACAGAAGCACGTTGCTTGCATATTAAACAGGTGCACAGAATCTTTACTTACACAGAGAATTAGCCTCTCTATCATTGTTCTTGGAACACAAGAATGATTGGCTTCCCTCTTGACTCTCCCATAAGAAACACATGAGCACACACATCATGATATATAGCAACTGACAATTGGGTTTAGTGTCAGGAAGACAATTAAAAGGGGTAGGGACTGAGGAGATGTTTTTCTAAAAGGGGTGACCACCCCTTACACACTGGGCATGTGGAAATGCAAGCTCAGTGTCTTCAAGCTTTTCAAATTTTCAGGAGAATCAGGAAGTTTCAATCTGTATGTGAAACCTTCAGATAGGCAATTCTTCGTAGCTAACAAATAAATCATGTTGGGATTGCAGGAAATAATAAATGAAGGAGGTTATACTCTTTGACAGTGTGGTTAAAATAAAAATAACAGGTAAAGTGAATTGAGTGCTCATAAACATAATGTTAAGCAAAAGAAGACACAAAAGAGCAATATACTATATGATTGCATTTGTAGGTCAACAACAGGCGAAATAACATATAATGATATGAGTCCAAATAGTGATTACTGTCAAGGTTATATTGCCTAGAAGGGGTATGAGAAAGCCTTCAAGGAGTACTGCTAATGTCTTATATCTTAATCTGGGTGGTGGTTTCATGGGTGGTTACATATTTAAAAATTTGTAGGCTGGGTGCAGTGGCTTATGCCTGTTATCCCAGCACTTTGGGAGGCTGAGACAGGCAGATTGCTTAAGCTCAGGAGTTCAAGACCAGCCTGGGCAACATGGCAAACCCTGTCTCTTCAAAAAATACAAAAGTTAGCCAGCTGTGGTGGTACACACCTATAGTCCCAACTACTTGGAAAGCTAAGGTGGGAGGATCACTTGAGCCCAGGAGGTCGAGATTGCAGTGAGCCAAGATCATGCCACTGCATTTCATCCTGGGCAACAGAGTAAGATTCTGTCTCAAAAATAAAAATAAATACAAATTTTAACAAATTAAAAATAAAAATATGCAGTTCTGTGCATTTTCCTAAACTTAAATTATAACTCTATCAATATAACAAAAATGATAATAATATAAACTATAGACAACTGTATGTTATAAATATGAAAAAAAGAAAAATAAGCAAAATGTGTAGAGCACTATGTGGCAAACACTGATCAAGGATAGTTCACATATTTCATTCTCACAACTACCCTATGGTGGCAAATTTTACCATCCCTAATCTATAAATGAGAAAATCGAGGTTCATAAAAACCATGGAACTTTCCCAAGTTCATGCAGCTCATACATAGCAGATGTGGGCTATGAAATTAGTGCACCTGGCCCCAGAGCCTGCATTAGTAACCCCCATCCTATGCACAGACGTGGTGTGCCTGCACACTCTCGCACACACACTCTCAAGGTAACAAACCCAACTTATATCTCTATATGCCCACTATAGAGAGGACCCAATTTAATTTCCTCTTTTTACATTTTTGTTTACAAAGCATTCAGCTGTTCAAGTGAGGCTATAACTTCTAAGTGATTCAGAGTTTTCCACAGCTGAAAACAATGCATGTTTCCTGTCATTTATATCCATAGATAAAATGTCCTGTGTGAAAAGTTATCATATTAATTGCAGCTTCTCAATTTGCTAACTGGGCTGGGTGAGTAGTGACCATGCATTTATGATACCAAGGCTGAGCCCAGAAGTCACCCAACTTGGTCATTACCACAACAAGGCAGGGGCTGATGGGCAGATCTGTCCATGGTGCTGATTGACTCACTAAATAATAAACAAGGCTATTCCCGCCCATCCAGATGCAAGCTCTGGTATTTTCCCATGCTCTGAAGAGGAGGAGTTTAGGATCAAGATCACTTGAGACAAATTGGATTCTATTTTCAAGCCGTATCAGGGTGAAGTTGGCTAAGCTTTTCCAAAAGCTGTACTTGAGGAGAAGGTGGCAAGGCAAGGCTTAAGTAGACCCATGAAGAACAGAGGTTGAGGCTTGATTAAAGAAAAAAAAAAAAAGAGAATTAAGAAAAAGTACTTTGGCTGGGTGCAGTGTGCAGTGACTTATGCCTGTAATTCCAGGACTTTGGGAGTCTGAAGTGGAGGATTGCTTGAACTCAGGGGTTCAAGACCAGCCTGGGCAACAAAGTGAATTAAAAAATTAGCCAGCCATGATGGTACATGCCTGTAGTCCCAGTTACATGGGAGGCTGAGGTGGTGGGATTGCATAAGCCTGGGAGGTTGAGGCGGAAGTGAGACATGATTACGCCACTGCACTCCAGTCTGGGAGACAGAGCAAGACCCTGCCTCCGAAGAAAGAAAATAAAAGAAAGAAAAAGGAAAGAAAAGGAAAAGGAAAAAATAGTAATTTGATTCATAAATCTTATGCTAGTTACAAATTCTGAAGCACAAATGATATGTTGTCAGCAAAGGATTATATAGGTCTGGTCAGGAGGACATTTATTACAGTCTCTTAATTCCCCACAGGAAATGGTATTCTGTCTGTTCCGGATTACAGGAAGTCTCAAATGGGGTTTACCAAGGCTCTTGCAGCCCGGGCTATGTTACTCTGAAGTAGTCGTGAGGTAGCAAACTCAGAACTCCCTTTCCTGGTTTCAAAAATGACTTAAGTAAGCCACAGCTCCTAAATCTCACATGCCATTTTGAGTGTAATTTTTGGTATCTCCCTATATTGTTCACAGATTATATGAAAATGACAAAGCATCACCCGTGCACAGTTAAGCTTCAACTATTTAAGAAAGAACTATTTAAGACAGAAAGAATTCAAATTCTACAGGGCTTGAGAGGGACTGGGCACAGTAAGCCTAGCCAGGACCTACACAGAACTGCCATGGTCACCAGATTATTGCAAAAAGCAGCAAATATTTTCTCCACTATTCCCCAAATAAATAATATATCTAGCCTACGTTGCGATATTAATGTTATCGTATGGAGTATACATACAATTGGCAATAGGGGAAGTAGAATTGCTCTCAGGTATTTTATTTTGGGGGATGTCTAGGGAACTCCAGTAGCACCAAAATCAGCTGCATCCACCAAATCAACCACTATTCTTGTGGCCACACTGTAAGAGACTCTCCCCACTGGCAGACATGTGGTTTGCAATCATCCTGAGTATGGGTAGTTTTATTGTTTTGTAGAGGCAATAGAATATGGCACTTAAAAAGCTAAACTAGAACCAGACTACCAGGGTTCAATTCTTGGCCCTTCCCTTCCAGTCCTATACACCAAAGTAATTTATCTACCATCCCTCTGCTTTAGCTTTCTAACCTGTAAAACGAGAATAATAATGATCTCAAAATATAGTTGTGAAGATTGAGTAGATATAAACTATTTAGAACAGTTCAATGAAGTAAGAGTTAAATGAAGTCATTGAACATTGTCTTCTTATCTTTAGCCCCTTCAGGATGTTTATAAGATACCTTGCCCTTTTTTTTTTTTTTTTTCGTCTGAGCCAAAATAAACAGCATTTGCCACTACAAAGCTTGTTGGAGATGGCCAGATTTCTTGGTTGCAGGCAACAGAAGTTGACTCATTACTGAGATGAGAGGCTCAGAAGACAAATGACTAATGATAAATGCTTGGGAAGTAAACAGAACCAAGGGAACAGCAAAGAGTGAGATGCTGGATACCACAGCAGAGGAAAAAAAAAAGCCACTTCTATTCCTGCCATGGGTGTGACCGCCTATAGCCCTCAGCCTCGCTGCACTTCTGGTTCAAGAATCAGAATTCCTGAAGAAAGACTCAGGTTGACCAAGCCCTAGCCATGTACTGACCCAGCTGTGAGAAGAATCTCACGCCTTCAGCTTCCAACTCTCTTGAAGGGATCATTGGTGTTCAACAGTCAAAAAGTGACAAAATCCCACTGGGATGACAGGCACAAGCTTCCGAGAAATGTTATTCCCTAGAGCAAAAACATTTCCCATGGGTCATCCACCAAGAGATCTAGAAGAATTAAAATACAAAAACAGGTCTGCTGCTATCTCATTAAATGTAAAGCAACAACTTGAACATGAAAGGGCTGTAACTTTTCTTCACTCTTTTCCCATTTCTTCTCAGTTCCTGGACTCCAATAATTACTTAAATTAAATATAGCAATTGAGGCTGCCTATTGTTTCTTGCTGTGTAATACGTTACAGAGGCACCTTCAAACTCAGCCATCTGTCTGAATTGCCTCTGGTGTGTGGCTCACACAATGGTTATTGTTGTAAAAAAGAGACCCAGGAAAGCGTTCTTGCATTATTCACTTCATTTATTTTGATACAATATTTGGAGCTACTTCATTAAATTTGCTTAGAATGTCCTGTCATTTTTTTCCTCTGCCAGCATCTGTTTCACACAGATAATATAACACACAGAGTGAAAAAAAGTTGCCTGCAGAAGGGAATAGAAATTATTTAACTTGATTTATAGATTTGGGTTAGCTTTTTTTTTCTTCTCCTCTCAAAGAATCCAAATAGCATAAAACATTTCATTAATGGACATATCAATGTATTTGGTTACTAAATGGTTACTAAATGGGGAAAGCAATTAAGCTGCTGTTCCCTAAGATGAAAAGAGACAGTGTTTGGCTTTGTTTGGGGGAGGGGTTTCATCTAACTAAAGCTGGCTCTGACAGCAGAAATGCTAAACAGGAAGCCCATGTGTGCACTTTTAACTTTTTTCAACGTGAGAGACTGAAATCTTCAAGTTCTGGGAGATTTTGCATCTCAGTCTAACAAAACAAGCAAGAGACAAGCAGCTGTCTTTTTCGGAGACTGTTGCTTTTTTACAGTTAATAAATTTGTCACTTGTGGTTGAGAGATGCTAGGCAAACAGGAATTGAATTTCACTGAATATAAAGGTCCCCAGTCTCACGTTTACGGTAGGAAAATAGACCAAGGTAAGACAACAGGACCCAGTTGAAGAAGAAGAGTTGAAATGACAGAATGTCAGAATCCCTAGCCCAAAGCTCTCCTTGTTAGACACACTGGTTCCAAAATTCTCCAGAGATGAATATATAGGAAGGAAAGACAATGTAAATAAGAAACCAGTGTTTTTAAATTTTTACTTCTCCAGCTTTCAGAAAAAGAAAACTAAATTCTTTACAAGTGAAAACTATGTCTACCTGCAGCTGTGGCTGATGTTCATTTCGCATCCACCAACAGGGGCATCCCAGATGTTTATGGCCAGTTCCATTCTGATTTGTCAGTGTTCATACTAGTTATTAAACATTCTGAATGCAATCCCTCTGTCAACCAAGAGGTCAAAGAGGATGGAGTAGTCAGCTCCTGTTTTGCTGTCAGGATGTATCCTGTTTGATGTATCCAACACCTCACTCTTTGCTGTTCCCTTGGTTCTGTTCACTTCCCAAGCATTTATCATTAGTCATTTGTCTTCTGAGCCTCTCATCTCAGTAATGAGTCAACTTCTGTTGCCTGCAACCAAGAAATCTGGCCATCTCCAACAAACTTTGTAGTGGCAAATGCTATTTATTTTGGCTCAGACAAAAAAAAAAGAAAAAAAAGGCAAGGTATCTTATAAACATCTTGAAGGGGCTAAACTTTTCCACCTTTTTCTGGCAATAACATTCCAAATTTCCTTTGGGGCAGCCACTTTTCCCCTCTCAGATGCAGTCTGGTGAAGCTCTCAACCAGGATGCTTTAGTTTCCTCCACTATAGGATGTCTCTTTGGTGCCCTCAAGAGACCAGCCATTGGTTTCTATTTCCTATTCCTGCTCTGCTACCTGGATTTTCTCCTGTCCATTTTAAGTCTCATTTTCATTCTACTTTTCCATTTTGTAAGATACCCTCTAATAAAGCCCATTCCTCTCGAAGTTAGTCAAAATCCATTTCTGTCACTGGCAACCCAAAGAACCGTGGATGAACCCCAAAATATAAGCCCCTTAGTCTTCTAGAAATGATAGGTCGATCCATGAGATAATAATAGTAAGTCACATCCCACAGGTGGAATTAGCTGGCTGCAGGAATGCTTCCCAAAGCAAATCTTCCTGAAAATGTAGCTTGGAGACAAGTTTTTGATGAGATTAAAGTGCCTCTCTATGTCATCAGGAAGCATCAACTAGGAAGAAAAGTCTGTAACGATGAGACTCTTAGTATGTTATTAAATGTCTGTTGAAAATACAATACTGACTGACAAGTGTGGGCCTCAGATCAAATAAGGTCTGGGAAGAATTTAATCAATATTTATGCAGAACTGTGCAGAAAAACTGTTGCTTATTTTATTTAAAAATTATTTTTCAAAGGCTTGCATGAGCATACTTGAAGGCATCTGTCCATCTGCATTTGTTCTGTTTCCTGATGAAAACAACCCTCGGCTTGCTATTAATGATACTCATGATGCCTAGATTGATTAGGATACACCCAGGCAGTTGTAAATGACAGAATCTTGGCTCAAATTGTTTTAAGCAGAAAAGGGAATTCATAGGCACATGTAAAATAAAACGGTGTCCGGAGGGCACCAAGACTTAGATTCTCTTTGTCTTCTGGCTCAGCTTTCCTCTGAAATGACATGACTCTCAGGAAGCCTCTTCCAACATGGTAATTGCCCCAGAAGCCTCACACACACACGTTCTCCTGCTTTCATTCTCTAAAGAAAGGTTCTCTCCTCTTGGCATTTCCATGAAATGTCTAAGAATTGAGCCTCATTGACTGACAAGAGTCATGTGCCCATCCCTGAACCAATCACCTTGGCCATTTAGATTCTACCTTCTGAGTGGTTAGGTAGGAGCCTCCCCTCCCCTCCTGGGCGTGGCCTAGAGGCCCCATGCAAGAGGAGAGCTTTCCCAAAAGAAGGCCAGGATGCTATTACCAAGAAAAAGGGCAAATTTAAATGTCCACTGGCCTCTCTTCACACTAGAACAAGAGGTCTATGGTTCATTTCTGAAATGGCTTATTAGTAATTGTCTTTTTGGATTTACACGGAATTATTTTTCTTTTCTTTTTCCTTTTTTTTTTTTTTTTTGAGACAGGGTCTTGCTCTGTTGCCCAGGTTGGAGTGCAGTGGTGCAATCATGGTTCACTGCAGCCTTGACCTCCCAGGATCAAGTGATTTTTCCACCTCAGCCTCCAGAGTAGCTGGGTCTACAGACACACATCACACCCAATTACTTCTTTACTCTATATTTTGTACAGTCTGGGTCTTAGTATGTCGCCCAGGCTGGTCTCAAACTCCTGGTCTCAAGTGATACTCCTGCCTCAGCCTCCCAAAGCGCTGGGATGACAGCCATGAGCCACCACACCTGGCCAAGAATTCTTGTAAGCAGGAGAAACAAATATTATTTTGCCTGGTCCTGAAGTCTCCCTATTTCTCTACCAACTACAAACTGGGTAAAATGAAGCAAGTGTGATTTGAAATCCTCACAGCTGAAGATGTCTTTCTCCTTAGCCTTTCCTGCTGAGTGCCTTTCCTCCAAACAGCAAATGCCATCCATGGTGTAAGACTCTTCACTGGCCGCACCTTTCCACCTGCCTTTTAGTCCCCTTTGCCTCCTTGGGCCACACTCCTGAAAGATTCAACTCCTCTCTTCATCCTCTGCCTTTCAAAACTTGTTTTCATCCAAGTAATCGCGAGCTTAAAAATGTCCAATGAGGTAAACAGCACTAGATAATAGATGTTTATCTACTAATAGAGAATAATGAAGCATCAACTATATATTGTGCTTTTGTCCCCAGTCCCCCATAAATGTGCCTGAAGTATCTGGTGTTTACTATATAACCAGAAGGATTGCCTGTGGCCATGGAAGTTTTAGAATTGAATGGGGTTGGGGTGGTCACATACCCACAGAGACTCTGCGATGGTGATAGGATGGGGTGCTTTGAAGTCTGAGCAGTTTTCGCCAATGGGAGATATACTTACTCCTGGGTTGCTTTTCATGATTTCAGCAGGCAACATTACTTCATTCATAGAATGACCTCAAGGGGCTTCCCTGGGCATCTGTGCCCAAGAATGAGCCTTACTAATCTGACATTTTGTAATGGAAACAAGGGGTCTGCCATCAAGGTTCATTCTCCCTGTTCGTTCTCAGCCCAAAAGATGGGCAAGGAGGCAGTGTCAGTGGCCCCATTCGCATAATGGCCTGTGTAGCAGGCCACCCAGCCACACTCCTCTCATTCATTCACCCTGTGCTTACTCATTCAACAAACACCAAATCCTTCCAGCCTCACACCATGATCAGAACCCCCTAGAGGCACACAGTCACGTGAAGGAGGGCAGTGGCATGACCAGGATGACAAGCGGATAGTCAGCGGGTTTCCTCCTACTCCTCAGGCAGCATATTCACTTCTTAGGGTTGCCATAACAAAATGCCACAAACAACAGAAATGTGTTCCCTCATAGTTGAGCCTAGAAGTCCAAATCCCAGATGGCAGCAGAGCCCCATGCTCCCTCTGAAGGGCCTGGGGAGGGAGCCTTTCCCTCCTGCAGCTTCTGGGGCTCCCTGAATTCTTGGCTTGTGGCCACATCACCTCAATCCCCACCTCTGCCATCCCATGGCCCTCTTCTCCCTGGGTAACCCTCTGTGCCTTTTCTTTTATCCTTAGGCCTACTGGCCTTGGGAATTTTTTCTTTTTTTTTTTGACAGAGTTTTTCTCTGTCACCCAGGCTGGAGTGTAATGGTGCAATCTCAGCTCACTGCAACCTCTGTCTCCCGGGTTCAAGAGATTCTCCTGCCTCAGCCTCCCAAGTAGCTGGGATCACAGGCACGCACCACCATACCCAGCTAATTTTTGTATTTTTAGTAGAACTGGGGTTTCACCATGTTGGCCAGGCTGGTCTCAAACTCCTGACCTCAAGTCATCTGCCCATCTCAGCATCCCAAAGTGCTGGGATTACAGGCATGAGCCACTGTGCCCAGCCTTCTCCTCTTCTTATAAGGATACTGAGTCATTGGATTTAGGGACCATGCTAAATCCATGTCATCTCTAGACCCAAGATGATATCATCTCTAGACCCTTAACTAATGAATCTGCAAAGACCCTAATTTCAAATAAGGTCCCATTCTGAGGCTCTGGGTGGACATGATTTTTGGGGGAATGACATTCCACCCACTACAGACAGGGACAAGCCCAGGAGTAGTCAAGGGAGCGATATGGGATGAGGAACAGAAGAAACATAAGAAGTCCTGCTGTCAGGCGCTGAGTCATATTGAAACTCCAAAGAAAATCGAGCAAACAAGAACCTGAAACTAAGATGACAATGTAGCACCTTGCATCCTAGTAGCCACAAAAGGCATTTCACTGACAAGTTGTTTTCCTGGTGCTGATGGGTGCTGAGACGGTGTATGTGCACCTGTGTGCATGCGTGTACATGTCTGTTGCCATTAAGTCTGTGTGTGAAGGGGGGTGTCCGGGGACAGAGTAGCAAATCAAGGAGGACGAATCCTACTTCTGTTTTTTTGACTGTGCAAATACTTTCCCTTACTCTAGATTTTAGAGTAAAATCTGGGATCACTGCCTCTCCCAGCAGCACTCAATGTAGCTCCACAGACAGTTTCTTAAAACCAGTGCTGGCTGGGCACAGTGGCTCACGCCTGTAATCCTAGCACTTTCGGAGGCCAAAGTGAGTGGATCACATGATCAGGAGTTCGAGACCAGCCTGGCCAGCATGGTGAAACTCCATCTCTACTAAAAATGCAAAAAATTATCTGGGTGTGGTGGTGTGCGCCTGTAGTCCCAGCTACTTTGGAGGCTGACGCAGGAGAATTGCTTGAACCTGGGAGGCGGAGGTTTCAGTGAGCTGAGATTGCGCCACTGCACTCCAGCCTGGGTGACAGAGCGGGACTCCAGGAAAAAAAAAAAAAAAAAAGTTCTTCATCCAGCTGTATCTGTAAAGAATACACCTCCATTAAGGGTTTCTGACTATTCCACTAGCTAATTGTAATAACTAGTCCTTCAGAAAAGACTCATGGCCAAAATAGGTCTGTTTAGATCCGTTCATTCCTGTCTGCTTTTCACAGAACAGGGAGAAATTTATCTGCCTTTGCAACAAGCCAAGAGTTACAGAGTAAGCCCTGTGCCAGCCATTCAGTTGCTGCATCCTACAGCAACATAAATTCTCCTGTGGGACAGGGTAGAAAGCTTCATAGCCATCGGCAGCCCACACGCTTTTTCATCCTAATTGCTCTGCAGACTACTCCTGCTCAGAGGGGCCTCCACTGAGTTACTGCAGGAACTGTAAATTGCGTGTGCACGGAAAGGTTACAACCATCATTCGGCTCTTAGAGGCTGGCTTGGCCCACATATGTGAGGCACGGTGGGGAATGAGGGGGAGATCTAGGGGCTGGAAGTTAGGGATAAGGAGTTCTTTGTTGTTCTCTGCTTTGAGGGGTGACGAGTCCTGGTCATAGCTGATGGGGAACAGCAGTGCCCAAGAGCTTCTTGTTCATCCTCCGGTCTGGCAGTTAGACTCATATTTGTCCCCATCCTTCTCCAGGCTAACCGTGGAGTGCTGGAGGCCAGGGTGGGATGCTGCCTTCTTACGGGCAGGGAGACTTCCAGGCATCTGAGCGCTAGAAGGCAACTAGGATTTACGGGAAGAGTGGACTCATCTCACTTGCAGGCTGGGTGCAGAGAGCTGGTGGCTGGCAGCTTCCTGGAGGGGAGGCAGCCGGCCAACATTACGCACCATCACCACATCCACAGACCCACTGGGGCTGCTTCAAGCAGAAAGAAACCCCAAGGACACTGCTCTACGGCTCAGACCAGAGAGCTGTGCGGGGTCCAAAACTATATCTGTGGCTGCAGAGGAACAAGGAAAAGGAGTTTGGGTTTTCTGCAGGCCCCACGCCCCAAGCCAGCCTCTGCTTCAGAAACTAAAACATTTAAGAATCAAGGGGCTGGGCACAGTGGCTCACGCCTGTAATCCCAGCACTTTGGGAGGCTGACAAAGGAGCCCAGGAGTTACAAACCAGCCTGGGCAACAGAGCAAGACTCCCTCTCTTCAAAACATAAACAAAATTACCCAGATGTGGTGATGCACGCCTGTAGTCCCAGCTATTCAGGAGGCTGAGGTGGGAGGATCTCTTGAGCCTGAGAGGTTGAGGTTGCAGTGAGCCATGATTGCACCACTGCACTCCAGACTGGGAGACAGAGCAAGGCCCTGTCAAAAAAAAGAAAAAGAAAAAAGAAGGAAGGAAGGAAGGAAGGAAGGAAGGAAGGAAGGAAGGAAGGAAGGAAGGAAGGAAGGAAGGAAGGAAGGGAAAGAATCAAGGGTCCTACTCTGATTGCCACATCTCCATCCATCATACAAACTCAGATGCTACCAGGGCCAGATAAAAAGTAGTGACAAGGCTGGGAGTGGTGGCTCACACCTTTAATCCTGGCCCTTTGGGAGCCCAAGACAAGAAGATTGCTGGAGCCCAGGAGTTTGAGACCAGCCTGGGTCACACAGCAAAGATCCCGCCTCTACAAAAAGAAAAAAACATAGTGAGAGTGGTGGGGGATGCTGTGAGCTGGAGACACAATCCCATCAGATAAGAGCAGGTAGGTGCCACTTGGCACCAGCCAGTGGTGGTCATGTGAAAGGTGAGGCTGGTGTTGACAAATTTTCTGATTTTGAAGGATCGCAGGCCTCTGGAAAACTATCTAGAAATCAGGATTTAACATAAACCCCTCCAATGCTTTCATGTCAATTAAATTTTTAAAAACATTCTGAAATACAAACCAAATTGGTCTGTGGCTCAGATTTGACCTGGAGGATACCAGCTTGCAGGCACCGCCTCCCAGTAAACCCTCTTAATAATGATAGTCAGTGCTCACAGGACACCAGCTTCACATCAAAGCCTTGCTGAGAACCTTGCATGAGCCATCTCATTTAATTCTCTAGCAGCCCTGTGAGGTGCTTATTCATGTATTCATTCTTTAAAATCTCTCTTGTGCACCTACGATGGGCCCAGCAGCACTCACAGTGCAGGATCCAGCAGCGAACCCAGTATTACCCCTTCTCTTGGCAGCAGCACCCTGGACTTCCTTTGAGAAAACCTCCTTCTTGCATGGGCCTCCTAAACCACCCCCAGGAGGGGAGGTGTGACTCCTACCTGTCCAAGCAGAAGACAGAATCTAAACAGCCACAGTGATTGGTTCAGGGATAGGCACACAACTCTGTCAGCCAACAAGGCTCAATCCTTAGACATTTCACGGGAATTCTAGGAAGAGAGAACCTTTCTTTAGAGATTGAAACTAGGAGCACCTGAGGCTGAGGCTTCTGGGGAAATCAGCATTATAAGGGGCAGAGTGAGGGCAAACAATGAAAAAGGGTGTAAATAAACAAGGTCATCTCGAAACTGATGAGTGGCTCTACGGAAAAAGTCCTGGGACTGGTGGCTGTTGGGGACAGGTAGTTGATGAAGGTCTGCATGGAGGATGCACATTTGAGCCAGCCTTGTGAGCAGAGGGATGCAGGTTGTTGCAGGAAGCCAGGAGTGCTAGGTCCAGGGGCAGTGTGTCCGGGGAGGCCAGTGAGGCTGGAGGAGAGAGCAGGGAGGACCATGCTGGGAGATAAGAGAGAAGCCATGGGCAGGGCCACATTCGGAGGACCTGGTGGCTATGATAGGAGCTGGAACACAGCTGGGTGCGGTGGCTCACTCCTGTAATCCCAGCACTTTGGGAGGCCAAGTCGGATGGATCACTTGAGATCAGGAGTTCGACACCAGCCTGGCCAATATGGTGAAGCCCTGTCTGTATTAAAAATTTTTTAAAGCAGCCTGGCATGGTGGCAGGCACCTGTAATCCCAGCTACTTGGGAGGCTGAGGCACAAGAATCACCTGAACCCGGGAAACCGAGGTTGCAGTGAGCCAATTGTGCCACTGCACTCCAGCCTGGGTGAGACTCCATCTCAAAAAAATAAATAAAATGAAATAAAATAAAATAAAATAAGCTGGAGTGTTACTGTAAGTGCAGCAAGAAGCTCTTGGTTGGCAGGACCTTGTCTGCAACCTTTGCAGGTCACTCTGAGTGCTGGGGACATGGAGTGTTGAGGGGCAGCAAGAAGAGACCAGCTGAGAAGGGTCTTTGCAGAGGAAGAATGTGAGCACTGTGTCTGCAAGGTGCATCCAGAGAAAGCACGTTACCTGAACAAAAACTCCTAGAGGAAAGCAAAGCACCCGCTGTCCAGCCAGGAGCTGCCTGCAGAAAGGGCCGACTGACACCCAGGCGTTACAAGCTGAGACTCACAGAGGCAAACTGAGGACTGAGCATGTGCAGTGAAAAATCCTACTCATTTCCCCAAAGTCTGAAACTCAAATATGAGCCATATGTCTCTCCCTGAACCAAGCGCCACAGACCTACACACTGCAATTCCCCAGTTTGTCATTAACTCGCTGAAAAAATGTCACATCTTTCAAAAACAAAAGTGACCTTTGAGTGGGTTTTCTGGTTGTTAGTAGGAAAAGGGGGCTGTGAAGGATCGCCTGTCTTTCAGGGTCCCTAGGGTTCCCTGGCAAAGCAGCTGCAAGCCGGGCCACTGTCCAGGGCTGAGGGCGCAGCATTGGTCGTGGGCTGCAAATGTGTCTTCGTGCAAAGCTGAGAGATCCGATTGACAATCAAATTTCTCCCAAGGTAGCTTTCTGACCTTAGGGGGTCCTCAGACTCAAATGATCCTTCCCTCCATCCAGGTAGCTGGAGGCCAGCAATTTCTGCTTTAGAAATTCCTTTAAGTTCAGATGCTTCCAGTCCTATGTGAATGCAAATGTCCTTCCAGGGAAGAGCGGCTTTAGGCCAGTATTTTTGAAATAGCTTGATACAGTTGGCTGTCATTGCTCAGCAGGCCTTAGAAAGATGGCACAGAGGCCTGGGAAGGTCACCGTGGGGGCTGAGAGAGGCAGCAGAAAGGGAATGCCTCAGTGGCAGTCCCCAGATCCAAAGGAGAATATAATTTTCCAATAATGATGAAAGGGCTTTGCTGAACAACTAATAATTTAGAAGAATCCCACAGTAAAGTAGAGACAATTAAATCCAATGATTTCATCTATCCTTGTTCAGAAGAAAAGAAAAAGAGAGACGTCATACTTCCTCTAAGGGCAGGGAGCACGTCAAGCTGAGGACATCCAGGTGTCCGACACGGTGTTCTGCAGATTGTCAGTCTTACTTCAATCATCTTTTCACCTGTCGTTGGTTTTGCTAAGGGGATGTTCCAAACCCTTCTACCTCTTATAAATTAATATCAATATTTAATTGATACAGTTCCTGCTACATGCCAGAGTTGCAGTAAGGGCTTTTACACAGTATTTTTTCCTCCTAACAGATCTGCAATGTCTTATCCACAATTCTGAAAATTTTTTGAAAAAAAAAAAAATCACTCTCAACTTCACAATTTTTCTTCATAGGTTTGCATCAAAATATTGGGTGGGAAAATTTGCAATAATGCAAAACTATATAAAGTGCTTTTATAGCACACTTACTGTTGCTGTCTTACATGTTTTACTACAGAAATATTGTTTTTATATTATAGGGTTCTACCTCAGATTGGAGGTAATCCTGAGTATGATACCATATATTATTATGTATCCATCTATGTGTAGAATTGTGTGTGTGCATGTGTATGTGTGTGCATACAACTTTAAATTTCTAAATTTTTTTTTTTTTTGAGATCGAGTTTCACTCTGTCACCCAGGCTGGAGTGTAGTGGTGCAATCTCGACTCACTGCAACCTCCGCCTTCTGGTTCCAAGTGATTCTCCTGCCTCGGCCTCCCAAGTAGCTGGGATTACAGGCACCTGCTACCATGCCCAGCTAATTTTTGTATTTTTAGTAGAGATGGGGTTTCACCATATTGGCCAGGCTGGTCTCAAACTCCTGACCTCATGATCTGCCCACCTCGGCCTCGCAAAGTGCTGGAATTACAGGCATGAACCATCACACCTGGCCTAAATTTCTAAATCTTAAAGCTCAACGGAGCACCAAGGTTTTCAATGAATGCCTGTGGACCTGGGATAGACTGTGCAATTGTTTAAAATATTCACTCTCGTTCCTTCCTTAAGAACAGTCCCTATGGGAGAATCGAACATGACTGCCCCGCCCACATCGACACAGCATATGACTTGCTCAGTTCACTGGAATGGGAACAGAAGTGACTTTTTTGCTGCTCCCTGGAGTTTTAAGTGCCATGAAAAGCTCCCCCACTTCCTTTCTTTTTCTTCTCCCACAAGACCAGCAACACCCCAGGCAAGAGCTGTTCTGTTAACACAGTTCACAGAATGAACAAGATGCGACATCACAATAGACACAAAATGTGGCCCTGAAATAAATCTCTGATGAGTCACCGAGATGGTGGGGGGTGGGGGGAGTCCTATGTTTCTGTAGCACAAACCAATCTAAATTGACTGATATGGGACTTACGACCTCCATTCTCCATGTAGGTAACTGAGGCACAGAGAGGTTAAGAATTCTGCCCAAGATCACAAAGCCGGTCATTGGTAATGTCTGACCTTGAATTGGGGGAATCTACGTCCCGAATATACTTTGTTGAGCATCACACTTGATCACCTCTCTCTGAGCCCACTTGGTATTTTATTATTATTATTATTATTATTTTTTTTTTTTTTTTTTTTGAAACGGAGTCTCACTCTGTTGCCCAGGCCGGAGTGCAGTGGCGTGATCTCGGCTCACTGCAAGCTCCGCCTCCCGGGTTCACGCCATTCTCCTGCCTCAGCCTCCCGAGTAGCTGGGACTACAGGCGCCCGCCACCGTGCCCAGCTAATTTTTTGTATTTTTAGTAGAGACAGGGTTTCACTGTGGTCTCGATCTCCTGACCTTGTGATCCGCCCGCCTCGGCCTTTCAAAGTGCTGGGATTACAGGCGTGAGCCACCGCGCCCGGCTATTATTATTTTTGAGACAGGGTCTTGCTCTGTCACCCAGGCTTGGAGTGCATTTGTGTGGTCATAGCTCACTGCAGCCTCAACCTCCCAGGCTCAAATCATCCTCCCACCTCAACCTCTAGAGTAGCTAGGACCACAGGAGCCCACCACCACACCCTGCTAATTTTTATAATTTTTTCTGTAGAGATGGGGTCTTAGTATGTTGCCCAGGCTGGTCTCAAACTCCTGGGCTCAAACTCCCACTTTAGCTTCCTAAAGTTCTGGGATTACATGCCTGGCCATAAGCTCACTTTTTCAAAAATGACTTTTCCTTGCCTGCGAAGATCCAAGCTCCCAGGGTCTATTCCCCTCACACTGCCCCCAAGTCCAAGAAAGCTCTCACGTGAGGCTGATTCTAATTCCGTGGAAGCCAGTCTGCTTGCTGCCTTCAGACCAGCAAGACCCACGGGGTCTCATCAGAGCCTGGCCTAATGAGGGAAGATTTTCAGAGTGCTGATTTATTTTCCTGCCTCCTGAGGTGTGCGCCATGTGGGTTAGAATAACTTACCCTGGTCTGCTGAAGAGCAATTACCCTTCTACAGCTCCCCAAAGGACAATTGAGTCCCCTGTCCATATGTAAAGGCGGCTGCGGGAATGTTCTGTTCCGCAGCCATAAAAGCAGCACAGAGTGTACCTTATTATCACACTTGCAGGAGCCGCCTCCTTCTTTAACGGTAAACTCTCCTGACATCTCCAACCAAGATAATTATGGTGCTTAGGGGGAACTTTTGGCCTTACTAAAAATACTTAGCAACAGTTTGCACAGCAAGGAATGCACTTACAGGTGATGCAGTAAAGATGCTGGAGCCAGCGTTTGCTCATTCATCAGGGAGCCCTCGAAGCTGCCGTCTGCCCCCAGCTTAGACGCATCTCCATTCCTCCTGCATGGAGTCCTCCCTGACGTCACATCCCTGCTGTTGAAGCCAGCACACTCAGCCCACCTGGATCCTACCTAACAGGGAGTGGATAGAGAGGAAGGAGATGCACCTGCTTCATTCCACGGCTGTGGCTGAAGCTGCAAGATGTCCACCAAAACCAACTTCCTTTCCTCTTGGGAACGCAGCTCGACAGGATTTCTCAGTCTCCCCTGTAGTTAAAGTGAGATGACTGAGGTTTCATCAGTGGAATGTGAGTGGGAGTGAATTCATGGTTGAATGAAGACCTGGCTTAAAAGAACCTTCTCAACCTGATCTCTCCCTTGCCCCATCTGCCAGCTGAATGAAGCCCCACAGGAGGTCAGAGTCCCAAGATGGAAAGGACCTGGGTCCCTGAACACCATGTGGAAGGAGTTCCCCAACGCAGTGGCACTATTATGTGAGCAGGACATAAGGTGTGTTGAAGCGCTATTTACAGCAGTCAACTTTGCCTAACACCACGGCCCTGAGCCAGGGCTGCCCCGACTAAATCCCAGCTGTCTTTAGCTGAGCCATTGGAGAATCCCCGAGGTGCCCTAATTGAGATACTCCTCTAACCTGGACCACAGTGTTTGCTAAATACATGAAGAGACATACGGTGCTTACAGTTTACCAAGCATTCACTGGGCACCAACTTGGTGCAAAGCACGGAGATAAAGACTCATGGGCAGCCACTGTGTACAAAGATTGTCAGATGGGCTCAGTCTCAGCCCCAGGAGTCCACACACCAGTTCAGGGCAGCAAGGCCATGTTCAACTCACATAATTCTACCTGAAGGGGCTGTGCTCACCTATCTGGTCTCCTGAGAAGGAAGTTCAGCTGGGTTTTTTTTTTTTCTTTTCTTTTTTTTCCCAACTTTATGGAGGCATAATTGACAAAAATAGTATATATTCAAATGTGTCTAGTGTGAGGTTTTGAAGCATGTATACACTTTGAGATGATTGTCACAACCGAGCTAGTTAACATATCCATCCCTTCACATAGTTACCTTCTGTGTGGTCGAAACACTTGAGAGTTATTCTTTTTGCAAATACTATTAACTCTATCAGCACACAGCACATTAGGTCTGCAGAACTTGTTCTTCTTATGACTCCAAGTTTGTATCCTTTGAACAACATCTCCCCATTTCCTTCACCCCTGACTCTTGGTCAGCACCCTTCTGCTCTGTTTCTATGGGTCTGACGACTTTAGAGTCCACCTGTGGGTGAGATCACACCGTATTTGTCTTTCCGTGTAGGGCTTATTTCACTTAGCATGATGTCCTCCAGGTTCATCCACGTTACCCCAAATGGCATCATTCCCATCATTACCTTCTCTTTAAGGGTGAACAATACTCCTGTGTGTGTATACAGATGCCACATTTTCTTTTTCCACGCATCCACTGGTGGACATGTGAGTTGATTCCATGGCATGGCTACTGTGAATAGTGCTGCAGTGAACTTGGGTGTACAGATGTCTCTTCAACGCACTGATCTCATTTCCTTTGGATACATACCCAGAAGTGGAATTCCTGGATCATATGGGAGTTCTAACTTTTTTTTACTTTTTGAGGAACCTCCATACCATTTTCCATCAAGGCTGTACAAATTTACATTCTCACCAACAATGTGTAAGTGTTCCCTTTTCCCCCCATCCTTGCCAACACACCTTACATCGTTTTAATACAGTTTTAATACTAATAGCCACTGTATTCGTCCATTTTCACACTGCAGTGAAGATACTACTTGAGACTGGGTAATGTATAAACAAAGGAGGTTTCATGGACTCACAGTTCGGGAGGCCTTCGGAGACCTACACTCATGGCGGAAGGTGAAGGGAAAGTAAGGCACCTTCTTCACAAGGCAGCAGAAGAGAGTGAGAGAAGCCCACAGGAAACTGCTGTTTATGGAACCATGAGCTCTCATGAGAACTCCCTCACTGTCAACATGAAAACAGCCTGGGGGAAACCACCCCCATGATCCAATCACCTCCCACCAGGCTCCTCCCTTGACACATGGGGACTATGGGGATTGCAACTGGAGGTGAGATTTGGGTGGGGACACAGAGCCCAACCATATCAGC
This sequence comes from Rhinopithecus roxellana, assembly GCF_007565055.1. Taxonomy (NCBI): domain Eukaryota; kingdom Metazoa; phylum Chordata; class Mammalia; order Primates; family Cercopithecidae; genus Rhinopithecus; species Rhinopithecus roxellana. Next base: position 106,285,682 of record NC_044558.1, read on the forward strand.
CACCTAACAGGTGTGAGGTGGCATCTCACTGAGGTGTTGATGTGCATTTCCCTGATGATTAGTGAGGTTCAGCACCTCTTCATACACCTGTTGGAATTCAGTTTTCTCCTAATCCCCCTTTAGCCAAGAATAGGAAGCTTTCTTTTCATACCACCACTCTTCCAAGTGTCTTGAGCCCTCACATCGGGTCATCCTGCAAGTCATTTGAGCCTGTCTGGGGCACTGCTCATGCCGAAGAGTCTCACCACCATCTCTCGGTCAGCAGCCCTCACTGGACAGGGGCGAGAAGGAAAGCAGGCCCTGACCCAGCTGTACCCGGCTCCCAGGCTCTGCCACAGAGGGTGCTCGTGGTCTCCATCTTGCTCCTGTGTGCAGGATGCTTCTAGGCCAGCTCCTCCCCCAGCCATGCTGCCTTGTACACAGAGCAGGGGCAGAGAAAGCTTGGCCTGCTAAGGTGCCTCTGCTGCTTTCTTGCACCATTGGCCTTGAATACAAGAATTGATCATCTGCTGCCCTTACAGCAGCCAGTCTCTTTCAAAAGTCTGGCTGTCTTAGGGAGAAGAAAGGGCCTTTAAAGAATTTGAAGAACACACAGGAAGAACATAAAGCACATTGGTTTGTTTAACAAATATATTCTGACCACTGCCACATGCCAGGTACCATTCAGGTTGCTAGGAAGAAAGTCATGAAAAAAATACAAGGTCTTGGGCCGGGCATGGTGGCGCACGCCTGTAATTGCAGCACTTTGGGAGGCCGAGGTGGGCAGATTACCTGAGGCCAGGAGTTTGAGACCAGCCTGGCCAAAGTGGCGAAACCTCATCTCTACTAAAAATACAAAAAATTAGCCGGCTGTTTTGGCGGGTGCCTGTAATCCCAGCTATTCTGGAGGCTGAGACACAAGAATCGCTTGAACCCGGGAGGCAGAGGGTGCAGTGAGCTGAGATTGTTCCATTGGACTCCAGCCTGGGCAAGAAGGGCAAAACTTCATCTCAAAAAAAAAAAAAAAAGACTTTATATATGTATATAAAGTCTCTTCTCTGTTGGAACTTACATGCTAATGGAGAGAGACAAATACAAGAGATGTGTACATGAGTCTGTGTGGGGGGGTGTGAGTCTGTGTGTGGGGGGGATGTGAGTCTGTGTGGGGGGTGTGAGTCTGTGTGTGGGGGGTTATGAGTCTGTGTGTGGCGGGTTGGATGTGTGTGGGGGGGTGTGTCTGTGTGTGTGGGGGTGTGAGTCTGTGTGTGGGGGGGGCAGGTGTGAGTCTGTGTGTGGGGGGGTATGAGTCTGTGTGTGGGGGGGTATGAGTCTGTGTGTGGGGGGGTGTGAGTCTGTGTGTGTGTGGGGCGGGTGTGAGTCTGTGTGTGGGGGGGCGGGTGTGAGTCTGTGTCAGGGGGTGAGTCTGTGTGTGGGGGGGATGTGAGTCTGTGTGTGTGTGGGGTGGGTGTGAGTCTGTGTGGGGGGGGCGGGTGTGAGTCTGTGTGTGGGGGGATGTGAGTCTGTGTGTGTGTGGGGGCGGGTGTGAGTCTGTGTGTGGGGGGGTGTGAGTCTGTGTGTGTGGGGGGCGGGTGTGAGTCTGTGTGTGTGTGGGGGGATGTGAGTCTGTGTGGGGGGATGTGAGTCTGTGTGTGTGGGGGGGTATGAGTCTGTGTGGGGGGGATGTGAGTCTGTGGGGGGGTGTGAGTCTGTGTGGGGGGGGGTGTGAGTCTGTGGGGGGGTGTGAGTCTGTGTGTGGGGGGGTGTGAGTCTGTGTGTGTGTGGGGGGGCGGGTGTGAGTCTGTGTGTGTGGGGGGCGGGTGTGAGTCTGAGTGTGTGTGTGGGGCGGGTGTGAGTCTGTGTGTGGGGGGGTGTGAGTCTGTGTGTGTGGGGGGGGATGTGAGTCTGTGTGGGGGGTGTGAGTCTGTGTGGGGGGATGTGAGTCCGTGTGGGGGGGGGTGTGAGTCTGTGTGTGGGGCGGGTGTGAGTCTGTGTGTGGGGGGGGGTGTGAGTCTGTGTGTGGGGGCGGGTGTGAGTCTGTGTGTGGGGGGATGTGAGTCTGTGTGTGGGGGGGTGTGAGTCTGTGTGTGGGGCGGGTGTGAGTCTGTGTGTGGGGCGGGTGTGAGTCTGTGTGTGTGGGGGGGTGTGAGTCTGTGTGGGGGGGATGTGAGTCTGTGGGGCGGGTGTGAGTCTGTGTGTGGGGGGATGTGAGTCTGTGTGGGGGGGATGTGAGTCTGTGTGGGGGGGTGTGAGTCTGTGTCGGGGGGGTGTGAGTCTGTGTGGGGGGTGTGAGTCTGCGTGTGGGGGGGTTGGATGTGTGTGGGTGTGTGAGTCTGCGTGTGGGGGTGTGGAAGTGTAGGTGTGGGTGTGAGTCTGTGTGGGGGGTGTGAGTCTGCGTGTGGGGGGTTGGATGTGTGTGTGGGTGTGTGAGTCTGCGTGTGGGGGTGTGGATGTGTAGGTGTGGGTGTGAGTGTATGTGGGGGCATGGGGGCTGTGAGTGTGTGTGGGTGTGTAGGTGTAAGTGTGCGGGGTGTGAGTCTGTGTGGAAGTGTGTGGGGGTGTGAGTCTGGGTGTGGGGGTGTGGGAGGGAGTGGGTGTGTGAACCTGTGTGGGCAGTGTAGATGTGTGGGTGTGAGTGTATGTGGCAGGGGGGTGAGTGTGTGTGGGTGTGTAGGTGTAAGTGTGGAGGTGTGGGGGGATGTGAGTCTGTGTGGGGGGGTGTGGATGTGCGTATGGGTGTGTGAGTCTGTGTGTGAGATGTGGGTGTGTGGGTGCTGGTGTGAATGTGTGCGGGGGGTGTGGGGGTGAGTGTGTGTGTGGGTGTGAACATGTGGGGGCGAGTGTGTGGGGGTGTGAGTGTGGGGGCTGTGAGTGATAAGTGTTACAAAGCAAAATAAGTAAGGGGAGCAGAATGACTGCAGCAGGGGTGCTCTTATTTACATGGTAGTCAGAGAGAGTATTTGAGAAGATAGGTGAAGGAAATGATGCAGAAAGACACAAAGAATCCCAGGAAAGAGTGTCTGAGGCACGAGTGATGAGCTGGCTGGGCAGGAGGAACACGGTAGGAAGTGAGATTAGAGAGCAGACAGGGGTCAAGGATGGGGTAGGGTGAGTTTAACTTTCCCTCTGAGTGATATGGGAATAATCAGACGATTCTGAAGACAGGAGAGGCACAATCTGGCTGATGTCCTGAAAGAAGCGTTCTGGTTGCTCTGCAAAAAATACATGAGAGGGAGTCAAAGATGGAAGAGGGGAGACCAGGTAGCAGACCATCGCAATAATCCGGGGAGGTTTGGGGCAGAAGAGTGCCATAATCTGACTTATTTTTAGTAGATTTATCTGGAGGAGGGCAAGAGTGCATCAAGAGAGAACAGGCAGAAAATCAGTGCAACAATCCCCAGAGATGAGGGTGGTGAGAAGCCCTCAGAGGCTGCCAGAGCCAGAAGGGTTTGCTGATGGGCTGATTGTGTGGCGTGAGGGAAACAGAGGAGTCCAGGTGACTCCAGTGTCTTCAGCTGGAGCATCAGGATAAATGAAGTTGCCATTGACAGAGATGGGGAAGATGGCTGCATGAGCGCACTAACCCATGAGTTCTGCCTTAAGCATGTTAAATTGAGATCTATGCTAGATATACAAGGAGAAATATCCGGAAAGGTGCTACATGTGAAAATCTTGAGTCCGAGGTAGATGTCCAGGCCAGATACATAGACAAGAGAGTCATTAGCCTGTAGATTGTATTTAAAGAGAAGGAAGAGAGGAGAGGAGAAAAAAGAGACCTAAGGAATTGAAAAATGAGGAAGAACTTGCCCACGAGATGGGGAGGGAGGTGCTAGTGGAGGGAGGTAAGAAACAGGAGGGAGTGGGGTCCCCAAAGGAAGAAGTTGATTCCAGAAACAAGAAACGATCAATGGTGCTGTATGCTGATTAAAGGCAGATCAAGATGAAGACAGAGAATTGAACATGAAATTTAGCAACACTGAGATCACTGGTCTTCTGGACAGGAACTTCTTTTCTTGAGTGCTGGGAGCAAAAGAGTAGCTTAACAAAAGAGCGAAGAGAGGAAAATACTGTGGACAGTTTTTCTAATGGGTTTTGCTAAAATAAAGAAGAGGGGAGGAAAGAGAAAAGGTGGGATAGTAATTTTCTTAAAAATTAGAGATATTATAAGATATCGCAGGACTCATCAAGTGGTGAGAAGAAGCATAATATTGCAAGGGGACAAGAGAACCACTTCTGGAATGTGAATATCCTCACGTAGTTGATAGATGGAATGTACTGACCGAGGAGAAGGGGTGACCTTAAATCAGAGCGCAAACCATTCATCCATTGTAATAGGATGGAACCTATCTGTAGGTTGAGAGATATGGCTCTGAGAACTCACAAAATTCTTCTCTTACTACTTCTATCGTACTCAGTGAACAGAAAGCAAATGGCTTTGGGAGCTGTAAAGGGGTTTCTAGACTGCACTGAGGATCCACTGAAATTCATGGCCAGAAAATTGAAGCAAGGCCAGTAGGCATGAGCGGGTGTTTCCCCAGTTACTTTCAGCTGCCTGCATGCAGGGGCGATGTAGATACACAGTTGGATTTACCTGGAATTGCTGTTTTTGCAGGCAAATCTAACAGATGGAGAGAGAGCCCAGAGCATTGAGGGTATAGACAAGAGTTCGATGATTACTGTGGAACATAGTGTCTAAGTTCAGCACAGAGAGGTGAAGATGGACCGTGTGTGTTCTGATTGGAGGTCAACCTCTCCTCCCCAAGAGGAGAGTGATGAAACATGAGAAGGAAGTAGGAGCAACGGAGTACAGATCCAGGTGAAATAAAAGAAAGTCAGGATTTGAAGAACGGGGGGCAGTGAGCTACACAGGTGAGAAGTGGAGACCAGAGAATGATGAGACATTTGGAATTGAGAGTGGGGTGGGTGTACTTTTTTTTGATAATGCAAAGACATCTAAAGGGTGATATCAACAAGGGGCTTCTTCACAGCCTCTCAGTGTGCAAGGCTAATATCTGTCACAGAGGGTCATGAAAGGGCTTTGGGAGCATAGAAATTGGGAAATTAATTCTTACTCATGCTCACTGAGGACGCTGAAGAAGGCTGCACAAATGAGGTGGGTTTTTGGGGGGTCTTTTTGGCTGGGTCTTGAAGCATGCACAGAATCTAAATGGGTGGGGATTGTGCAGTAGAGGACTAACCTTGCCCCAAGAAAGGCTTGGCTGCTGACCAGCCAGCCTCTAAGTCCTTGGGATGTCCTGCCTGAAAAGAGCATCTTTGTTTACCGGGGACCCTTTTCCCACATTAATCAATGTGGTTCATGGTGGGGGGTCTTGGACAAAGCAGTTATCTGCTCAACCTCTGTAGGGCCTGGAGAATAAGGTCAGCCATGAGGGTGGTCAGGTGAGTCTACAGGACCATCACCCAGTCAGAACTCTGCCCACCAAGGCTAGGGGAGCTTCACTGGCCGGCAGGAGTCTGTGCGTGTTGCCACACTTCATGGCTGGGGGCAGTAAGTGCTGTGCCTGTGACTCCAGCGGGAGAGAACAACTGGAACTCTCCTGGGCTCCCCCATGCACTGCTTCCATATGCTGGGTTCAGTCTGCACACTTTCACTGTAATAAACTGTTGCTGTGAGCATACCTGCTTCGCTCAGTCGTGGGCCTTCTAGGAAGCCACTGAGCCTGGGGGTAGTCTTGGGGGCCACAGTATTGGAGATAAAGATGAAGGCCAAGAAACTCTAGTGAAGGACCTGGTATGAAAAAAAAACAAAGAAACTTGGAAATGTCATTTTCACATGAATAGACAGGACACAGAAAGGAAAAAAAATTACTCTTAAACATATGAGAAAAGGGTCCAACCTGACTTCATAATATCACAAGTATAAAAGCATATTGAGATACCATTTTTTTAACCTAGGAGATTGGAACAAATCCCAAAGCACAGTAACACACTGCATCGTCAAGGCCGTGGGGACCCAAGGTCTCTCACACACAGCTGGCGAAAATGTGAACCAATTTAATTTGGCAATATCCATTAAAATTACAAGTACAAAGACATTTGACCCATCTATCCTGTGTCTGTAAATTTATCCCACCCAAATACTTGTACATGTGAGAATGCCTGTGCATAAGAATATTCATAGCAGCTTTTTTGTGTAATAGAAAAAGATGGAAAGTAACTCATATGTCTATCAGTAGGCGACTGATTGAATAAATTGCATTATACATCAGAATAAATAATGCAATGCAGCACATCTGAAAAAGAGGAATGAGAAAACCGTGTATTAATGTAGAAAGAGATACATTTCAATGAAAAAAAGCAAGTCGCAATACAGTATTACAGCAGGCAACTATTTATGGTAAAAAGTGTGGAAAATAAGAATACACATTGTATTTGCATGTGTTTGCATAAAGATACCATGTAATAATACACAAATAATGAATAAATGTAATGGCCTCTTTGGAGGTGAAGAGAGGAAGGGGAAGGTATTATTTTTGTACCATGTGAATGTATTATTACATGGATTAAATTTAAAAAGAAAGAACTGCTATTTTCTAAACTGCAGTACATTTTTGAATGCTTCTAAATGACTGAAATGAAGTTGACAGCAGAAATATGTTTTGTGCCCTTTCTGCTGGTTATCTGCTAATGTACTAGGCAGCCTCTACGATGACCCCACAAATGTCTGCCTCCTGGCATTCATGCTCTTGTGTAATCCCCTCTCCTCACATGTGAGCTGGACTTACTTCTAATAAATGGAACATGGCACAGGTGATGATATGTCACTTCCAATGTTGGGTCATATAAAGGCTGTAACTCCCACCTTGGGTAGCAATGTGAGGTGAAATGTGTCCCTTTACAATTTATATGTTAAACTCCTAACCCCCAGTGTGAATGCATTTGGAAATAGGACCTTTACAGAGCTCATTAAGGTTCAATGAGGTTGTAAGGACATAATTTGATAGGATTGTGTCCTTATAAGAAGAGGAGCCAGGCACCGTGGCTTACTTCTGTAATCCCAACACTTTGGGAAGTTAAGGTGGGAGGATCACTTGAGCTCAGGAGTTGGAGACCAGGCTGGGCAACATAGTGAGCCCCCATCTATTAAAAATACTTTTTAAAAAATTATGGCTGGGTGCAGTGGCTCATGCTTGTAATCCCAGCATTTTTGGAGGCCAAGATGGGAGGATCGCATGAGCCAAGGAATTTGAGAGCAGCCTGGGCAACACAGTGAAACCCCAATTCTACAACAAAACAAAACAAAACAAAACAAAAAACAAAAATTAGCCAGGCATGCTGGTGTACACCTGTAGTCCCAACTACTTGGGAGGCTGAGGCCAGAGGATTGCTTGAGACTTGGAGGTTGAGGCTGCAGTGAGCCATGATTGTGCCACTGTACTCCAGACTGGGCAACAGAGCAAGACTCTTTACAAAAAGAAAGAAGGAAGGCAACACCAGAGCGTTCTCTCTCTCTTTACTATGTGAGGACACAGAGAGAAGGCAGCTATCTACAGGCCAGGAGGAGAATCCTCACTAGACACCAACACTCTGGGACCTTGACCTTAGACTTCTAGCTTCCAGAACTGGGAGAAAATAGATTTCCTGTTGTGTAAGCCACACACAGTCCGTAGTATCTTGATATGGTAGCCTGAACAGTGCTCCTTCAGGTGACAGGTGTGCTCTCTCTCTCTCTCACTCTCTCTCTCTGTCATTACTTGTTCTAGAGGGAGTCAGGAGCCACATCACAAAACAGCCCCATGGAGAGGTCCAGGTGACAGAGGCCTGAGGCTCATTGACAGCCATGTGAAAGAGCTTGGAAGCCAATCCTCTCCACATCAAGCCTTGAGATGACTTTACCCCCGGCCAGCATCATGAGAGGCCCTGAGCCAGAGCAACTTGATTAAGCTGCTTCCAGGCTTCTTACCTACAGAACCTGTGAGATACTGAATGTTAGTTGTGTTCAGCTGCTATGTTTGGGGGTAATTTGTTACATAGCAATAGATAACTGATGCATCCACACAGCAAGTTATTCCAAAGCTTAGCAGCCTGAAACAACAACAAACACTTATTACGGCACACAGTTGCTGTAGCTCAAAAATTGGTACTGGCGTAGGCATTGGTCTAGCTCAGGACTCCCCATGGTTGCCATCAAGGTGTTGGCCAGGGCTGCACTATTGGTTCAACTGGGGTTCGGCAGCCACTTCTAAGGTGGGTCACTCACAGGCTGCTGGAAGGAGGCCTCTGTTCCTGACTGTGGGCAGAAGGTCTCAGCTCTCCATCACATGGGTCTCTCCACTGGTCTGAGAGTCCTTTCAACATGGCAGCTGGTTTCCCCCAAAGCAAGTGATGCAAGAGAGAGATGAGAGAGTGTGTGGCCCTGGATGTCACGCACTATTTATAATACCCTATTGGTGACCCAGGTCAGCCCTATTCAGTATCGGCGGGGAACTTCCCAATGGAGTGTACTCCAGGATCAGTGACTCGTGGGGAGCAGGTTGAAGACTCTATTGAGACGGGATTTTTCCCTTGACCTTGACCCTTCCGGAGTGGTTCATTTCACTCAGCCTGCAGTCTGCGGACAGCTAAGTATTAACAGCTCAGTGAAGAGTGAGGGTGACAGACTCCTCACCTGCCCTTTTTGACACAGTTTTTGCTGGGTGTTCAGGAAGAACCAAATCACATGAACTGTTTGAAAGATGATGAATGTGGAAGGCTTTATTGAACAGTGGAAGTGGCTCTCAGTGGAAGGGGAGCTGGAAAGGAGATGGTGCAGGAAGAAGGTGATCTTTCCCTGAAGCCCAGCCGTCTCTGGCTGGGCTCCCCTCCAAAGCTGCACCATCTGAAATTCTCCCTGGCTCAGTTGCTGTTTCTCAGCTCCCCACTCAGCCGCTTCCATCCTGGCCCATCAGCAGCTTGTGTTGCTCCCTTCTTTTTTTCCTGCCTGCTGGTCTAGGCTTTTGTGGGCACAGGACAGGGGGCAGGGTGGGCCAAAAAGGCAGTCATTTGGAATGGGGTCAGCTGCTTTCACTTAGGGTAGAGGGTCCAGCTTGAGGGTGGAGTTTAGCTGGGAGCCCAGCCCTTCTGTATAAGGATCAGCTGTTTTTACTTACAGTAGAGGTTCCAGCTTGAGGGTGGAGTTTAGCTGGGAGCCCAGCCCTTCTGTATAAGGGTCAGCTGTTTTTACTTATGGTAGAGGTTCCAGCTTGAGGGTGGAGTTTAGCTGGGAGACCAGCCCTTCTGTATAAGGGTCAGCTGCTTTCATTTAGGGTAGAGGTTCCAGCTTGAGGGTGGAGCTTAGCTGGGAGCCCAGCCATTCTGTATCACTAGGACAACATTGATAACACAGTCTCAGGGCTGGGAGCGGGTCTGAGGATTGGGGGATTTCAGGAATGAGGTTTAGGGATGAACAAAGAATGCTTGAGCCTTATCAGGTAACCATTTCTAACTACTTGGTGCTTTCCTTTCCCTATAAATTTATATGGGGACTACATAAAGAAGGAGTTAACATAAATGATAACATACTGAATATATATGTTGATTTTTTTTTTTTTTTTTTGAGACAGGGTCTTTCTCTATCACCAAGCCTGGAGTACAGTGGCAGGATCTTGGCTTACTGTAACCTTGACCTCCCAGGCTCAGGTGATCCTCCCACCTCAGCCTCCTCCTGAGTAGCTGGGGTTACAGGCAAGTGCCACCATGCCTGGCTAATTTTTGTATTTTTGTAGAGGCAGTGTCTCTGTATATTGTCCAGGCTGGTCTTGAACTTCAAGGATGGTCTTGAACTTCAAGGATCACGCTATCGGCCCACCTCAGCCTACCAAAGTATTAGGATTACAGGTGTGATCCATGGCACCTGGCCACTGCTAGAGACTTTTTATACAAGAGTATGTCATGGAATTCTATGTTAGTACATATAGGTCTACTTTATGCTATTTGGTTTGTTTAAAAAAAATTATGGCAGTGAGGTGTTTAATATTGTCTTTTAAAATATACAAAAACAGTGTAGATACATTTGAGTAATACTGAATTCTTAGAAAATAAACTATTGGAGTGTCATACATGAAAGGATAAGTAGAGATTTGGAAGTGCTTTTTTTAATTGGACAAGAAAACTGATCAAATCTGTATCTGGACAAACTAGAAACAGAAAGTTTGGGTGCTAGCAATACAAACTATAGATACATTGATTCTATCAGTCACTTCTATGTCAGAAGTATCAGAGAATTGTGGTGCCTGCAAAGGCATGCTCTTACACACCAAGACACCCATTAAAAAAATAAAGCCGAGCTTTCCAGTGTGTTTAGCACTCATTTAACGTACTTGTTCTTCCAAATATTGCAAGGTAGGATGGGATTTCTAAAGATAAGGGCATATAGAACTGAGGCAAAGACAATCAGCACATACACACTGAATCACTCTCTGAAATCATATTGGTAGAACACCGTCAGGGAGTAGCCCTGAAATCACAGACCTGCTGCCATGACGTGCAATTACAAGACAGAGGTGCCAAGGAGGAGAAGTGCCCACTGTGACCAAGGAAAGCCTTTGTGAGAAGATTACTTCAAGGTGCTCTCCATCAGAGGAGCACACCCCTGATCTTGCATTCCTCATCAGTCCAAGGTTCATGTGAATTGGTCAGGTGGGGAATTTTTTCTTCTGCAGACATCAGCCTCTTCTGAGTTTCTTCATCAAAGGCAGATTTGTGCAGCCTTAAATCTTCGGAAGTAGGGAAGATGGTTAAGTTTCCTTTTAGCTACAGTGACACTAAGCATCCGCAGGGGGCACACTCCGGGTGGCTCAAAGCCTCACACAGCACTGCCACCACATCAGGGTCCAAGGTAACGCAGTTGAGGTTCAGGCTCCTCCATGTTTTGCAGGCAGTGAGTGCCGCAGTGAGGTCTTCACAGCAGGCATGGGTGATCGGCCATGTTTGCATTGCAAGACACTCTAAAGTGAGGATGGCGTCACATAACTGTTTGACACCAGCACCTCCTATTTCATCATGCCCAAGTTTCAGGGTCTTCAGTGTTTCATTGCAAATAAGAACAGCAGCAATGTCCTTAGGGAAACAGAAGTAAGGAAACAGCCCATCAACCACAACTCCTGTGTGTTGCAGTCTGTGTGCTTCAGCGCTTCACACAGAGGTGCCGCTCCATTATCTTCCAGGAAATTTGATCCCAGATCAAGGAGGGATAGGGATTTACCACAGAAAAGGAGGAGGAGGAGACACAGGTGAGACAGCAGCACATCAACATCAGCGTCGCCAGGGCACAGCAACATCATTCTTTCGTCCTTTGCGGGATTTTTCTACCAAGGAGAGATGTGTCAGCTTGCTGTTGCAGGCCAGGACAGAGGCGATGTCTTCACAACCTTCATGGGAGATGCCAGTATCAGCTCTTCTCTCTTGCATATTGCATGCTTCAATGTCTCACATAGGTGCCTGACATCAGTATGGGAGAGGCTAGTGCCATACAGGCTCAGAAATTTCATATGAGGGTCATGAAGAACTGTCTTAAATAATTCTGAATCATTTCCAAAGTTAGGCATACAAGTAAATGTGAGTTTTTGGAGCTTACAAGCAGGCTGAGCCAGCACTTTGCCAAGAATTGCCAGGGAGGCATCACCAAGCCTACTGTTTTCCATGTCTAACGTCTGGAAGTTCTTCTTGGTAATGAACATTAAGCAAAGCTCCCGCCAGTAGACGAGCTTCTTATTGTGATCTGAGACGCATCCTGAGAAATCTGGAAAATATTCTCTACACACATGCAAAGTATAGTTAAATTCTGACAATGCTTCAGGCAGAATGAAGATACTACCAAATGTTCGATGTTACCAATATAAATGAAAACTTCTTCAAAGAAATGTATCACTTGTGTTATAAATTCTTTTTCCTGAGTTGCAAATAAACCACGGAATGATTCCTGGAAACCTATCGCTTCCCTATCAGCTTCACATTGACTTAAACTTTTAAGGCACTGGGTTATTTCTTGCTTTAGGTCTTTTGACAATGAAAAACCGAAGGATGTCTCCAGCAACCTGATGATTTCTTCTGTTGAATTTCCAAACACGAATACCCCCACCTGGGTCAAGTGAGTTTGAGGCTGAGCCACCCTGGCTCTTACAAGCTGGGTTATGCTTCCAATGGTTGGGTTAGGATCATCTTTGGGTCGTTTGAGGGAAAAAACATGGCAGCACAAAATTCTTGGATACATACATGGATGAAGGTAAAACAGTTACCTCTCCTTTGGAAAAGTTTCATACCTGCCCACATTAAGCCCCTTTGGAGAAGTTTCATACCCACCCACATTAAGCCCTCAGACTCAGCTAACCCATTCCTCCAGAGATCCCATGGCAAAATACAAGTGTATGTGTCCAAATTCCCTCTGCAGCCAAAGCACACAGGCTTTTTAGTTGGGCTCTGTTCACCTTAGGTGGAAAATTCTGACTTCCTGCTTTAAATACATTTGTTTAAAATGATGTATATAAAGAGGTGGTGTTTTGGGAGTTTATTTCAAGGTCTTCTCCCCTTTCTAGGCACCATTTCATACAAGTACAGACCAACCAGCATATAAAGGGATTGTGGCACAAGATAAAGAGCGGTCCAGTATCTCTCACAAAATTAAAGGCTTTCAAGACTTTATTCTTCTCACTGAAGAAGTAGGAGAAATACAGCTTCCTTTCAAGTTCAGTGAATCCTGGGAGCTTTATGAGTTTTGGATGCTACAACATAAAATAGTTTTTTTGCATATCCACTTTTCCTAACGCAATAAGCAGAGAGGATTCTGGAATCATCTTTTTTTGCAACAAACTGCTCAGGATAATTTGTGTTGGCTGCTGCTGCCTCCAGTCATCATACAAGTCAGCTTTAAGTTCCAAGTCAAACTTCAGTTGCTCAAAGCCATCCATGATGAACAGAATTTGCTCTGGCTGGGAAAAAAACGTCTTTAATCTTCTCTGGAGACTCAGGCCAGTCCCAGTCCCTAGAGAGGAGCTCCAGTAAGCTGGTCTCTGTGATACCGTTCGTTTCACAGACATTAAGGAAAAAAACAAATGTGAATCTATCCTTCCATAACATAAGTTTCCCTCTGCCCAGTCCAACACCACTTTTTTTTTTCTTTTTTCTTTTTTTTTTTGAGACTGAGTCTTCTCAGTCTCAGCCTGTTCTGTCGTCCAGGCTGCAGGGCAATGGTGCAATCTCAGCTCACTGCAACCTCTGCCTCCCAGGTTCAAGTGATTCTCCTGCCTCAGCCTCCCAAGTAGTTGGGATTACAGGCATGCACCAGCACGCCCAGCTAATTTTTGTATTTTTAGTAGAGACGGGGTTTCACCATGTTGGCCAGGCTGGTCTTGATCTCCTGACTTCAGGTGATCCGCCCGCCTCGGCCTCCCAAAGTGCTGGGATTACAGGCAGTGAGCCACTGCACACAGCCCATCACTTTTCTTAAAAGGGTTGTTTTTCCAATTCCATCAGAGCCTTCCAGGACCACAGGTGAGTAGTCTAGCTTCAGCAGTATATGCATCATTCAATACTTGGACTCATTTTTCATGGTTTCTTTGTAGAAATGCTCAAGGACATGAACACAGGTTTCCCTTTCCCATACAAGTTGAAAGTTTTCTTTCATGTCCTTTCTATATGGGTTTAGCTTATTTCTCATCTCTTCCTGGGCCTTCGTCCAGAGATCTTTGCTACTGATCTGTGGAAATAGGTTCAGTGTCACCTTCCATGCCTGTTCTCCTGCATAATGTTTGTCCAACAGCTTTGCTACATCTTCTTTGGAAGGCTTCTTTAGCTCAGGCCAGGTGATTGGCTTGAGTTTAGATGTCAAAGGTTCTTGTCTGAGACGAAACTCTTAAATTTCCAAAACTCTTCCTTTCTGAGCTCCTTCAGCTACCACAACAAGCCAAAATCTGAAAAGAAAAAAAACAAAAAAAGGATTCCACCATATTGTCCCAGATTGTGAGCTCAGATGTCTCCAGAGGGAAAAGAAAGATCCTCAAAAATAAAGAATAAATGATACCCAATCCTGCTCCTGGTCCTTCTGGCTGGTACTCATCCTACTTTATGCTATTTTAACTGGCATATGGCACTTCACAGGATGTTTATAGACTGTTTTATGTAACTATTCACTTATTGGTGTACTTTTCAGTTAGTTCACGTTTCGCACTGTGAAAAATAATAATAGACAATCTCCAAAGGTTATGTACCATATGATTCCATTTCTGTGATATCCCCAAAAAGAAAAGAAAAAACCCATAGTGATGTAGAACAGATGACAAGGGCCAGAGGTAAGGGGTGGGGGAAGGAGTATGTTACTACAAAGGGTTAATGTGAGGAAATTTCCAGTGCCCTGATGGTGGTGCCAGTTGCACCAATCTATACCTGTGTAAATTTCATGGAACTATACAGAGATAACATGTCAATTTTGATAAGTGGTAATTTTTTTATAGTAAATTGATGTTTTAAAGTAATCATATATGTACAATGCTGCTGTGACCATCCATGTAATGCCTGACACAGGGAGGCTGCTCTAGGGCAGCCTATAGGAAGAGAGATGCCAAGTCACAGGTTATCACATCTTTGATTTTGATATTTTCTGCCAAGTTCCCCTTGAAAGCAGATACACAGATGGGCTTTTTTTTAATTGGCAAATTTTGTTTCATATATTTGAGGTTTACAATGTGATGTTTTGGGGTACATACAGATAGTAAAAATGGTTACTGCAAAAGAAAAAAGAAATAGAAAAGAAAAGAAAACAATTAGTGCGGTGAAGCAGATGGACATAACTGTCATCTCACATGGTTCCTTTTTTGTGACAAGAGCAGCTAAAATCTACATACTTAACAAAAGCCCAATGCAATTTTGTTAACGTTCGTCCTCCTAATGCACCTGAGACCTCCAGACCTGTTTATTCTGCATATCTGCTCATTTGTATCCTTTGACCCACACTGCAGCATTAGTAACACAGTCACAATAACCAAGACACCAAACAACCTGAATGCCCATGAGTGGGTGAATAGATAAAGACGACGTGGTTCTGTAGGGAGAGAGAATGGAATAGTATTCAGCCTTTAAAAAAGCGGCCAGGCGCGGTGGTTCACACCTGTAATCCCAGCACTTTGGGAGGCTGAGGCAGGCAGATCATGAGGTCAAAAGATCGAGACCATCCTGGCCAACAAGGTAAAACCCCGTCTCCACTAAAAATACAAAAATTAGCCAGGTGTGGTGGTGCATGCCTGTAGTCCCAGATACTCAGGAGGCTGAGGCACTCACTCCTGGCCTCAAGTGATCCACCCACCTTGGCCTCCCAAAGTACTGATATTACAGGCATGAGTCACTACATGTGGCCGCTGCTTGACTTTCTAAGTGAGACATTCACATTCTGGACCTGCAGTAAACAGATTTGCAAAAGCCAGGAAGGCAGATTAGTAAGGTTAGTTCCACGTTCTTCTCCCCCTCCACACACACATTCTTTAGATTATGTGGTAAATATAAAATGACACCCCAGAGATGTCCATATCTTAACTACTTGAACCCAGGAGGCGGAGGTTGCAGTGAGCTGAGATCGTGCCACTACACTCCAGCCTGGGTGACAGAGCGAGACTCCATCTCAGGAAAAAAAAGGAGATCCTGCCATGTGCCACAACATGAATGAACCTGGTGGACATCATGCTAAGTGAGATCCAAACACAGAAAGACAAATCCGGCATCATCTCACTTACATGTGGAGTATTTTCTAAAGAGCTCAAATATGCAGACATAAAGAATGAAGCAGTCATTACCACAGGTAGCGGGACTGGGGAAACAAGGACATGTGGGTCAAGGGATACACAGCAGATAGTAGCATGGGTTTTTCTTAAAAGCAACATGGCCTCAGGGATAGTTCCTGCTAGGGCTCTATGGGGGACCTCAACGGAGAAGTGAAAATCTATATATTAAAAATCCTAAATATCCCAAATCTATTTTCCAAACTGCTGTCCTTTCTTTTTACTGGGGTAGGTTCACAATGCAGGAACAGAATGAGAAATAAAGCAGAAAAAGAGGAAATGAGAGGAGTTGAAAACTCCAGTACCTACCAGGCCCCGCTGGTAACATGAAAAAACAATTATTATCATAAGTATAGCCAACATTGAGAGAGATCTTTCAAGATGTCAGGCACTGGCTGATAGGGTTTGCCTCTGTGTCCCCACCCAAATCTCATCTCTAATTGTAATCCCCATATGCCAAGAAGGGACCTGACGGGAGGTGATTGGATCTTGGGGATGGTTTCCCCCATGCTGTTCTCATGATAGTGAGTTCTCAGGAGATGAGATGGTTTAAAAGTGTGTGGCTTCCTTCATGCTCTGTCTCTCTCCTGCCCCCATGTAGACTGCCTTGCTTCCCCTTCCCCTTCTACCATGATTGTAAGTTTCCTGAGGCCTCCCCAGTCATGCAGAACTGTGAGCCAATTCCACCTCTTTTCTTTATAAATTACCCGGTCTCAGGTGGTATTCTTTATAGCAGTGTGAGAACAGACTAATTCACCGGCCAAATGACTTTCCACATCACAATGGATTTGATCCTCACAACACACCTCTAAAGCAGGTTACCTTCATATCCCATATATTACAGGTGAGGAAACTGAGGCACAAAGAGAGTGAGCAATATACCTGATATTACACCTAGAAAATGGCAGAAGTTGGCCGGGCACGGTGGCTCAAACCTGTAATCCCAGCACTTTGGGAGGCCGAGACGGGCGGATCACGAGGTCAGGAGATCGAGACCATCCTGGCTAACACGGTGAAACCCCGTCTCTACTAAAAACTACAAAAAAAGAGCCAGGCGAGGTGGCAGGCGCCTGTAGTCCCAGCTACTCCAGAGGCTGAGGCAGGAGAATGGCGTAAACCCGGGGGGCGGAGCTTGCAGTGAGCTGAGATCTGGCCACTGCACTCCAGCCTGGGTGACAGAGCGAGACTCCATCTCAAAAAAAAAAAAAAAAAAAAAAGAAAATGGCAGAAGCAGAACTCAGTACAAGGCAGTTCAGCATGCACAACCGTAAGTGGATGAAATCAGCCAGGAGTTAGAATCCTGACATTCCATATTGCATTGTCAACACCACACCTGACAATCAGAGTGAGGATCGAGGAGGTGAGGGCAGATGCGGCAGGCAATAGCTCCACACACGGCTGTCTTTGGAAAACACACCCTTAGCATCAACAGATATTTCATCTTTTTGTGGAAAGAGCTCAAAGTTAGGATTTCTTTATAAAGTGTCTCAATTTTAAAATATGGACTCAGTTGACTTGTAATAACTGTAGATCTTCTTATGATCTCTGAATTAGAACCAGCTAATGTTGTGTTGACACAAATTGCCAGCCCTCTGTGATTCATTTAGACCCAGCTTGAGGAACTCGCCCAAGGATACCCTCTCTTTATCTGTTATTGCATCACAAAACTAACACATTAAATCTTAGTGACTTACAGTGAAAACAGTTTGCTTATTATGATGGTTTATTGATTGTAATTTATTATGATGGTTTATTAATTACTATAACTATTGCTCATGAGTCTACAGCTCTGCTGATCTAAGTCATGCTCGGCTGGTTGTGACTGGACTCACTCACATATCTGTGGTCAGATGCCTGGTCAGCTGGGGGCTGGCTGGTCTAGAATAGCACACAAGACACTGGGTCTACTGCATGCTGTTAACAAAAGCAAGTCAAGGGACCAGGCTGTGTTTTCAACTCAGGCATGAAGAAATAGACAACGAAGTCCTAGGCGTGGAGCTCAGGCAGGGGAGGTGATAAGGCTGCAAAAATAACCCCACTTCCTTGCCACTGCACTAATTTGTGGCCTTACCCCCTCCTTTGCCCAGGCTCTGCACCTAGGACTTTGTTGATTGCTTTAATGAAAGCCAAAGGCTAGAAAGGAACAATTAAACTTTCACAAGTGCTAGTAAGTGAAATTATTCATTGACATCTGATAAATTCAAACTATTCAGGTCCAATTTTATTGTTTGCTCCTATTCCCATTGAAATAGTCATCAAAGGAAGCTGAAGATAGAAGTCGAGCCCTATCAGGAGTTAATTCTATGGATTGTATACCTTAAAGGTAGTAGGAAAAAAGTGAATAAATAGCCTTAGCTGAGGCAGAAGTTCAGCACTATACGAAGACCATCACCCTCTGAGAAGGCTTTTCCCACCTTCCTCCTAGAATGTGTGGAGTTGTGTGAATCTAACATGCTAACATATGCAGAACAGTGCTTAGAACAAAGGGAGGACAATGCAAGTGTCAACTATTCCTCTTATTTCTAAGTCCCACCATGTTTTACTAAGAACCTACTTACTGCACGATGTTGTGATAAATGTGTGTTGTGGGATTTAATAAATGCTCCCTGAGTTGAAAGGAGCCTGTCACTTTCGTTTGCTGCTTGACTTTCCTTCCTTCTTTCCTTCCTTCCTTCCTTCCTTTCCTTCCTTCCTTCCTTCCTTCCTTCCTTCCTTCCTTCCTTCCTTTCTTTTCTTCTTTCTTTCTTTCTTTCTTTCTTCTTTCTCTTTCTTTTTCTTTCTCTTTCTTTCTTTTTCTCTCTTTCTCTTTCTCTTTCTTTCTTTTTCTCTTCTCTTTTTTCTTTTCTTTCCCCTTCCCTTCCTTCCCTCCCTCCCTCCCTCCCTCCCTCCCTCCCTCCCTCCCTCCCTCCCTCCCTCCCTCCTTCCTTCCTTCCTTCCTTCCTTCCTTCCTTCCTTCCTTCCTTCCTTCCTTCCTTCCTTCCTTCCTTCCTTCCTTCCCAGACTCATGCTGTATCACCCAGGTTGGAGTGCAGTGGTACCCAGCTCAATGCAACCTCTGCCTCTGGGGTTCAAGAGATTCTCATGTCTCAGCCACTCAAGTAGCTGGGATTACAGGCACACATCACCATGCCCGGATAATTTTTTGTATTTTTAGTAGAGACAGGGTTTCGCCATATTGGCCAGGCTGGACTCGAACTCCTGGCCTCAAGTGATCCACCCACCTTGGCCTCCCAAAGTACTGATATTACAGGCATGAGTCACTACATGTGGCCGCTGCTTGACTTTCTAAGTGAGACATTCACATTCTGGACCTGCAGTAAACAGATTTGCAAAAGCCAGGAAGGCAGATTAGTAAGGTTAGTTCCACGTTCTTCTCCCCCTCCACACACACATTCTTTAGATTATGTGGTAAATATAAAATGACACCCCAGAGATGTCCATATCTTAATCCCCGGAACCTGTCGAGGTGTTACTGACATGGCCAAATGGATTTTGTAGGGGTGACGTATTAGTCTGTTCTTGCACTGCTATAAAGAAATAACTGAGGGTGGGTAATTTACAAAGAAAAGAGGTTTAAATGGCGCTCAGTTCTGCAGGCTGCACAGGAAGCCTGGTAGCCTCTGCTCCTGGGGAGGCCTCAGGGAGCTTTCATTCATGGCAGAAGGTGAAGTGAAAGCAGGTATCTTACATGGCAGGAGCAGGGTCAAAGGCGGGTGGAGGTGCCACACACTCAGCCGGACCGCATAGGAACTCACACACTCTCCTGAGAACAGCACGGAGAGAATGGTGCTAAACCATTGATGAGAACTCTGTCCCCATGATCCAATCCCCTGCCACCAGGCCCCGCCTCCAACCCTGGGGAGAACAACGGGGTAGGAGATTTGGGTGGAGACACAGATCCAAACCACATCGGGTGATTATGTGAGGAGATCATCTGGGATCATCCCAAGAATCAAAATGTTTATATTAGGGAGACAGAGTCCCAGAACAACAGGAGATGCAAGGACACGCAGAGGTCAGAGAGACCTGAAGACGCTGTCCGGCTGGCAGTAAAGATGGAAGAAGGGGCTATATGAGTCCATTCTCGCAGGGCTATGAAGACATACCTGAGACTGGGTAATGTATGAAGAAGAGAGGTGTCGTTGGCTCATGCTTCCACAGGCTGTACAGGAAGCAGAGTGGCTTTTGCTCCGCTTCTGCGGAGGCCTCGGGGAGCTTTCAATCATGGTGGAAGGGAAAGGGAGAGCAGGCACTTCCCATGGCTGGAGCAGGAGGAAGGCAGGTGGCGCTGCACACTTTCAAATCACCAGATCTCACGAGAACTCACTGTCACCAGGACAGCACCAAGGGCGATGGTGCTAAACCATTCATAGAGGATCCACCCCATGACCCAGTCACCTCCCACCGGGCCCCACCTCCACACACACACATCAGGTATAACCACTCTACATGAGATTTGGGCAGGGACATGGATCCAAGCCACATCAGCGGTCATGAGGCAGGGAATTGGGCAGCCTTTACTTAGGAGCTGCCAGAGGCAAGAAACTGATTCTCCCCAAGAGCCCTCAGCAGGAAGGGAGCTCTGCCAGCACCTTGATGTTAGGACTTCTGACCTTAGAACAGTCTGATAATAAATGCATGCTGTTTAGAGTCACCAGATTTGTGGTGATTTGTCACTGCAGCAGTAAGATACTAATACAGATGGAAATGGGGCAGCGTACCCTCATCAGTTCTCAGCCTCCCCAGTCCTGTCAAGAAAGAGCCCAGCACAGGGGCTGCCCTCAGGGTCTCTGGGACCAGCCTGCGGGTGTGAATTCCCAGCTCTCACACCAGTCATTTGAATCCCTTGTATCTCAGTTTCCTTACCTACGCAATGGGCGTAATACAAGCTCATGCCTCATAGCGTTGATAGAAGGATTTAGCGAATTAATGCATGAAATATGTTTCCAGTTTCCAACACATATAAAAAATATGTCCTGATTTCTAGGGATCTGCAAACCAGTTTGAGAAGAAAGACGTAGTTCTTGGTGTTAGTATTACATATTTCCGTTTCTAATTAAATTCAAGGAGAGAAGAAAAGAAACAACCGCTTCTGCAAACCTGGGTACAGCGTTTCTCCGTGCAAGTCTTAGAGATCTGTGCGCTAGTGTGTGTTGTGTGGGCCTGTTAGCACGTGTAACTTTTGATGGACCACTTATCTTAGTTATTGCTTTCTATTTTATTTCCCCTGGATCCCAGTAATAAATTGGGCCTTTCTGTGGTATGAAAGATCTCTGTAGTTCAGACTCTGTTGGATGCCTACTAAAACATGATTGAATTAAGCTTAAACTCCAGATGGCCTTTATCTAGAGGGGCAACACAAGTAAAAGATTTTTTCATGTAAAAGGCTAGACATCACATTGCTTGCCATCTCCCTAAAGCCCTTGCAGACCTAGAAACATTAAAAAATAAATAAGTTTAAATTAAAAACAATAAAAACACCTCACGCATCTCATTGATGCCCATCCTTCTCTATGGAGAAACATGCAGTTGCTCAGATCCAGGAAGAGCCCACTGTAGTGTCCCCCTGTGTTGCCCTCTGGCCCTTTTCTCCTCACCCCAACCTGGGTTCAGGTGCTCAGTGGTCAGTGCTGTATGGAAGGGTGGAATGGAAATTGCCCAGACATTGTACCTATGCAAACAGGGTGACCAGTTGATTTGTAATGGTCATTATGGTACAAATACATTTCATCTGGAACATTTCTTGAAGGACAGTCCTTGTTATTTGACTTTGCAAGCTCATGAGGAAAGTAATTTGTAGGACATGAAAAAGAGACTTGTTTCTTATCGTGTGGCAACACGGTTAATAACTAATCAATGAATTAGCCCTAAGCTCCATTCACGTGTATGTAATTACCTATTCCACACCTCTGGATGGGGATCTAAAAGGCACCTGTAACTCATTCTAACAACACGGGTTCTTGGTTTTTGTTCTACTGTTCATTTCTCCCCCTAAGAGTAGACTCAGTGGCACAGCACGGAAATCACAAAAGAACAGCTGCATAAACATAACGGGCCTTATTCTCCCACATAAAAGGCATTGAAAATGGACAGCTCAGGCCTGACACAGAGGCCCCATGAAGTAATCGGGGAACGAGGCTTTTTCTACCCCAAGGTCACAAAGTGGCCCCTGAAGCTCCAACCAGCATACAGTCATTCCAGGAAGCCGGAAGGAGAGGCAAGAGGTGGCCCCTCTGGGCTGAACCAGAACCTTTAAAGGCCCTTCCTGGAAGTTCCTTCTGAAGATGCCACTTTTATCTGATTGGCCAGGACTTAGTCACATGCCTACACCCAGCTACCAGGAAATCCAGAAGGTGCAGACTCTTTGATCTCAGCAAGTTGCCACCCCTGAGAAAGGCTGGGCTCTGAGGCTGAGGACAAGGGAACACCAGCGAGGCAACAGCAGTCTCAGCTACCCCCTCCAAGCTGCTCCTCTCTCAGCTACCCCCTCCAAACTGCTTCTCTCTCAGCTACCCGCTCCAAGCCACTCCTCTCTCAGCTACCCCCTCCAAACTGCTTCTCTCTCAGCTACCCCCTCCAAACTGCTTCTCTCTCAGCTACCCCCTCCAAACTGCTTCTCTCTCAGCTACCCCCTCCAAGTTATTCCTCCCTCAGCTACCCCATCCAAGCTACTCCTCCCTCAGCTACCCCCGCCAAGCTGTTTCTCTCTCAGCTACCCCTCCAAGCCACTCTTTTCTTAGCCACCCCCTCCAAACTGCTTCCCTCTCAGCTACCACCTCCAAGCTACTCTTCTATCAGCTACCCCCTCCAAGCCACTCTTGTCTTAGCCACC
This sequence comes from Rhinopithecus roxellana, assembly GCF_007565055.1. Lineage (NCBI taxonomy): Eukaryota > Metazoa > Chordata > Mammalia > Primates > Cercopithecidae > Rhinopithecus > Rhinopithecus roxellana. Next base: position 106,308,254 of record NC_044558.1, read on the forward strand.
CCTTCCAAGTCCCTCCTCTCTCAGCTACCTGCTCCAAGCCACTTCTCCCCAGACTTGCCCACTTCATGAACGGCACCCCCAGCTGCTCCAGCCAAAACTACAGCAGCACCCATGGCTCACTTGCCTGCATCCTCCACACCTAATTGAACAGCAGGATGCACCAATTCCACACCCAAAATACACCTCTTCCTGCCCACGTCTCTCTGCATCCCCGCTGCTAACGTACCCCTGAGATGTTACTGTAAGTGTAAACTATTGCTATTATCGTTCCTAAGTCCCACCGTGTTTTGTTAAGAAACTACTGACCGGGCCGGTGGCTCATGCCTCTAATCCCAGCACTTTGGGAGGCCAAGGTGGGCGGATCACAAAGTCAGGAGATCAAGACGATCCTGGCCAACATGGTAAAACCCCGTCTCTACTAAAATACGAAAAAAAAAAAAAAATTAGCCGGGCGTGATGGTAGGCCTGTAGTCCCAGCCACTTGGGAGGCTGAGGCAGGGGAATCTCTTGAACCTGGGAGGCGGAGGTTGCAACAAGCAGAGATCGCGCCACTACACTCCAGCCTGGCAACAGAGTGAGATTCCGTCTCAAAATTTAAAAAAGAACCTACTTAGTGCACCATGTTGTCATAAATGTGTGTTGTCGGATTTAATAAATGTTCACTGAATAGAGAGCAGCTGGTCACTTTCATTTGCTGCTTGACTTGAGACCCAGCTGCTCTCACTTTCCTATAGCCCACTCCCCACAGAGCAGCAACATCTCACCATGCCACTCCCCTACCTAGACGGCTCCTATGGCGTCCTTTGAGAGTTGAGTTAAAAAACACCAACTGGCCACTGCCAGCCAGACCCCCATGATCTCAGACCCATAAACCCTGAGCACGTGTCCTGCCTCCACACCGCTCACTCCTGAGCTCCAGCCACAGGGGAGCCCTTCTTCTCCTGTTCCTCCAACAGTCCAAGTCCTTCCTACCTGGGGTTTCTGCACGTCCTCTTCCCTGTGTCTGGACAGCTTCACCTCAGCCGTGAAAGTACGACCTCATCACAATTCCACCTCAATACAATGCCCCTCCTCACAAGCACCTGCTCCCATCACCTGAGACCAAGTCTCACCCAACTCATACAAGCCCCAGTCACTCTGTAGCCCTGTTTTGTGTTTTTCGATTTTTAATTAATTAATTAATTAATTATTGAGACGGAGTCTCACTCTGTCGCCCAGGCTGGAGTGCAGTGGCACGATCTCGGCTCACTGCAAGCTCCGCCTCCCGGGTTCACGCTATTCTCCTGCTTCAGCCTCCTGAGTAGCTGGGACTACAGGAGCCTGCCACCACGCCCGGCTAATTTTTTGAATTTTTAGTAGAGACGGGGTTTCACCGTGTTAACCAGGATGAGTCTCGATCTCCTGACCTCGTGATCCGCCTGCCTCGGCCTCTCAAAGTGCTGGGATTGCAGGCGTGAGCCACCGCACCAGGCCAGCCCTGTTTTATCTTCTTTACAACCTGGCTGGGTGCAGTGGCTCACATCTATAATCCCAGCACTTTGGGAGGCCAAAGCAGAAGGATCACTTGAGCCCAGGAGTTCTAGGCCCACCTGGATAACACAGCGAGACAGGAAAAAATTAGCTGGGTGTGGTGGCATGTGCCTGTGGTCCCCAGCTACTTGAGGCTGGGGTGGGAGGATCGTTTGAGCCCAGGAGTTTGAGGCTGCAGTCAGCCGTGGTCACCACGGCACTCCAGCCTGAGTGACAGAGCAAGACGCTGTCCCAACATAAATAAATAAAACCTATCATTACCTGCAATTCCCTTTTTTCAAATGTACTGGCTTACTGGTTCACAGTTCAACTCTACCTGTTAAAACACAGGCCCCCATAAGGACAGGGAGCCTGTGTTTCTTGAGGTCAGATTCCTTGATGTGTAGGAGTGCATTTGATGCATAATAGGTGCTCAAAAGCTGTTGAATAAACAAATGAGTGGAGGAGCGAACCCCTCTGAGGCAAACGTGCATGAGACCAGAACGGATGGGCACTGGAGAGGTGGAATGGGCCTGGGGATAATAACCCACCTCCCTGGGAAAGAAGAACAAGTCATGAAAATGCCGACAAGTCGACCAAGACCAAAGCAGGACACGATGAACGCCAGGCGTTCCCTCTGAGAAAGCTGCCCGGCCACTCAGCGGGACGCCAGATAGAGCTGTTGACTTTCTCCTGACTTTGCGTCTGACCTGAAAGAACAGGAGAAAGAGGGAAGCTGCCTGGAAGGATGAAATTACACCGGACAACTTAATGAAAAATTCTCAGTTCCCACTGAGGCATTAAATAGTTGATTTCCACATGGAAGCCTCCATCGCTTGTGACAAACTGTTTCTTTATTTTTCCACAGAAATGTTAGAGACGAAAAAGATGAACCGAGAAGACCTCCTCTGACTGCAGCCGTGTCGGTGAGCTTCGTTGCTCAGCAGTGAAGATCCAGCCAGCAGCGGAAGAACAGGAGCATCCAAAGATGGATTATGCTTTCGCTTCCAATTAGAATGGGCTATTAATTACATGTTTTGAATTGACTTGAGTTATAAATTGCTCATAGGGAAAGAGAGCTGTTTTCTTTTTCCCATGTAGTTCAGCATCACCACCTTCCATCGGCAAAAAATAAAGTCTTCTCTTGAGAGATTTTCAAATTTCAGTAACTGAGGTTGTTAAACAAGGAAAGGCAAGTTTAGCTCTGAGAGCTCGGAAGTAATTCACATTTGGCTAATTTGGGACTCTCAGGCTGGCCATCACGTCTTTAGATCACTCGGGTCGACTCTGAATTAAAGGTGGCATCCCAAATCGCTGCAATTAATCTGCCAAGTACACTCGCCACCGAGTGTCAGGATTTCACCCGGTAGGGTCTTCAAAAAGCTTGGCACGGTTGATACACTGACAGTCGCAAAACAGCTAATTTCGACTGAGTTAAGAACTGCAACGGCTGTATTGATCTGTTAAACACCGTGCCATATTTGAGTGGGAGGTGACTCCTGATCTCTCTCTTAAAACCCTCACAGATTAAAGTCACGTGCCGGTCTGTGTATGAAACGAACATTTCAACATTTAATCCTGGAGCACTGTATTTGAGGTGTGCTCGACCTTTATGTCCAACTCTTTTTCTCTGCCATTTCGTTAAGTACTGGCTAGAAGACCAAAACACAGCCTTAAGCCAGAAGCCCGGGAAATACCTACACAAAACACGATTTGAGCTTTGGATCAAGATTTCATGACTTTTTAGGATGAAATACCTCCAGTGAGACACCGGGGAAGAAGAGGGAAAGGTGCCTTTCATTTTACGCCATTCCCTCAGCTAGTTCACTCCACAAACGACACATTCATCTCTCCTATTGGCATTTGGACCTGGTAGGAACCGGAGTCACAGTCACTGAGGGATGAGTCAGAACTTAGTAATTATGTTTTCTGCTTCGTTCCCTTAATTCTTTTTAAAATGTCATTTTTTAACCCATCAAAAAATGCTCACTTTGGAAAACCTGAAAAACTACAGAAAAAAATGCGTAAGAAAATAAAAATTACCCATAACCTTATCACCCAAATACACATGTGTGTACCACCACCAGCTCTGGTTTATGCATATATATGCATCATTTCAATAAACATATATGCATGTTTACCTATTCTATATAATAAATATATGTGTGTGTGTGTATATATATATATAAAACCAAGTAGTTCTAAAGAAAGCTTGTGCCAAGCTACCAATGACAATCCCGCTAGCAGCGCGTGAGAGCTTGGTGATTTTGAGGTGCTTGCATCTTTAGCCAGCACTTTGATGTCTTCCTTTCTTCCACCAACCTGCCTTCTAATTCCACAGGGCAGAGAACAAATGCTCTGACTGATTCCATCAGGATTTGGTGTAAAATGTCCCCACTCCCCACCCTCTCGCCCCCACCCCTGCTATAGCAGTGGCTAACTGCCTAAGCAATCCACATAGTGGACAGCTTGTTTGTGCAGGGGGCCCAGGTGCATTGAGAAGCTCTGGAGGGTGACATGCACATTTTATTCTGGAAACATGGAGGTCCTGAGTTGGCACATAAATGGATGGTCTTAACTTGGCTAAAACGTATCTGCGCTGGTGTAGTGGGTTGAATCGTGGCCCTCCAAAGATATGTCTACCCAAAACCAAAGCATGAGATCTTATCTGGAGCACGTATCTTTGCAAATATAATTAAGGCAAGAATTTTTTTTTTCTTTGAGACAGAGTCTCACTCTGTCACCCAGGCTGGAGTGCAATGGTATGATCTCAGCTCACTGCAACCTCTGCCTCCTGGGTTCAAGCAATTATCATGCCTCAATCTCTAGAGTAGCTAGGATTACAGGCATCCACCACCACACTGGACTAATTTTTGTATTTTTAGTAGAGACAGGGTTACCCCATGTTGACCAGGCTGGTCTCGAACTCCTGGCCTCAATTGATCAACCCGCCTCAGCCTCCCATAGTGCTGGGATTACAGGCATGAGCCACTGCACCCAGCCAAGGTGAGGATCTTGAGATGAGGTCACCCTGGATTTGGCCCTAAAGCTGAGAATGAGGATCCTGACAAGAGAGTGAAGAGGAGAAGACAGAGAGACACAGGGAGGAGGCCACGTGAACACAGAGGCAGAGATGGGAGCAATGCAGCCTCAGGCCAAAGAATGTGGAGTCACCAGGAGCTGGAGGAGGCAGGAGGGAGCCTCCCCTAGAGCCTCTGAAGGGAGCACAGCTCTGGCCACCCCTGATTTCAGATTCCAGCCTCCAGACTGGAGTGACAACCTCTGTTGTTTTAAACTTCTAAGTTGTGGTGACCTCTTTTTTTTTTTTTTTTTTTTTGAGACAGAGTTTTGCTCTTGTCACCCAGGCTGGAGGGCAGTGGTGCGATCTTGGCTCACTGAAACCTCTGCCTCCTGGGTTCAAGTGATTCTCCTGCCTCAGCCTCCTGAGTACACGCCACCTTCTCTGTCCCTCAATGTGCCTGTGGCCCCTGCAGACGCCTGTCCCACCTTCCCTGTCCTGCATTCGGCGCCAGGGACTCACTGGTAAGGATGGATGAGCCGCTTGCTCACCCAGTGGCTTCTAGGAATGGGGGTACCAGCAGCCAAGCAGAAGAAGGAGGAGAGTGGGTGTTCCTCCCTGCGGGGGCTGGGACTGGAGAGGCTGCACCCCTCCACACAAGGCTGCAGCTCCTATCAAAGCGCCCTCTCCACACAGCTTTCTCTCTCCAGGTATGGGAACCGCTCCCACCCCTGCTCTTCGGGTCTATAGATTTGAAGCTTCCCCCTCTATTAGTCCCAGAGATGCACCAATCCATGCGATGTTCCTAGACTCTGCCGCAACTGTGTAAGTCATCCTTGTATGAAACTCTTCTCAAAGCTGGATGGGGCCACCTATTTCTGTGGCATGGTTACATAAGTATATCATGGTATTATTGCATGCTTTATGTATGTTCAAAGTTCTCCATGACAAAAAGTTTAGAAAAATGTAACAGAAGTTTTTTTTAAAAAAGAAGGCTGAGGCAGAACACTGCTCCAATCTCCTGCAAGATGATCCAGCTGCCACCTCCCTACCTCCTCATGTTTGCAAGATGACTGTTGGAGCTCCAGCCATCACACCTGAGTTCTGGACAGGAAGAAGCCATAGGCAAAGGGTAAAAGTCATCTGTTTCTGGTAATGTCACATCTAGTAAATTCTGTTTACAACATATATGCTGGGACTGTGACTCATGATCACAGGCAGACCGGAGGGATGTAGTATTGCTACCTGAGCACATTGGCTTCTTTGAACAAAACTGGGGTTTAGTTGGTAAGAAAAGAAGAGACAGTAGGTATTGGGTATGCAATTAGCATTCTCTGCCACTGAGGGTGAATTCACGTAGAGGAAGCAAAAAGTTTACCAGTGAGAAAAGGTCACCAGTGAGAAGATCTCGCAACAGGTTCAGAAAGGCATGAGAGCACCCTCAGTCATGGCCAGAGCAAAACCCATGGATTTAGTGACGGGATTCACCAAACCCAAAGCTTGACTGCACTCAGATGGAAGCTTTTACACTTGACCTGTCAGTGCCTTGGACTAATCCCATTCCAGACTTCCAAATAGCCTTGTTCACCAACAGCGTTCAAGTAATTATAAACCGCTTTCATTGCAATCCAACCCATACTAACGTAAGCAAATAGCATAATTTATTTTAAAGGTAAGAGAGGTCAGTTGGAACCAAAAGATAAGAACTATCTCAGGAACGACCAGAATCAGGGACTGGAGTGCCTTTGGATCGCTCCCTCTCTCACATTCTGCTTTTTTCTGTACCCTTTCTTATATTTTCTTCTCTCCTTTGTGGCTCCAAATTGTCAGGGAAAGATTCTGATTGCCTGTTGTCTTGAAACAAGCATTTATTCCTGGTCCAACAAACTGTGACCAGAGGAAGAGTTCTGAGGAAGAGGCTGTATATGATATATCATTAATAACCATATTAGTCCATTCTCACATGGCTATAAAGAACTGCTTGACACTGGGTAATTTACAAAGAAAAGAGGTTTAATTGACTCACAGTTCCACATGGCTGGGGAGGCCGCAGGAAACTTACAAGCATGGTGGAAGGGGTAGCAGGCACATCTTACATGGTGGCAGGTGAGAGAGAGTATGTAGGAGGAACTGTCAACACTCATAAAATCATCAGATCTTGTGAGAACTCGCTGTCACAAGAACAGCATCGGGGAAATCACCGCCATGATCCAATCACCTCCCACCAGGTCCTGCCCTCAACATGTGGGGATTATGGGGATTATAATTTGAGATGAGATTTGGGTGGGGTCACAGAGCCAAACCATATCAATAACTACAATAACTACATATTGATACATATCAATAACTACAAATATATATATATATATTCTTGATGATAATTCAGACATTTTAAACATTTGCAACATTAAAGACTAAAAATGATCTTAGTCAAAGGGTGATGCAAATGCTTTAGACCAGTCAACCACAAAGATTATGACTTTGATTGGTCTTATTTGACCGTTTTTGAAAACTTCACTGAGAATATAGACATTGGTGTCTCATAATCTTCTTCAAACTGACTTTGTTTTCCACTGGTCCCCTCATTAAGGCGGTAAATGAAACTTAACATAGTTTCATTGGTAGAATTGTATTTGTAACATTTTGAAATTTCTATTTGTAACCTTGCTCATGTGGTAATCTTCTACCTTCTGTAAAATTCATGCTTTAACATCTGCCTGGTAAGCACATGCTGGGCACTCCTGGTTCTGGACAGGACGTCTGAGGTGTCTAAGGTCACCTTGCCTTGCCTTGCCTTGCCTCCCTCATTCCCTAACCCTCACCACCACTTCCCACCACTTAGGAGCACTTTTCAAATACAAACCAATCAATTCAGAGTCCATACCTACAACTACCTTCCTTATCAGGCTCTCACACCCTAGAGGTCAGTATCCACCTGCCCAATCACCCCAAAGCCAGGCACCAGACAACTAGAGGCAGCCCCTATGCTCAGAACTATTCAAGCAAGTCAATACTAAGCCTCACTTATTCCTGCCCATGGAAACCACAATAAAGTGTCTTCCTTGCATATTCCTCTCTCTGTGTCTCCTGAGCAACCCTGGTGCATCCTGTGGGGTGAGACGTGTCCCCTCCTCTTGGGAACTGTGAGTGACAGCTATCATTTGAATGGCAGTCATCTCAGATCTGTTGGTCTTGCCACAACCAAAATTTCCTATTCATACTCTGTACTTGAGAATAGACAGCACCAAGATCATCTCTTCCTCCCCTGCCGCAAGGTCACTGGGCCCAACACCTCCCCCAGCTGTGTCCTCTACTCTCAGATCACTGTGTTTAGTTGATCTCAGGGATGGCGACAGAGGGGATGTGGCACACACCCCGCCCCTCCTGCATCCCACTCCCGGCTCCCACCCTGGCCCCTATCCCAGCCTGGGCCACCTTCTCATAAACCCGGGGGACTTGATTCATCTATTTTCTTTCCAATCTGTTAATTAAAGCACAGACTTTAAGCCTGAGTCCTTCAGGATTTTGAGTCTAATACCCATCTAGACCTTGCATTTTGAACATTAAAATCATTCTCTCTCAAAAAAACCCTGCTTTGCAATTCAGTAGCTTTGTTTCTCAAGACTATTGTTTCCTCTCTCATAACATTCAAAAGCCTCCTCAGACACTCAGAGCCAAGAATTTGACTCTTGATGACCTGAATTTGGCTGTGTCGATGGCCACCTCCACCCCCAAATGCAGTAAGCTCAGAATAGTGTAATTTTCATAGTGAATTATATGTGCATGTATGTGTATATGTGTGCAAAACAAAATACTTACCAGTTAATATCTGAGTTTATTATTCTGCCACTAAAAAACAGAACAAATGTTTACCACAGGCAGTATCATAGCTTATGAGGTTTATCCAAAGAATAGTTATTTGTAGATTACTAAAGACATTCTAAAACCAATAAAGTCTCATTGTATTGAGAACTCAATAATCAAAATTCCCTCTCCATGCCTCTTATCAACAAATAACAATCGTTATGTCAGAGGCATTTGAACCAGAGCAACTCCATCTTGAACACGGGCTGGCTAAAATGAGGCTGAGACCTACTGTGCTGCCTTCCCAGGAGGTTAAGGCATTGTAAGTCACGGGATGAGATAGGAGGTCAGCGCAAGACACAGATAATAATGACCTTGCTGATAAAACAGATTGCATAAAGAAGTCAGCCAAATCCCACCAAAACCAAGGTGGTGACGAGAGTGACCTCTGGTCGTCCTCACACAGCTCATTATGCGCTAACTATAATGCATTAGGAGGCTAAAAGACCCTCCTACCAGTGCCATGACAGTTTACAAATGTAACTTCCTGACATTACCCTATATGGTCTGAAAGGGAGAGGATCCCTTGGTTCTGGGAATTGCCCACTCCTTTCCTGCAAAACTCATGAATAATTCACCCCTTATTTAGCATACAATCAAGAAATCACCATAAAATAGCCAACAGTAACCCATACTGCTGCTCTGCCTATGGAGTAGCCATTGTTTATTCCTTTACTTGTTTTTTTTTTGAGACGGAGTCTTGCTCTGTCGCCCAGCTGGAGTGCAGTGGTGCGATCTCGGCTCACTGCAACCTGGGCCTCCCAGGTTCAAGTGATTCTTCTGCCTCAGCCTCCTGAGTAGCTGGGACTATAGGCGTGCACCACCAAGCCTGGCTTATTTTTTGTATTTTAGTAGAGACATGGTTTCTCCATGTTGGCCAGGATGGTCTCAATCTCCTGACCTCGTGATCCACCTGCCTTGGCCTCCCAAAGTGCTGGGATTACGGGCATAATCCGTGAGCCACCGGGCCTGGCCTATTCCTTTACTTTCTTAATAAACTTGCTTTTGCTGCAGGATTTTTCCTTAATTCAGCTAAAGACAGGGTCCTTGTCACATGGCCATGAAAACTGAGGCTTGCAGACTATTTGAAGGGTGAGTAGGGCAGGGTTTTATTGGGTGAAACGGAAGAAAAGAGGAAACAGGGACTCTCCACAAAGACAGAGTCCTGGCTGGGGCTCATTACAGAAGATGGGTCAGGCTCCTCCGTGCTGCAAACAGTGTAGACTTCAGTAGCTCCACCCCAGTGTGCACTCCTCCCCGTACACAGGCCGGCTGGAGTTCTGCCAGGGAGGCCTTCCCACCTGTCTTCTCACTGTATGGACTTGCTCCGAATTATTTCTTGTGCAAGATCCAAGAACGCTCTCTTGGGGTCTGGATCAGGACCCCTTTCTGGTAACACTTATACTATGCACTTCATTCAAAGTAAATGTGAGAATATGGAAACTGATGGTTTCCTTTGGCCTGAGTTGGACATTTGTCTAGCCCATGTGCAAACTGGATATCACAGGGTACAGCTGGCAACTGTATGAGGGAGGAGTTGGGGGAGAGAGAGACAGAGACAGAGAGAACCAGAGAGAGGATGAGAGAGCACAGTAGGCTGGGGGCCATGGCTCACAACTGTAATCCTAACACTTTGGGAGGCCGAGGTGGGTGTGTCGCTTGAGGTCAGGAGAACAGTCTGGCCAACATGGTGAAAACCCACCTCTACTAAAAATACAAAAATTAGCCAGGCATAATGGTGCACACCTGTAATCCCAGCTACTTGGGAGGCTGAGGTAGGAGAATCACTTGAACCTGGGAGGCAGAGGTTCCAGTGAGCAAAGATTGCACCACTGCACTGTAGCCTGGGCAGTAGAGTGAGACTCTGTCTCAAAAAAAAAAAAAAAAAAGGAAAAGGAGAGACAGCACAGTGGACACAGGCCAGCTGGCCATGCTTCCCAGCTCCTGCCCTTCCTCCCCCCATCTCAGGACCAGGTTCAGGGCCTTGGCTTTCTCACTTGTAAATATATGGGGTGGTTTGAGGATTAACTGAACTATTGTGGATAAGATACTGTCGAATAACAAGTAAACCTGGACTCTGGAAGGGACTTTATTCTAACGGATCCCTAAGGGGGCAGGATGGGATGACGGCAATGTGGAGAGGGCTCTAACTGTGAGTTCTGCCAGTCTCCAGGGTCAGGCAGCCTGGACTTTTTCTTGGGAGGCGCAAGCAAGCTAGGAAGAGCTGGTGCAGTGCGAGGAGCTGGTGCAGTGTGAGGAGCTGGGGTGAGGGTGGCAAAAACCAGACAGCAGATCCAAATAGTTTTGCCTTGGGCTGTCTGCTCCTAGGAGGGGCTGCTGGGGGCCATCTCAGCTCAGGCTGGGGAGTGAGGCAGGCCTGGGAGAAGAAGAGGGGCTTTAATAAAGTTTGGTTCACATGCATTTTGTTCTGGTCCACCATGGGGGTACAGTTCAGCTCAGTCACCAATGAGGCAAAGATTGAGATTTTGGAGGGGCTGTATCTGGCCTTGTCACAGGTAAACATAGGAGTGTCTGCAAGTCTCATCCCATTCGGGGAAGGGGCTCTTTGCAATGAGGGGTGACCTGACCTTTGCTGTCTTCCAGGGTCAGCAGGCAGGGAACATCTCCAGGGACTATGGGAAGCTAATCCACTTGAGCATCAGCTGGTTTTACAGCCTCCTGCCCCACAGCCTGTCCTTCCCCAAACCCTGGGTAGAATGTGGTCACCTTGTTGGCTGGAATTCTCTCCTGACAGCCCCAGCAACTTACAGATGAGCCTGACTGAGCCTTCCTCAGTGCCGTGCTAAAGCCTCCATCCCGGGAGGCGCTACAGCTTCATCACCATCACACGTGACCTGTGCTGACATGAGACTCACTGTGTCTTTGCAGCTGCGGCCCAACCTCTACATGCAACACCACACCATCTCCCCTGTCGCCGACCCCATAGGCCCGCCTGTCACTTCCCCCAAGGGAGACGCTGCTTTGAGGAACCCTCCCCAGTGCTCTCCTTACTTCAGTCCAGTAGTAAAATTCCTATTGATCAAAACCTGCATTGTGGTGGAGTTATTTGTAACTCGCCAGGTGAATGAACCTGGGTATTTTTCAGGCATCACAGAGCTCGAGAAGTTCAATGTTGTCAGCACTGAGCACTGCCTGGCACACAGTAGCTGTTCAGTTAATGTTTTCTGCGGTGGACAGAAGTGGAGCACTGTCCCCATCTGACAGTGTCTGAGTCATAAACGTGGCTTTGTTCTAAATCCTCTCATGACTGGCAGTTGTTGACAGAATGGCTAAGCCCTTGAGTGCATTTAGACATCGGGAGAGACAGGACAGAGAAACACAGAGAGGGACACTTTCTTCACAAACCCAAATCCAGCTGGTGATTAGACTCAGTAAGCTGTTTTTCCATATATTTCTAAAATCAAGGAATTTGCACCAAATACTGAGTCAGAAACCTATTATAGTCGACTGTACTATCAATGACCGGCCTGTGGTCTGTTAGGAACGGGGCTGCACAGCAGCAGGCAAGCGAGCAAAGCTCCATCTGTATTTATAGCCACTCCCCATTGTTCCTATTACCACGGTCCACCTCCAGTCAGGTCAGCGGCAGGATTAAATACTCACAGAAGTGTGGACCCCATCGTGAACTGCATATGCAGGGATCTAGGTTGCGTGTTCCTTACGAGAATCTGATGCCTGATCATCCGTCACTGTCTCCCATCGTGCGCAGATAGAACCATCTAGTTGCAGGAAAACAAGCTCAGTGCTCCCAGTGATTCCACATTATGGTGAGTTGTAGAATTATTTCATCATATGTCACAATGTAATAATAATAAAGTGGACAATAAATGCAATGTACTTGAATCATCCTCACACCATCCCCCCCACCCCAGTCCACGGAAAAGCTATCTTCCACGAAACCAGTCCCTGCTGCCAAAAAGTTTGGGGACTGCTGAACTATACTGCTTGGCACCCTGATCTCTGGATTCTTGCAAACATCTGGCTGTTAACCTTTCTGCCATATTTTTATATGAGATGGTAAAATGAACATACACATGCTAAAGACAACAATCTGTTTTCAATGAAGCATGACAGTTTTACTAGTTGAGGCTTCCCAAGGTGCTTAGGGTGATTTCAAAGGCCTCTAATGAAAAAGGCATGACTATGGGATTTTTTTTTCTTCTTCTTTCTTTTTTCTTTTCTAAGGAGAACGCTTTTGAAGCTTTTGTAATTTAGCAGAATTGTGTTATATTTTAGGAGGACAATTCTCTCAGCCTAAATTTTTAAGGACCATTTATGAGTCTGAAAGAAGTAAATTATAAAATAATCTCCTTAAAATAGATTGTGGCCACGGAGGCAGATGAAGTTGTTCCTTTTAACAAACCCCTCCCTTTTTTTTGTATTCATTTTTCCCAGAAATTCCTTTACAAAGATTCTCTTAGAAATTATGCCGGGCGCAGTGGCTCAAGCCTGTAATCCCAGCACTTTGGGAGGCCGAGACGGGCGGATCACGAGGTCAGGAGATCGAGACCATCCTGGCTAACACGGTGAAACCCCGTCTCTACTAAAAATACAAAAACTAGCCGGGTGAACTGGCGGGCGCCTGTAGTCCCAGCTACTCGGGAGGCTGAGGCAGGAGAATGGCGTAAACCCGGGAGGCGGAGCTTGCAGTGAGCTGAGATCCGGCCACTGCATTCCAGCCCTGGTGACAGAGTGAGACTCTGCCTCAAAAAAAAAAAAAAAAAAGAAATTATTTGCAGCATCTTGGATGTGGTTTTTATCCTGAAAAATTGTTGAGGCTGAATAGCCCTTAGGTCACGTTCCCAGTGACTTTTGATCCTAACTTCTTTGTTAGAGATGACTCCGTAACATCGTGGAACACTTTCCATGAGAATGCATTAATGTTCACGCCTGTCATCCCAGCACTTGGGGAGGCCAAGGTCGGTGGATCACAAAGTCAGGAGTTTAAGACCAGCATGACCAAGATGGTGAAACCCCATCTCTACTAAAAATACAAAAATTAGCTGGTGTGGTGGTGGGTGCCTGTAATCCCCAGCTACTCAGGAGGCTGAGGCAGAAGAATCGCTTGAATCTGGGAGGCAGAGGTTGCAGTAAGCCAAGATCATGCCACTGCATTTTAGCCTGGGTGACAGAACAAGACTCCGTCTCAAAAAAAAAAAAAAAAAAGGAGAATGCATTCTAACAAGATTTAATTAATACTAATTAATTAAATTAGTGAAGCACCCGGAAGGTAACCCCAGCCCCCAAAACACAGCCTGAACCAATTATTCTAATAAAAACTTATAGAATGAATGAATGAATGGTTAAATAGATGCTGTCAGAACAGGAAAAAATAAACTCCACAGGAAGATGGGAATATTTCCACATTTCCTGCTGGAGATTCAGTTCTGAACCTCAAAACAGAATGGCTTGGAGAGTCAGACGGTCAGAGGTTGACTTTCTTTCATTGAGCTTAGGGGCTGAAAATCTTGACTGTGCATAGGATATGATGTGCAGGGCTGTACATACGTGATCAGACATGTACATACGTGATCAGACATGTACATACGTGATCAGACATGCCATACGTTGGGGAGTTTTCAAGGAGAATTTTGACTATACGAGATTTTGGTTTTAAATGCTACCTCTAGAACCTACACTCTGCCTAAGATGGCCTTCCATTGTATCTCATTTTTAATATCAATTCTTGATTTGTTTTAGTCAAGCTGACTCATGGATCCCTTCAGAAGAGATTTCTATTTCCCAAGATCCTCCAACAGGAACAACAATGCACCTAGTCATTCAGGGTAGTCATAAAAACATTCAGAAGGGCCAAAACTGGGCCGGGTTCAGTGGCTCACACCTGTAATCCCAACAATTTGGGAGGCCAAGGCAGGAGGATCATTTGAGGTCAGGAGTTTAAGGCCAGCTTGGCCAACACAGTGAAACCCTATCTCTACCAAAAAATACACAAAAATTAGCTGAGCACGGTGGTGTGCACTTGTAGTCGCAGCTACTCGGGAGGCCAAGGCAGGAGGATCATTTGAAGTCAGGAGTTTGAGGCCAGCTTGGCCAACACAGTGAAACCCTGTCTCTACCAAAAAACACACAAAAATTAGCTGAGCATGGTGGCGCGCACCTGTAGTTGCAGCTACTCGGGAGGCTGAGGCAGGAGAATCACTTGTACCCAGGAGGTGGAGGCTGCAGTGAACTGAGATCATGCCATTGCACTCCAGCCTGGGTGACACAGTGAGACTCTGTATCAAAAAAAAAAAAAAAAAAAAAAAAAAAAAAAAAAAAAAAGAAGGGCCCAAATTATAAATACAGTTGATACATTTAATTGTGTTGTGTTTTCCAAGATTGTGTCTCACCTAACATGGAGGGACATCTTAGGAGATTCAGATGAAACCCTATGTACTCTTTCACTCTGAGTTTTTAATTTATGAGCTGCAGGGTTTGAAGCACTAATCAATACAAGCAGTTGGCTGAGGACTCATTTTACAAATGAGGCTCTTGGGGAGGAAAGGTGGGCTGTGTCACAGTGGACTCAAAGGCTAAACTAAAACCTGCTGGAAAACACTTTTCTTGGCACTAAAAGGTATTTAGTGATTAATAAAAAGTAGGGGCCGGGCACAGTGGCTCAAGCCTGTAATCCCAGCACTTTGGGAGGCCGAGACGGGCGGATCACGAGGTCAGGAGATCGAGATATCTTGGCTAACATGGTGAAACCCCGTCTCTACTAAAAAATACAAAAAACTAGCTGGGCGAGGTGGCGGGCGCCTGTAGTCCAGCTACTCAGGAGGCTGAGGCAGGAGAATGGCGTAAACCCAGGAGGCGGAGCTTGCAGTGAGCTGAGATCCAGCCACTGCACTCTAGTCTGGGCAACAGAGCGAGACTCCATCTCAAAAAAAAAAAAAAAAAAAAAGTAGGATGCCTGTAACCATTGGAGACACTAAACCCAGTTCATCTCAATAGCTGCTACAGCTGCAAGCTGCCCCTAAAATATGCATTCTCCCTTTTTTTGTCATAGATCCCAGCTTTTCAACCAGACACATGGCTGCTCAGAAAACCCTGCATTTCCAAGATTCCCTTGCAGCTAGGTGTGGCCATGGGAAGTAAGTGGAGGTGAAGATTGTCCTGAAAGGAAGGAGAGAGACGTTTTCATTCCTGCCTTCCATTTTCCTGCAGCCTGGAATTCAGGCATGATGCTGTAGCATGGGCAGCCACCTTGCACCGTGAGGTAGAGACAGCCACATACTGAGGATGGAAGAACAGGATGGAAGGAGCCTGGATCTTTGCCCCATACCTGCTCGGTGAATCTCTTGAAAGAGAGAAAATATGCATCCTCTTTTGCTTAAGCCACTGTTTATTATGGATCTTACGTCTGTTTGAACCAAATGTTATCCTGATGCCCTGCCACTCCATAGCAGTGTCGAGTCGGTCCCTCTTCCTGACTCTTAGGTGTGTAAAATGTTTAAAATAAATACTAACAGGATGTAAATACATTGAAAGGTAAAATTGCAAATGTTGCAAAAGATGCAGGATTTGTTGAAATTGGTGAATTGGATGTTGGAGAATTACTTGGACCACAGGCACGTTAGGCTCTGGCAGTGCTGGAAACTGGCTAAGAATTGAGGACAAACCCAGCAGGAGAATGAGGGGACAGGCCTCGCAGAAGAAAACTTCAGTTTCAAAGGAAGAAGAGAATCTCTGAGGGGTATTGATGAGGTCCTAGCACGTTGTTTCTTACTTATTTGTATGAAATATCTCTTGGCCTGGCTGGGCACGGTGGTTCATGCCTGTAATCCCAGCACTGTGGGAGGCCAAGGTAAGCAGATTACTTGAGGCCAGGAGTTCGAGACCAGCCTGGTCAACATGACAAAACCCTGTCTCTGCTAAAAATACAAAAATTAGCCAGACATGGTGGTGCTTGTCTGTAGTCCCAGCTACTTGGGAGGCTGAGGCAGGAGAATTGCTTGAACCCAGGAGTCAGAGGTTGTAGTGAGCCGAGATCACACCACTGCACTCCAGCCTGGGCAACAGGGTGAGACTCCATCTCAAAAAAAAAAAACCAGAAAGAAAAGAAAAGGAAAAAGAAATATCTCTTGGCCTTATACTCATAATGTCGTTTTCTTTTCTTTTCTTTTCCTTTTTAAATAGAGACAGGGTCTGGCTCTGTCTCCCAGGCTGGAGTGTAACGGGGCCATTATAGCTCACGACAACCTCAAACTCCTGGATTGGAGCAATCCTCCGGCCTCAGCCACCCAAGTAGCTGGGACTATAGGCATGTGCTGCCATGTCTGGCTAATCTGGCTAGTTTTTTGCTATTTTTTGTAGACATGGGGTCTCACTATGCTGCTCAGGCTGGTCTCAAACTCCTGGGCTCAAGTGATCCTCCCACCTTGGCCTCCCAAAGCACTGGGATTATAGGTGTGAGCCACAGGATACTGTTCCTGTTATGCCCACACAAATTTTGTTCAACATAAGACAGATTTAACCTATTTTCATAATTTTGGGCTTCATTTTTCAGTATGAAGTCACAATCCAGCCTTTTCTTAGACTGTCCTTGTTTTCCATGAAATTCTGGTCCCTGTTCGAACGGATGATGTCAGTCAGCAGCTGCCAGCTTCTGCTGCACATGGGGTCCCACTGGGGTGTTTCGGGCCTGGGTCTCCCCTGACAGTCTGATTCCTTTGGTCAGGGACGCCGCCTGAGTATCCAGATTTCTCAAAGACAAGGCTGGGAGCCGCTGTTTCCAGTGGCCCTGCCAGCTGCGGCTGATCCCAGGTAGGCAGATCTCAGCTCACACCATTCCCACATCAGCTCCTACCACTGACCGACCATTTAAAGTGACATTAGAATCAGAGAGGGGAAGTGAGGATGGGGACTGGGAAGATGCAAGGAAACAAAAAAAGGAGAGAGGGAGGGAGGGGGAAGACAAACGTTTCTTCATCAGGAAAAGGATAAGAAGAGCTAGCTCTCCCGTCTCATAAGAAGCTCCAGATAAATGCTAAAAAAGGCAAGTTCAACCACCAGGGACGCGTCAAGGGAAGAGGTCCTGTAGCTCCATGCAAAGTACTACTGCAGAGGCCAAAAGAGGAAAGCAACGAACACCTGACACCAAGACACCTGCTGTGAGCTCACGTTTTCAAAATTCCAGCCTTAACTGTATCCGAGGAGGGTGGTCTTCACCACTTTCCAGATCCGCAGGGCTGGCAAGGTTCTGACTGCGCCCGCGCAATCCCATTGGCAAAGGGAGCCCATGCAGTCTGGTTTTGTAAACTGTAAGACGCACGATGAACCTCTGAAGGTGGAAAAGGTACCCTGTCTTACTGCTTTACTGTGAGAGTGTGGGAAGGGGCTGAAGAGTGGTATTTAAGGAGAAGCTGTAAGCCTCAACTCATCACTCGGACCTGCAACCCAGTGTCAGCCATGCCTCTCGCTACATGACACTAAGTTATTAGATACATATATGTATATGTGTGTATATATTATATATATGTGTGTATATATGTATATATACCCATAATATATGTATATATACATAAATGTACATATTATATTGTATATATATAGTGTGTATATACACATATATACACACAATATATGTGTGTATACATATATGTGTATTTATATATATACACACACACACACATATATATATAGTGTTTTGTTTCTGTTTGAGGCAGTCTTGCTCTGTCACCCAGATGGGAGTGATGTGGCATGATCTCGGCTCACTACAATCTCCACCTCCTGGGTTCAAGCAATTCTCCTGCCTCAGCCTCCCTAGTAGCTGGGATTACAGGCATGTGCCACCATGCCTGGCTAATTTTTGTGTTTTTAATAGAGACAGGGTTTTGAACCATGTTGGCTAGGTTGGTCTTGAACTCCAACTCCTGGCCTTAAGTGATCCGCCTGCCTGGGCCTCCCAAAGTGCTGGGATTACAAGCATGAGCCACTGAACCTGGCTTAGTGTTATTTTTATTAAAAGTATTTCCCTCAATATGTAAAGGTTATAGTATCTCAGTTTTATCCTGAAATGTATTTTTGAGTCATTCAAACCTGTACATCAGCAAACTAAAAACTACACACAAAATGTTTGAACATTTTATCCACAGGAAAAGAAATCATTATATCCAAAGGACACCTGTGCTCATATGTTTATTGCAGCACTATTCACAATAGCAAAGATGCAGAATCAACCTAAGTGTCCATCAATGGAGGACTCGATAAAGTAAATGTGGGGCCGGGCGCGGTGACTCACGCCTGTGATCCCAGCACTTTGGGAGGTCGAGGTGGGCGATCACCTGAGGTTGGAAGTTTGAGATCAACCAGGCCAACATGGAGAAACCCTGTCTCTACTAAAACTACAAAATTAGCTGGGCATAGTGGTGCGTGCCTGTAGTCTCAGCTACTTGGGAGGCTGAGGCAGGAGAATCTCTTGAAGCTGGGAGGCGTAGATTGAGGTGAGCTGAGATTGTGCCACTACACCCCAGCATGGGCAACAAGAGCAAAACTCCGTCCAAAAAAAAATGTGGAATATATATACACAATGAATACTATTCAGCCATGAAAAGGAAGGAAATCATGTCTTTTGCAGCAACATGGATAGAAGTGGAGGTCATTATTATATTCAGTGATACAACTTAGAAACAGAAAGACAAATCTTGCAAATTTTCCTTGTAAGCGGGAGCTAAATAATGTGTACACATGGAAGCAGAGTGTGGAATGCTGGGCCTTCGAGGGCTGAGAGGGAAGAGGGGAGGATGAGGGTTGCTTGGCGGGCATGGTGTGCATTGCCCAGTGATCGATGCCCCGAAGACCCTGACCTCACCACCGTGCAATATATCAACAGAGCAGAACTGCATGTGTGCCCCATGAATATATACAAATAAAAATAAATACATGTTTAGGTCAGGCGTGGTGGCTCATACTTGTAATCTCAGCACTTTGGGAGGCCAAGGCGGGCGGACCACTTGAGGTCAGGAGTTCGAGACCAGCCTGACCAACATGGTGAAACCCCATCTCTACTAAAAATACAAATAAAAATACAAATACCATATACAAATAAAAACAAATACATGTTTAGGCCACGCATGGTGGCGGGCACCTATAATCCCAGCTACTCAGGAGGATGAGGCAGGAGAATCACTTGAACCCAGGTAGCAGAGGCTGCAGTGAGCTGAGATCGCACCACTGCACTCCAGCCTGGGTGACAGAGCAAGACTCTGTCTCAAAAATAATAATAAAAATAAATAAATGTTTAAACATAAAGTGAACCAAGTATGAAACTGACACCATGTAGAACCCTCATGAAAAAGCCCTGGTTTTACATCTATACTTGGGTATTAAAATAGTGGCTGCATTTTAACCCCCACTTAACTAGATGCTAGAGTGTCTGTGCTTCCTTTGAAGATGTGAGGTCTGGCGGGTGGGGAAGGGATCTGCTCCCTGCAGAACACTGCTGACTGTGGGAAGAAACAGAGGCTACTTTCATATGGCTAATGGTGACAGACTTTATTAATGTAAAAACACGCCCTTCCCCCACAGTGCATGGGGCGTGTGCACGTTTTCCTACAAAGACATAAATGGTGATGTGGAGGTACGGTGGAGGTCAAGCATCTACAGGGTCATTCAAGGAGGAACAGATTCAAGCTTTTGGATGATCAGCGTTTTGTAAATAGCAGCATCTTCAGATCTAAGACAAGACTGGACCTGGCAGGACCTTTTCTTTGGGTGGTATTAATTACTCCAGATTCAGACCAGGCTGTCCGCTCCGGGCCCAGGCTCTGCCTCTCCCTCCTCTGTCCCACGCCTAGACATGAAAGCCATAACCCTTGGGTCCCTCAGAGGACAAACACAAGGGGTGGGGGTACGATGGGAGGCATTGTTGACCAGCCCTCTCACTGCTGGGAGCCTCTGCTGTTTCCAGCTAACTGCCTTTCTGGAAAGCGATTCTGTTCCACGATGGAGGCAGTAGAATGAAACATCAAATTACACGGCATAAGATCCAAGCTCGCTGTTCTCATCCCCAGGGCACCAGAGCTTAAGAAGTTTAACTTCAGGCTACTTCTTTTAAAAACAAGATGTAGGTTGTGCCATTAAAAAAAAAAAATGACGGTTGAAAACATGAAAGCAGAAAGTTCAGACATCCTAAAACTTGAAGCCAAGACAGCGCCGGTGGAATCTTCTCCCTCGGCCCTCCTAAGCGCCTGCACCCGCTTTCACCGAATGCTTCCCATGGCAACGCTCTGCCCTGGCTGTGCCTTCTCGCCTCCCTAAAGCAGACTGCTTTCTACCCACAAGAGGTGGGAAACACCGCCTTCCCCATTTGTTGTAAGGAACCTACCGGCATGCAACCATTTCAGTATTCAGTGGAGGTTTTCCCAGGCAAATTCCAGTAGCAGAGGACAAGGAAGACTGCACGTTCTCATGTGACATGGATGACATGGATGGGGCGAGGCCACCATTACCATGATGGCAGGGCTGGCACGGGCTGACCTCACTGTGTGGCTGCAAAGCCCTCCAGAACTGAGCTCCATCCTGCCAAGGGCTGGAGGCTGGTGACCCTTCCAACACCCATCCCTGGGTTCCTGATGTGGGAAGGGGAAGGGCCCACCCTGGACCCAAAGTCCCAGGCCTCCATCTCAGGGTCACTTGAGTGTTTTGCAGGCTACATGTGACGTGGCACTTGTTCCTACCTGGTTTTCCACTCGAATTCAGCCAAGAGGTGGGCAGGGCCTACAAGCAGCCTGGCCACTTTTCTAAAAAGCACAACTTTCAATTCCACCATTGAAAAGTGAGAGGTGCTGGGCGTGAGCTCACTCACAGCACTTTCTATTGTTCAGAGAAGCCTGGGGCCACCCATATGCCTGTCAGAGTCCTGAGATCACAACAAAAATCCTGCTAGGACCCAGCTCAGCTGACATGTCTGTGTTTTGCTTTTGCCTTTCAAACTGGCAATGATGGGTAGAGGTCAGTCAGAAGGCAGGTCGGGGGAGTCTGAACCGTGACTGCTTGAAAATAAGCCTCTATTGTCTGCACCAAAGCCCTAAAGCAGGTAATCAAATTCTCTCCCAAATTCCCTGAAAACCAGTTCCCCTTTCCCTGTCCCGGTCAACCCAGTCACTCATGCACCTCCATCAGGACTGGCCGGTGAACACACCTGGGACAGCATCTGAACGCACAGAAGGATATGGGATAAACGCAGTGGCTCTGGGGACTCACGACCAACATTTTCTAGGATTCTGCTGAGGCTGGTTTTATATGAATGGCACGGGACCCACGTTACCCAGAACTCTGTCTCTGAGTGTCCACCAGAGCCGTGTGTCGGAGAGCAGGTGTCTGATGAGGCAGGGCCCTCAGTCTTCAGTGCTTCCTTCCAGCTTGCTGATGAGCTGTTGGTAGGTGTCTCTTTCCACCTGCCATGAATGATACATTCTCACGTATTCCCGTCCGTTCCCTACAATTTCCTTCTCTAATGCAGGATCACTAACCAGTCTCTTTGCCAGATGAACAAACTCCTGCAGAAAAAGGAGGGAGAAGTAGACATAAATCACTGATGAAGGGAGATTTTGCAAATGCACCCAAGACCCTGTGTCTGCATTAGCTGCTGGTCTTGCCGTTGTCTGCCTCCTGGACCTGGAGAGAGTGACTTTTAGGAGGGATGGGAGTTAATGCAAACATTGAGACTGAATGGGAAATAATATATATGCACAGACACACACACACACAGACACATGTACACACACATGTACACACCCACATGCACACACATGCGCGCACACACATGCACATGCACACACACACATATGCTGGGATGAACATCATAAAAAATACTGGAGCCACCAACTCCCTTCCCTAGATCAACAAGACCACTTGTCTTCCCAAGGACTCTCAGATCCACAATTTCTTCCCTCTCATAAGTGGAGCCTCAGATGTGAACTTCGGTCTTACCCCAGAGTCTGAGTCCCACACAACATGACCCCCACCCCATTTCTTTTCCTTTGTGTTGTTCTGTCCTCTTCCCTGGGTGCAGAGCCAAGCCTGTCCTCACAATACAGGTAGTGTCTGGTGCAGTGGAAAGCACTAGTGCTTCAGAGCCAGATCTGGGTTCAAATTCTTCTGAATGACCTCACTTTGCTGTGTGGCCTTGGGCAAGCTAGTGAGCCTCTCTGGGCCCCACATTTCCCAACTGTGGAGGAGTGATGGGTACTTAATCGGTAAACCCAGCCCTGCCCCAAGTCCCAGGGGCTCCCAGAATGAAGAAGTGAGGGAGGGGGATGTAACAGCCCTTTGTTCTTCTGGTCTTTCTGCAGCTCAGCTTCCGGCTGTGTTTCCGCTTAGGCTCATTACTGAGGAAGGCTTGCAGACCCTTGGCGCAGCCATGAGAGAGTGCTCCTGCTGACCTGGTTTTAATATCAAAGCCCTTCAGGATTTCAGGATTGGAGAAAAAAATTAGAAGTATTTTGACTGTTAAAGGGTATTCAGGGAGAGGAGGGGACCAGTCATTACTCTCCATGCGTGCACATAA
The DNA here is from genome assembly GCF_007565055.1 of Rhinopithecus roxellana. Classification (NCBI taxonomy): domain Eukaryota; kingdom Metazoa; phylum Chordata; class Mammalia; order Primates; family Cercopithecidae; genus Rhinopithecus; species Rhinopithecus roxellana. The sequence continues at coordinate 106,331,179 of NC_044558.1, forward strand.
ATCAACAGCAGAGTTCTTGATGCAGGAGGCGCGGGTTTATATTCACACCCTACCCTTCACGTGAGCGGCAGTGGGTCAGTTTCTAACCCTCCCTGTGCCTCAGCTCCTCAACTGTCAATCAGGGGTAATCACATACTTCTTTCCTAGGGTGTTGAGAGGATAGCAAACGAGTTACTGCAAACAAAGAATGTTGAGCAAAGCCCAGCACATACTTAGCTCTCGTTACCATGGTTATTCCCCTACAGCCCACGTAAATTCCAAGAAGGCAGCAATGTCTAAGATCAATACACAATGCTCTTGCTGTTAAAAAGGAACATAAACATATTCTCCAAATTATTGTTAATTAAATGTTGAATGCCTTTTATAGCTGGCAATATACACAGTAATATTTATGGTACAGTAGAATTATATTTTTATAGATTATGTTTATACTTTATAGTAAATTGGTGGTCGTTTTATAATAAAAATACGTTTATTCCCGTTTCAGGGCAGAACAACATTCTGATTAAAATTATTTGAGATGCTTATAGCTGGGTATATTATTTTATGATGCCGGCCATATCTTTGATTTCTCTCACGTGGAGACGTTGGTGGAAACCCAGTGCCCTCCTTCCCCGCTCTGCTTGCTATTCTTACAGAATGTATGGCCCTTTTACCACAAAATCCTGAATTACAGAGTTTCTAGGAACAGGTTGTGATAAAACATACTCTTCTTTTCTCTCTGCAGAGAAGAGTGAACGAGAAAACACAGACTTAAATAAAGCAAGAGAGAGGGGGGTTATGAGTAAGCAACATCTTGGCTGCTGGCTTAATAAAACCCTGGATGACTGGCAGAAAGAAGGAAAAGAAAACCACTAGAAAAAGCAAACACTCTCTTGAATCATAAGTCACTCCCTGAAGCTCTGGGATTCTTTTCTTCTGGACTAAAAGCTCCTATGCAGCTACATTGGGAATCTGCTGGACACGCGCCTGTGGACATGAGAAATCCACGTGGACACAGACTCTGTCGTTTGCTTGCCAGTGTAGACGGTTTGCAAAGGTGGCCACACCCTCTACCCCTGTATGCATGTCTCTTTGCAATATGACACTGCCACTCTCCCCATTGAGCGGGTGTGGTCTATTCCCCACCCTGACCCGATGACTCTGACTTGGTCGGTAATTTGCTTTGACTGACAGGACATATCAGAAGTGATGCGGTCTGCCTTCCATGCAAAGCTTCAAAAGCTCTTAGAGCTTCCATGGCCCCCAGCTCTGTTAGAGCCCTGGAGACCGCCAGGTAAAGCAAAGCCTGGGCTAGCCTCCTGGGGGAAGGGAGGCCATGTGAACACGGGCACTGACCAATGACCAGCACGAGTGAGGCCGTCTAGGACTATCCAGCTCCAGGCCAGCTGCCAGAAGAACCTCGCTGGACCAGTGGCCCCAGGCCACGCCCCAAACCAGCAGAAGCACCACCCTGCAAACCCAGCTCAAACTGCAGACTCAGAAAATTGCAAACAAATAAAATAGTGGTAGTTGTAAGGCACTGACTTTTGGGATTCTTAGTTACACAGCTATGTATAACCGACACTCTCGCCAGGCACTCAGCGCCTCCTCTTCAACAAGAGAACCGTGAATGTTTGAAGTTCTACCCCTCTGCAACACGGTCTGGGAAGAAGACCCTGTCTCCACTTCCAAAAGTTGGTTCTGATTTGTCCGAGCCAGTTGTGGTGTGGCAGATGCACCCTGGGCTGACCCCAGGAACCCTGGCCTGTGACATGAGTGTGGGTGGACTTGCCTCCAACCAACAGAATATGGTAAAGGTCCGGGGATGTGGCTCCCTCGACAGGGTGATGTCACACAGGACATCATCTCAGCAGAGCAGAGCAGAGGACACCCGTGTTGCCAGGCCGAGGGGCAGCAAACCACAATCAGTCCTGACTTATGATGGTTCAGCTTCAAGTTTTTCCATTTTCCAATGGTGTGAGAGTGAGATGCTTTCGGTACAAACTGAACTTCAGGCACCCATACAACCATTCTATTTTTACTCTCAGTACAGTAGTTGATAAATTATATGAGATATGCAAAACTGTACTCTAATACAGGCTTTGTGTTGGATGACTTTGCCCAGCTGTAGGTTAGTGTAAGAGTTCTGAGCACTGTTAAGGTAGGCTGGGCTAAGCTGTGATGCTCCGGAGGTTGGTGTATTAAGTGCATTTTCTCTTCTTCTTCTTCTTTTTTTTTTTTGAGACAGGGTCTCGCTCTGTCACCCAAGCTGGAGTACAGTGGTGCGATCACAGCTCACTGCAGCCTCAACCTCCTGGGCTCAAGAGATCCTCCCACCTCAGCCTCCCATGTAGCTGGAAATACAGGCACGTGCTTCTTATCTGGCTAATTTTTGTATTTTTTCTGAAGATGGGGTTTCACTGTGTTGCGCAGGCTGTTACGTGCACTTTTAGCTTCCAGTGGGTTTATTGAGATGTAACTCAATCACACATCCAGAGGCATCTGTTCCGTCAGCTTCTAAGAGCTGAGGTGGCCTCTGGCCAACAACCAGGGAGAAAACAATGGCCTTAGGAAACTGAACCCTGCCACCAACCATGCTCTAGATGAGAATGTGGCCTGGCCACCCAGAGTGCAGCCTGGTGGGACTTGAGACCCTGAGCTGAGGACCCACCTGGGCTGTGCCCAGAGCCTGGACCCACTAGAAACTGCCAGATGGCAGATGGGTGTGGCTTCAAGCTTCTGAGTTTGTGGTGATTTGTTGCATGCAATAGAGAACGAACACTGTTATCCTGTTCTCCCCTGCCAACGTTTGACCCAAGTCGGGCCACTGAGATTACCAGAGGCGTTTGAACCAGAGGAACTCCATCTTGAATAGCAGCTGGGTAAACTGAGGCTGAGACCTGCTGGGCTGCATTCCCAGATGGTGAAGGCATTCTAAGTCAGGATGAGACAGGAGGCCGGCACAAGACAGAGGTTATAAAGACCTTGATGATAAAACAGGTCGCAGTAAAGCCGGCCAAAACCCACTAAAACCAAGAGGGCAGCAAGAGTGACCTCTGGTCGTCCTCACTGCTACACTCCCACCAGTGCCATGACAGTTTACAAATGCCATGGCAACGTCAGGAAGTTGCCCTATATGGTCTAAACATGGGAGGTGTGAGTCATCCACCCCTTGTTTAGCATATCACCAAGAAATAACCATAAAAATGGGCAACCAGCAGCCCTCACGGTGCTCTGTCTACAGAGCAGCCATTCTTTATTCTTTCACTTTCTTAATAAACTTGCTTTCACTTTACTGACTCGCACTGAATTCTTTCTTGCGACAGATCCAAGAACCCTCTCTTGGGGTCTGGCTCGGGACCCCTTTCACTTAACAAGATGGGAGGGAGAGACCAGCAGTCGGTGTCTTCTGGAAAAAGTGGTTTCCTCCTTCTAAGAAGAGAACACTGGGAACCACTGCCCCCTCCAGCCTCTGAGGCCACCCAGGTCGAGTGGGGAGCCCAGATCCACTGCCACGATTCCCACCCACCTCAGGACGACGCAGCACACAGGAAGGCAGGGCCAGACACTCACACGGAGCAGGAGAGCTGTGCCCGCCCTGACATGCCACGCCGGACATCAGCAGTAGTTCTGGAATCTGACACCGGACACCTCATCAAATGCACTGAAGAGCTACACAGCAGGACTTGCGGCCCTGAGTGTCCCTGAGAGGGATCCTTCCAGCCCAGGTGCTGCAGGTTTCACAGAGGTTTCAGCCAGGAGCTGCGGAAAAGCCGATTGGCTGACAGCCACACACACGCACTGTAACCCTGGAGGAGGGGCGTCCACTCAGGATCTTCCATTGGCTATGCAGTGATCTACTCTTGAAAATTATTTATGAAAATAACTCAGAGGCCGGGCGCGGGGGCTCATGCCTATAAACCCAGCACTGCGGGAGGCTGAGGTGGGCAGATTACCCTCCTGACCAACCTGGCCAACATGGTTAAACCCTGTCTCTACTAAAAATACAAAAAAATTAGCTTGTCATGGTGGTGGGCACCTGTAATCCCAGCTACTCAAGAGGGTGAGATAGGAGGATCGCTTGAACCTGGGAGGCAGAGGTTGCAGTGAGCTGAGACAGCACCATTCATTGCACTCCAGCCTGGGCGAGAAGAGCAAAACTCTGTTTCAAAAAAAAAGAAAGAAAAGAAAAGAATTCACGGGGCATTACAGAGGGCAGACGCTAAAAACTCAAAGCAAAGCCAAGTACGGAAATTCCATCTCTCAAGAGACTTAAAAAACACAAGCCTCACCTCTGTTCCTGATCAGCGGTGGGAGGCGCAAACGCCTTCCGGGGCCCAGCAGGTGGAGTGGGAGGTGAACACAGCCACCGTGGTAAATACAGGCCTATGCTGGTTGCTGCATTTCTTTCTTTTCTTTTTTTTTTTCCAAGAGAGGTCTAAATTCTGGATATTTATGTAAAAGTGTTCCATGTTAAATATCAACAAGTAATTCAATATTGTAAGAATACAGCAAACTAAACAAAACACATGTGCAGACCAGACCTAGGTCCAGGGCCACAGGTGTGCCAACCCTGGCTCAGGTAATGCACTTGTGATGTTAAAAAAAAATAATAATAATGCAAAAGAGCATAGTTTTGTCTTTAGAGAGTAATTACTCAATTAGTAGAGGACCGTCCTCAGAGCTTCTTCCTTTCTGAGGAGTCTGGGGCTGCTGGTGGAGCATTTCTCATTGAATCCTTTTGACCTGCTCCATCTCCCTGAGGTTTCACCAAGATCCAGAGGACAAGAAGTCGTGCCCTTGTTTTGTTTTGTTTGTTTGTTTGTTTTTGCTTTTTTGAGATGGAGTCTCTCTCTGTCGCCCAGGCTGGAGTGCAGTGTCACAATCTCTACTCGCTGCAACCTCTGCCTTCCGGGGTCAAGAGATTCACCTGCCTCAGCCTCCGAAGTAGCTGAGAGTACAGGCTTGTGCCACCACGCCCGACTAATTTTTGTATTTTTAGTAGAGACAGGGTTTTGCCATGTTGGCCAGGCTGGTCTTGAACTCCTGGCCTCAAGTGATCCACCTGCATTGACCTCCCAAAGTGCTGGGATTACAGGTGTGAGCCACTGCGCCCAGCCAGTACCCGTTTTATAAAAACCCCATTACAATCCTTCTCATGATGATGTCACCTCAAAGCCACAGAACAGAAGGGAAAAAAACTCCACGAGAAGAGAAAGCCTTGAGCAGGACGCATGCTGGGGCTGGCAGATTTAAAATGTTATGGTTTTAAAGAGCATTACATTCTGACAACCTTCAGCAAGTGATACATACTTATTTTTCCAAGATGAGCTACAGTCAATCACAGGAAAACTCTGAATTTCAGGCTTGGTGTGTTAAATTAAACAGCCCCGAAGCTCCTCTCCCGCTGCTTCAAATACAACAGCTTATTGATGGGAGACGTTGACAGGGAAGTTTCTCAAGACTGGCACAGGCTGCCGTCGTTAAAGATCTCGGGTGTTCCTCAGGCTTTTTTGGTTGCAGCCTTTGAGTTAATCAAGGCTTCGACGGTGGCTTTGCTTCTCAAACCTTGCTGTAACACTCTCTAACGGAGCTTGTAAAACACACACGCCCCACACACCCGCCCTCAGCCCCCAAGAATACTGATTGGGTGGGTGGACGGTGGGGTTCAGGAAACTGCATTTGCTAACAGTGCCCAACAGCGCCCCCAGGGGGTTGTGGGAAGCCTGACAGGTCTAAGGCAGCCTGCTGTGCCTGCCTCATTTTCCACACATTTGGTCATAGGACAGACTTCCTGTGTTCGAAACTGCAAGCCGTGAGGCTCCTCCTTCAAGACCTCAATGCCTAGAAGAGGAACATGCACCTGACTGTGGTACTTTTCTCGTACACGACACCATCCCTGTGGTCACATTTTACGGCACTATCCAAACTGTCAAACTGTCACCGCTGACAACACATCCATGTGACCATGTCATCACCCCGACTGCCAGCGTATGTTGATCATTCTCCCAGTGGCTCCTGCATCAGGTAAAGTCGGGACCACACAAATGAACATGCAACTCTTCTCTAAACTCTTCAGCATGAACCCTCCATCCACCTCTTAAAACACAGAGTAGTCATTGATTTATAGGAGAACTGATGTTCATTCACCCTGAACATCATGGTTACAGTTAGGGGCTCACTTTAAAATAAGTATCAAAACCAGCCATTAGGGGGCCAGGCACTGTGGCTCACACCTGTAATCTCGGCACTTTGGGAGCCCGAGGCATGTGGATCACTCGAGGTCAGGAGTTCGAGCCCAGCCTGGCCAACACGGCGAAACCCTGTTTCTACCAAAAAACACAAAAATTAGCCTGGTGTGGTTGTGGGCGCCTGCAGTCCCAGCTACTCCAGAGGCTGAGGCAGGACAATCGCTTGAACCGGGGAGTTGGAGGTTGCAGTGAGCTGAGATAGTGCCTGAGTGACAGAGACCCTGTCTCAAAAGAAAAAAAACAAAAACAAAACAAAAAACAGCTATGGGAATCTTCTGCATATAGAGACTGAGCAAGACAACAGGGTAGGGTCAGAAATAACCTCTTGGTCAATGAGCCCTGTGCGTAGCAACTGCTCAATACAGAGCCAGAGGACAAGGTGGCGGGGTGGGGACTCTGACCGCTACTCACGATGCTTGACCCCTCTGCCCCCAGTCACGATGCTTGAGTCTAATGTCCATTTCCAGACTGACCCCCGTGAATCTGCCAGTGGGCCCTGTGCATGCACGCTGAGCCAGGGAGGCTCCATGCTCAGGCCCTTTGCCAGGACAATGCCTGAGCATGTATCTAACAGGCCACTCACAGACATGGTGGGTGCTCAGGAGTGACGGTACGTGGGAGTCTGTAGCATGCGGAAGGAGGGTTGCAGGTGCAGGTGCAGGTGGGGACACTAAACAAAGGAGAGCCAGCAGGTGAGAACGCTAATTCCTTTCCGGTTCATCTTCGCTGCTGGTGGAGGCGAGGACAGCCTCAATGAGGGGCAAATCCTTTCTTCAACACTTCTTTAGCGAAGAGGGAGCCAGCCTCTGGCCAAGAACCTCCAGTGGAGGTCGGGATCCAGCCAGAAATTAACAACAGCAGCCAACCACATACACAGAATGAGGCTTCAGAATTCAGGACCTGGGGGATTTTAGTAATTCGGCTGCTATAGCCTTCTATTATGTATCATCTCCAGCGAGGTCTAAGGCCATGCCTGTCAACAACAGATCCATGTTTCTTAACCAAAATGTATGAATAGTCCCGTGACGCAGGACAAACAAAGCCCTAGGTAACTTCACATCAGTTCAGAAAGGAATTATGGCACCAACCTCACTAAAAAGAGCGGTCTTATGGGTGGTGAGACAGTAAAACTCCTCTTTCCCTTATGGCATTTGCACACCAGAGGTAAATTGTGCTGGTCAAAGGACAGCTGTTATTTGAGGAGGGAAAACAGTGCATAGACCTGGGTAACTAACAGCAGGGTCATTGACCACGGGAGAACTTGTATTTTATTCCTGCCATTCCCAGGGCTCTGTGGCTCATGAAATACATGGTGCAGGGTTAGTGTGGTTCAAAGGTGTTGATGTGGCTGAGGTAAGAGGGAGCAATAGCCCTCGTCCTCTGTAAGCCGGGTAGGTCCGTAGACGTCCGTGTGAACAAGGACTCTGGCCATCAGTCAGGTACCTGCTAGTAAAAATTACAGAGCTGGTGGGTGGGCCCCAATCGCAGGTTTTTCAAGCACATGTTTTCGAAGCGCTTTTTGGATTCTGAAATTGCAGAAAAGGAACTAGGAATTTGGACTATTCCTATGCGCCCTCTCACCCTCCACACACACAGATCAAGAGATGGGAGCCTAGGTCACCCAGGAATCTGCCTGAGGTTAACATCACTGAGTGGCCACATCACCGAGTGGCAGAAAAGGCATCTAGACCCAGACCCTCCCCCTCCGAGCACCACCCTCTGCACCCCTCCTCCCCACACACACACACAGACAGGGGAAACCTGGGAGCCACCAATGAAACTAAAAAAACAACCTCAGGAATATTTTCTGTGCTTCTCATTCGCTCACTTTCCAGATGATGGGCCAAGCAGAACACTAGCCATTTCAACACACAACTGGCAGGCTGAAAGGTGCTTCTGCTGCTCTGGTGTGCTTTAGGGGTTGGTGGGGAGAAGATGGGCATCTTGAAGGAAAGAAGGTGAGAGGCAGGGAAGGGAGGGAAGAGGGGGCCCGGGAGACTTTCTTTTGGGCTCGTGTGACGGCTTGGTGGGTTACAGCAGGAGGAAGTTGGAGGGAAAGATCAGCCCATTAAAGTGTGGCAGTAAATCTGCCATTCATTCTGGTTATGCCTGGGGGAGAGGAAAGAAACACAAGCAGGCTGGGGTGGTGGCTCACGCTTGTCATCCCAACACTTTGGGAGGCCAAGGTGGGTAGATCACTTGAGGTCAGGAGTTTGAGACCAGCCTGGCCAACATAGTGAAACCCCATCTCTATCAAAAATACAAAAAAAAAAAAAAAAAAAAAAAAAAAATTAGCCAGGTGTGGTGGCACATGCCTGTAATCCCAGCTACTGGGGAGGCTGAGGCAGGAGAACTGCTTGAACCCAGGAGGCAGAGGTTACAATGAACCAAGATCGTGCCACTGGACTCCAGCCTGGGTGACGCAGTGAGACTCTGGGGAGGAAGGAAGGAAGGAAGGAAGGAAGGAAGGAAGGAAGGAAGGAAGGAAGGCAGGCAGGCAGGCAGGCAGGCAGGCAGGCAAGCAATGGCAGAGTTGGGCGAGGGGTGGGGGTTTTGGGGGATGCTCAGGCCACATTGAATTCTTGAGAGGGCTCCTGAGCAGCACACCTAGGTGACACTGCCATGGCTCACAAACCTGCAATCGGGGCCCACCCGCCAGCTCTGTCCATTTATACTAGCAGGTACCTGGCTGATGGCCGGAGTCCTTGACTACACGGACATCCATGGACCCACTCAGTTTACAGAGGGCAAGCACTCTTGCTCCTTCCTACCTCTGCCAGAGCAATGCCTCAGGCCACACTAACCCTGCATCATGCATTTCAGGAGACGTGGAGCCCCGGGAATGACAGGAATAAAACACGGGTTCTCTGGTGGTCAGTCACCCTGCTTTTATTTATCTAGGACTTGCACTGTTTTCCCTTCTCAAATAACAGCTCTCCTTTGACCAGCATAGTCAGCCTCTGGTGTGCAAATGCCAGAAGGGAAAGGAGAATTTTACTGTCTCACCACCCTTAAGAGACCAACCAGGATGGACTTGCCGTGCATTTCTCTGCCCGACAGTGGTGACAGCTGAGCCCGCATAGCTTCTGGCACGTGCCAAGCAACTGAGAGGCTGCAGAACTCCCTGGGTAGAGGGGCCTTTTGCAGAAAGGATACATCACGCCTGCATGAGTCCTAACAAGAACATTCTGGGAAAATAGGAGGCTGTCTCCAAATTGTAAGTTATGGATATTTTTAATTTGTATGTTTTCAATTTTTCCATAAAAGTGTTCATATAACATAAAACTTAATTAAGATCAGATTCTACTTATTCTAATATAGACAGTAGTATAACGGTTAAGCACACAGAAAGACATACCCCTGACGCCATAATTATGCACTGCATGTCTGTCAAAATGTAAACCTCCAAAATACATATACCTATTATGGACCCACAAAAATTAAAACCTACATTTAAAAAACACAGAAAGATGGGCCAGGCACAGTGGCTCATGCCTGTAATCCTGGTACTTTGGGAGGCCGAGGCAGGTGAATCACGAGGTCAGGAGTTCAAGACCAGCCAGCCTGGCCAACACAGTGAAACCCCATCTCTACTAAAAATACAAAAATTATCCAGGTGTGGTGGCACGAGCCTGTAATCCTAGCTACTGGAGAGGCAGAGACAGGAGAATCACTTGAACCCAGGAGGCAGAGGTTGCAGTGAGCCGAGATCGTACAACTGCACTCCAGCCAGTTTTGAGACTCCGTCTCAAAAACAAAACAAAACAAAAACCAGAAAAGACAAATACTTCATAATTTTACCTATAGGCAGATTCTTAAAAAGTCAACCTCATAAAACAGAGTGGGAGGGTGGTTACCAGGGGCTGGGGGGCTGCAGGAGAGGAAACGAGGAGATATTGGTCAACAGTTCCAAAGTTTCAGTTAGGAGGGTCACATTCTGAAGACCTATGGGGCAGCCTGGTGACTCTAGTGTACTTGAAAGTTGCTAAGTGAGTGGATCTTAAATATTCTCATTACAACAAAAAAGTATGTGTGGGGATGGAAATGTTAATTAGCTTGATTTAATCATTGCACAATACCACATAGCAAAACACTAAGTGGTATACCATACATGTTGACAATCTTTAAATTTGTCAATCAACCTTAATAAAGCTGACAAGCACAGTATGACCCTCAGTGGCACCTTTTACCAGGCTCTGGGCCTTGAGGAAGTTAACTCCTCTGTGCCTGGTTTGCTCGTCTAGGAAATGGGGCTGGTAAGAGCTCATTTGTCATTGTGCAGGTTAAACAAGATAATCTATGCATAACGTTTGTATCTGTAGAGCAAGCATTCAACAGATGCTAGCCATCTTCCTTATGACGGGTCTTGTTCTCTGTTTTCTTCTCCCAGAACACGTTAGCCTCAGTCTTTGGGGATGAAAGGAGGAGCACCCAGTCATACGGTTGCTCCCCAGTTCTTCCTAGGCCACAATTCCCAGCCTCCCTCGCAGCGGGCGTGATGTGACCAGATTCCAGCCAAGTGAGCATGAGCGGAGAGGGGCATGTGCTCCCTCCAGCCCAGGTCACACATACCTCTCATGGTGGACCCTGTCTTCTCTCTCCCCAGCGGCTACATACAGACGGAGCTGGAGCCAGGTCACGGAAGGAGCCAGGGCTCTGAGTGACTGCATGGGCAGTGGTCACAGACCAAAACAACCAGCTCTGGCCTCCAGGAGAGCAAGAAATAAGGTCTCCCAATGCTGCCCTCCTGAGGTGATGGGGTCCATCAGAGCAGCTGCCACTTCCTGTTGGCATGCTGGTCATCTCATGGCTTTGCTCCAAATGCAGCCCAGTTCCACTGCAGTCCAAGGTCCCCAAGGGACAGCTTGCTCATTCAGACACGTGGTAGCGACACTCTACAGAGATTCAGGGAACACCAGAGACCATGCTCCTGTATAAAGTGCAAACAATGGATTCTCCTGGCAAAACTCAAAAGAAGGTTGAGCTCACTAATGAGGAATGATGAGGGCAGTGGCCACAGGAAGGGAGAGAGGAGGGGAGGGAGGGAGGGGGGGAGGCGGGAGAGAGGAGGGAGGGCGGGAGAGAGAGGGGAGGGAGGGGAGGGAGGGGAGGGAGGGGAGAGGAGGGGAGGAGGGGGAGAGGAGGGGGGGAGGGAGAGAGAGGAAGGGAGGGAGAGAGGAAGGGAGGGAGAGAGGAAGGGAGGGAGAGAGGAAGGGAGGGAGCGGAGAGAGGAGGGGAGGGGAGGAGGAGCGGGAGGCGGAGGGAGGCGGGGAGGGAGGGCGGGGAGGGGGAGGGAGAGAGGGGGAGGGGAGGAGAGGAGGAGGGGCGGGAGGCGAGGAGGAGGGGGGGAGGGAGAGAGGAGGGGAGGGAGGGAGAGGAGGGGAGGGAGGGAGGAGAGAGGAGGGGAGGGAGGAGGGAGAGAGGGCGGGGGGACGGAAGGAGGACGGGAGGACGGGAGAGGAGAGGGGGGAGGGAACGGAGAGAGGAGGGGAGGGACGGAGAGGAGGAGGGGAGGGGGGGGGGGGAGGGGGAGAGGAGGGGGGGAGGGAGCGAGGGAGGGGGGGGGAGGAGGGAGGGGGGAGGGGGAGGGGGGGGAGGGAGAGGGGGGAGGGAGGAGGAGGGGCGGGCGAGAGGAGAGGAGGCGGGGAGGGAGAGAGGAGGGGAGGGGGGAGGAGGGGAGGAGGGAGGAAGGGAGGGAGAGAGGAGGGGGGGAGGGAGAGAGGAGGGGAGGGAGGGAGAGAGGAAGGGAGGGAGAGAGAGGAGAGAGGAGGGGAGGGAGGAGAGAGGAAGGCGGGAGGGGGGGGGAGGGAGGGAGAGAGGAAGGGAGGGAGGGAGAGAGGAGGGGAGGGAGGGAGAGAGGAGGGGAGAGGGAGAGAGAGGAGGGGAGGGACGGAGAGAGAGGAAGGGAGGGACGGAGAGAGGAGGGGAGGGAGGGAGAGAGGAGGGGAGGGAGGGAGAGAGGAGGGGAGGGAGGGAGGAGAGCGGAGGGGAGGGACGGAGAGAGGGGGGAGGGAGGGGAGGAGAGAGGAAGGGGGAGGGAGAGGGAGGGGAGGGAGGGAAGAGGAGGGGAGGGAGGGAGCGGGGAGGGGAGGGAGGGAGGAAGGGAGGGAGAGAGGGGGGAGGGAGAGGGGGGAGGGAGGGAGAGAGGAGGGGAGGAGGGGGGAGGAGGGGAGGGAGGGAGGGAGGAGGGGAGGGAGGGAGAGCGGAGGGGAGGGAGGGGAGAGAGGAGGGGGGGCGGGAGAGAGGAGGGGAGGGAGGGAGGACGGAGGGGGAGAGAGGAGGGGAGGGAGAGAGGAGGGGCGGGAGGGAGAGAGGATGGGAGGGACGGAGAGAGGAGGGGGGAGGGCGAGGGAAGGGAGGGAGGGAGAGGGGAGGGGAGGGAGGAGAGAGAAGAAGGGCAGGGAGGGCGAGAGGGGGGGGGGGAGGCGGAGGCGGGGGAGGGGAGGGGAGGAGGGAGGAGGGGGGAGGGAGGGGAGAGGAGGGGGGGAGAGAGAGGGAGGGGGGGGGAGGGAGGGAGGGGGGAGGCGGGAGGGAGGAGGGAGGGAGGGAGGGAGGGGGAGGGGGGGGGGGGGGGAGGAGGCGGGGAGGGAGAGGGGGGAGGAGGAGGGGGGCGGGAGAGGGAGGGAGGGAGGAGGGGAGGGAGGGAGAGGGGGGGGGGGAGGAGGGGCGGGGGGGAGAGAGGAGGGGAGGGAGGGAGAGAGGAAGGGGGGAGAGAGGAAGGGAGGGAGAGAGAGGGGAGGGAGAGAGGAGGGGAGGGAGAGGGAGGGAGGGAGGGAGCGGAGGAAGGGAGGGAGGGGGAGAGGAGGAGGGAGAGAGGAGGGAAGGGAGGGAGAGAGGAGGGGAGGGAGGGAGAGGGGAGGGAGGGAGGAAGGGAGGGAGAGAGGAAGGGAGGGAGAGAGGAGGGGAGGGAGAGAGGAAGGGAGGGAGAGAGGAAGGGAGGGAGAGAGGAAGGGAAGGAGAGAGGAAGGGAGAAAAGGAGAGAGGAAGGGACAGAGGGCGGGACAGAGGGAGAAAGGGAGTAAAGAAGGAAGGAAGGGAGGGAATTAGGGAGGGAGAGACAGGAAAGGAGGGACGAAGGGAGGGAGAAATGGAGGGAGAGAGGAGGCAAGGGAGGAAGGGAGGGAGGTAGATAGGGAGGGAGGGAGAAAGAGGAAGGGAGAGAAGAAGAGAGGGAAGGAGAGAGTTGGGAGGGAGGTAGAGAGGGAGGGAGGAGGAGGGGAAGAAGGAAGTCAGGAGGGAGGAAGGGAGAAAGGAAGGAAGGAGGGAGAGAAATCAAAGAAAATGGGAGCAAAGAACAGATGAAGAAAAGGAGGGAAGAAGAAAGCAGGGAGATGGAGGAAAAAGGGAGGGAGAGAGGAAGGGACGGCAAAAGAAAGACAATTTCTGAGCCAAAGGGATTTACATGGGATCTAAGCACCCAGGCAGGAGAAGGCAATCCTGTCGTTTTGCTGCGTGGCACTCAGCACCAGTACCTGTGATAGGCATGAAACTGTCAGAGACTACTTGCTAGGCATGGGGATAAAATCTGACAGGTGCCAATGATTGGGCAGGATGACTGCTGTCATCTGCGACTTTGAAAAGAAAAAGAGAGCAGTTAAGTACAACTGTGTGGCGTGCTGCATCGCTCACTATCAGATGAAAATAGCGAAACATGCCCTCTGGAAGGGTTGTCCCTTGTACGCTGGGGCATAATCCCTTCCAGTACTCACTGACCATCCAGTCCACACTAGGGTCCCTGCGAGGGAGAGCTGATGAGTAAACATGCCTGACTGCTGCCCTCGGCAAGCTTCCAGGCTGGGGACTGGGGTTTATAGATGGTGAAGAGTGCAGTGTATTCAGACACACGTGCAGGGACAGAGGAAACCTAAGTGGGAACCCCAGTAACACTGGGTGGCCAAGAAAAGTCCTTCCAGGGTGATTTCAACCAAGAAACAATTGAGGAGGCACCCGCCGCGGGCACAGCTCGGTTAGAGACCGAGGGTGAGCAGAACTCAGGTAGTGGACAGAGAAGCCTGGAACGAGGAGGGGCAGCGCGGGCCGTGCAAGGTCTTAGAAGCTGGGGAAGAAGTGGCATTTCTTCTAGGTCCAATGGGGAAGTCACCAGAGGGTCCTCAGCTGCGGGATAGAAGCGGACTTTCACTTGGTGCCTGTGGCTGCGGGGAGGGAGTGGGCGGGCTGGAAGGAGGAGGCTGCTGAACAGCCCCGGGCAAGAGCCCACAGCGCCTCGGTCGGGAATGCAGTGGAGATGGGGTCCAGCTGCGTTTGGAGACAGAGCTCAGGAGAAGTGGGACAGATGGGAAGCAGGGCTCAGGGAAAAGAGCGCGGCGGGCTTGGGAGCCCAGGACCCAGGACGGTGTGCCCGGCCGCTTGTGCACGCACCTGCAACAAGCAGGGGCTGAGGCTCCAGGCAGGCTTCCCCCTGCGGCATTATCCCTAAGGCTGCAGCCCACGGGGGTCCTCCACAGGACCCTGGCCCGGCTTCTACCAGTGCCAACAAGTCACCATCCTCCTTCTGAATTCCAGGATACCCCAGAAACGGCCTTCGGAGTTGATTCCTACAGCAGTGTTGTTTTGATGCGAGGCAAGCACACCGCCTACCAGGGACTGCATTTGTCAGTGCTGACACAGATCACCAGGAGGCCTCCAGGAAGCGCACACAGGCAGAGGCAGGGGGAGGGGAGGGTCTCTCCATGCCTGGCCCCTCAACTAATCACAGTTCCCAGCTGGAGTCTGCGGGCTCACACTCCTGGCAGGTGCCCAGCAGGCTTTGCACAGCAACAGGTGCACCCACGTGAGGGCCCAGGAGATGGCGGAAAGCAAGTGTCAGGATGACGCAGAGATGCCTCCTCCTGTTCTCACAGGTGGGGACTGAGCTCACAGAGGGAAGGAAGCTCTTCTCTCTCTGTATTTTCAGAGAATTCCAGACGCGATGCAAGCAGGATGCTCCCTGCTTGGTCAGGAGTGAGGCGGCCAGGAGGAGCCCTGAGGGCCTCTGCACCTTGGTGACAGCCCAGCATCCGTGTCTGAGCAGTGAGCCCCACCTCGTGGCTCACCCGTGTCCTGGTCCTGCTCGCCGCGCCACAACTCAGTGCACACCCAGCTCGGTGCACACTCAGCTCGGTGCACATCCAGGTCGGTGCGTACCTGCCACAGGGGCTGCGCAGTCAGCCAGGGGCTTTCCTTCCCACCTCATGCTGCATCCAGGGGCATCTACACCCAGGATGGGGCTCAGAAATGGTCCCTTCTGCCACGAACATAGACAGAATCAGGGTGAGAAGAACAACTTTAGAAAACGGTTAGGTGGAAAACAGAAGCGAAGGGGAGGGAGGGAGAGAGAGAGACAGAGAGACAGAGAGAGCAAGAGAGAGAGCTAGAGACTGAGATAGAGGTAGAAACAGAGACAGAGGAACAGACAATGAGAGACAGAAACAGAGACTGAAGGGGAGGAAGGCTAAAGAAACAGAGACAGACAGACAAGGAGACGATGAGACAGAGGGAGAGGGAGAGAAAAAGGGAGGCACAGCAGGAAAGGGGAGGCACAGTGAGGAGGAGCTGCCAGGGCAGCAGCAGGGAAGGGGCAGAACAGGGCCATTTGTGCTCCCGGCCTGAGCTCAGGCTCTGCAGTCAGACCCAGTTCTCACCCAGCTCCTCGACCCACCCAACTGGCCCGAGGCAAGGGACCCACCCTCTCTAGCTCACTGGAGAATCTGTGTCCCTAACAATACACCAGCCTGGGCACCCAATCACAGCCCCCACACAGGCTGTCCCTACGCTGCTCCAATGAGGTTTACATCTGTTGTCCTAGTATTATTATTATTATTATTTGAGACGATGTCTTGCACTGTCACCCAGGCTGGAGTGCAGTGGCATGATCTTGGCTCACTGCAACCTCCACCCTCTGGGTTCAAGTGATTCTCATGCCTCAGCCTCCTGAGTAGCTAGGATTACAGGCGCCTGCCACCCTGCTCAGCTAATTTGCTGTATTTTTAGTAGAGACAGGGTTCTGCCATGTTGGCCTCGAACTCCTGACCTCAAGTGATCCACCAGTCTCAGCCTCCCAAAGTGCTGGGATGACAGTCGTGAGCCACTGTGCCCAGCCTGGTGTGCTTGTATTATTATTATTCCGCTCTCAAATGCTTCCCAATATCGCACAATAAGCAAACGGGTCACACTACTTCCAAATCCACGTAAGTTTTGCATTAACCTCCAATTTAGTTCACACACGCTTTGCCCCACGTTTCCTCTAGGCTTAACTGGAAATCCAATCAACGCAGCAGGGTCTCCATCTCGGATTTCATGCTGAGGACCTACTGTGTGCTGTGCACTGGCTGGAGCTTACACACCCTGGATGCATTTAATTTCCAAGAATTATAGCCGTTATGTGAAAACATTTTTTAAAAATGAGAGAACTAATATTTTACATAATGTTGGCCAGTCGCCTCCCCAAATCCATAAGTAGAACGTGACTCGAAGTGAGAGTGAGACAGACAGGAATTACTCCCTGGGTTCGCAGCGCCCTGCACTAGGCGGGAATCCTGCTGAGGGCTGGTCCCCGCACTTAAACATAAGCGCTTTCCATACTCCACGGCTCCCCCTGGTGCGCAGCACCGCAAGCCGTGAATGCGGTGGACTAGTCTCCGTTTTTGTCCCGGGGAAGAGAGAGCCAATAGTGCATGTGCCCTCCCTCAGCTACTCCCCAAAAAGAGGTCATTATCTCCACTCTCCCGAAGAAGCACCGAACAGAGGACAGGAGGAGCGTCCAGGATCACTCAGCTTCCAAGTGCAAAACTTGAGATCTCAGCCCAGCCCTGCCTGAATGAAAGTTTGGAGGTTGATGTTTCCCAAACGTTCAACTGTTGATGTTAAAGCCATTAGTGTTTGAAGAAAAATAAGCTACCTTTAGTGAAAATGCCAGTCACATAGAACACTACAGCCAGAGCCCGGCCCCGAATACCCACTGGACAAATGCTAGCTCTGGTCATTGTCATTATTCCAGAACTTATGTTTTTCTGTGCACCATCCAAACAGAACCTCCCAGCAAAATAGGTTTGAGTTGCGCTTTAAAAGTCTGACCCTGGGAGAGTGTATAGATTCACAGTTTCTATTAAATGTCAAATGGATTTTAATTTCGAAGCTATAAAACAGAGCAATAAAATACCTAGGAAAATAGCTCAACACTTTTCTACTTCTTAAAAGGAGAAATAACAGGATTGTGGTGGTAATGAAAAATCAATCTTTAGTAGGTCTGGAAAGCTTTGCTTAAATTGAAGTTTTCCAGGGGTGAGGTATATAAAAATAGAGACTATTCTGTTCCTACCAGGGCTGAATATGCTTAATCATCATTTTTTTAAAAAATGGTTTTTTTATTCAGTTCGGTAGGCTGTCCCCATGAGCTCCCTAAGGCAAACTTCCCTCCAGATTCCCATCATCTTTGCGCCAACAGCTGCCACCCCCACCCCGGGACCTTGCGCTTACCACTCACCTGTCAACACACATTCAGTGCCAGGCACTGCCCCGGTGTTGGGGCTGCATGCAGAAGAGCACAAAACCCCCAAGATGAGGCCTCGCTTCCCCATTTTACAGTTGGAGAAATTGCTCTCCTGGATCTAACAGTCTGAGGGGTTTGGGGAGGAGGGTGTGGGGAGCAAGCCAGGACGGAAATAAGAAAATAAGATGGGGAAGGGTGGTGAAAAGAGGCTGCGGACTCAAGTTACCCGTGAGGGAGGAGCAGAGATGCCCATGTGGCTGCAGAGCAGCAAAGGCAGAGTGGTAGGCAGTGGTTAGCTCAGGGACAGCTTGGTGGCCATCAGAAAAAGTCTGGACTTTCTTCCAAGTGCAGCCGGCCATCCCTGGGGCATCTCAGGCAGGGATGCTGGCTGGTCTGCACGCCCTCTCAGCTCAGCCCTGGCTCCCAGGAGCACTCTGCTGTCTCCTCCTCTCCAGTTGCACCAGGGACTCCTACTCCCAGCCCCTCATTGGATAGAGAAAGACGCAGTGATTGCAGGGGAAACAAACATAAGGTTTTCTCCAACAAGACCCTATGAATCCCCTTGAACGATCTTCCATAATCTCAAATATGATGCATTAATTACCTGAAACAGTCCTCTTTCTGGAGGTCCCATCTCCGCCACTGTGAACACATTCTTTCCTCCTCCGCAGCCAGCTGCATTGGCACCACTGAAAACTCTTCCCCTGCCTTCTTCCTAGAGCTAGTTCTCTTTTTCTTTATTTCTAAGACAGGGTCTTGCTCTGTTATCCAGGCTGGAGTGCAGTGGCAAGATCTAGGCTCCCGGCAACTTCCATCACCCAGGTTAAAGCGATCCTCCCACCTCAGCCTCCCCAGTAGCTGGGACTACAGACACGAGCCACCACATCTGGCCAATTTTTTTCTCTTTCTTTCTTTCTCTTTCTTTCTTTTCTTTCTTTTTCTTTTCTTTTTCTTTCTTTCTTTCTTTTCTTTCTTTCCTTCTCTCTCCTTTTTTTCTCTTTCTTTTTCTTTCCCTTTCTCTTTCTCTCTCTCCCCCCCTCCCTCTTTCCCTCCCTCCCTCCCTCTCTCTCTTTCTTTCTTTCTTTTTCTTTCTAGCAGAGATAGAACTTTGCCATGTTGCCCAGGCTGTTGTTGAACTCCTGAGCTCAAGCAATGTGCTTGCCTCAGCCTCCCAAAATGCTGGGATTACAGGCGTGAGCCACCACGCCCGCCTCTGGGACTAGTCTTCTATTGCTGCATAACAAATAGCCACAAATTTGGGACTTAAAATGACACCCATGTATTGTCTCATGGTTTCTGCAGGTCAAAATTCAGGCACAGACATGGCAGAGCTGACTTTTCAGCTCAGCGTCCCACGAGCCTGAGATCAAGGTGTGGGCTGGGCTGGGCTCCTGTCTGGAGCTTGGAGTCTTTCTTGAAGCTCACAAAGTTGTCGACAGAATTCAGTTTCTGTGGTTGTAGGACCCAGGCCATCTTTCTCCCACTGGCTGTCAATCAGGGGTCGCCCCCAGGTCCTAGAGGCTGCCCAAAGTTCCTTGCCATGTGGCTCCCTCCACAGGTCCCAGTCTCTCTGAATTCTTCTGTCCTTGGCCTCTAGATCTAAATTTAAAAGGCTCTGACGACGAGGTCAGGCCCACACAGTTCATTATCTTTGATTGATTCAAAGTCAACTGACTAGTTACCTTAATCACATCTGCAAAATCCCTCTTGCCACATAACCTACCACAACAGCCGAACACCAGGAGGCAGAGGCCACAGGGCATCTCAGAACTCTGCTCACCACACTCCCCTATGTCCCATGCTCCTTACGTCTGAGTTCCCTTTCACTTAGGCCATTCCTTCCCTAACACCTCCCACACTGCACTACGCCTAACTCTTCCAATGCACTGCACTCTCACACCCAGCTCCCACACTGCACTACGCCTAACTCTTCCAATGCACTGCACTCTCACACCCAGCTCCCACACTGCACTATGCCTAACTCTTCCAATGCACTGCACTCTCACACCCAGCTCCCACACTGCACTACGCCTAACTCTTCCAATGCACTGCACTCTCACACCCAGCTCCCACACTGCACCACGCCTAACTCTTCCAATGCACTGCACTCTCACACCCCGAAACTTTTGCCCAGGTGGCTCTCGCTACTGTGAATGCCTTTTCCTGCCTAGGGAGTCTCGTCCTTTGAGGCCCAGCTCAATGTCCCTAGCAATCTCTTCACACTAATAACACAACCTGCCAGGGTGACGAGGCTCCGCGTCTGGCTCTGACACTTACAAAGTAGTTAACTGGGCTTCTCCATGCCTCAGTTCCCCCACCGGTCCAACGGTGATTATGAAGGTGCTGGCATCATGGCATCATTGTGAGAGTTCATGGAGTCCATCCATGTAAAGCAGCGGGAACCATGTCCATTACAGGGTGAACATTTGACAAGGGGTCATATTGTGGGTTGAATGTTTGTGTCTGCAAATTCATACGCTGAACTGCTCACCCCCAAGGGGACGGCAGGAGGTGAGGTCTTTGGGAGGTGACTGGGTCATGAGGATGGAAAGACTGGTGTCTAACTTACTGTTTTGAGACAGGGTCTCACTCTGTCACCCAGGCTAGAAGACAGCCACGCCTTCACGGCTCCCCTGTAGCCTCTACCTCTCAGGCTCAAGTGATCCTCCCATCTCAGCCTCTCGAGTAGCTGGGATTACAGGCATCTGCCACCACCCCCAGATAATATTTTACTTTTTTTGTAGAGACAGGGTTTCTCCATGGTGGCCAGGCTGGCCCCAAACTCCTGGGCTCAAGCAGTCTGGCCTCCCAAAGTGCTGGGACTATAGGCATGAGCCAGAGCAACTGGCCGAGATTAGTGTCCTTATAAAAGGGACCCCAGAGAACTGTCTCGGCCCTTCCACCATGTGAGGACACAGGGAGAAGACAGCTGTCTATCAGGTGCCCATCTTGGATTGCAGCCTCCAGGACTGTGAGAGATAAATGTTTGTTGCCTAAGTCCCCAGTCTATGGTGCTCTGTTACCACAGCCGGAACAGACTAAGACAGGTGTCACTCATGATGGGCCAATAATGCAGAGGGCGCGCTACCTGATGCTATGCTCTGCCATCTGCGCACCACCCACAGCCGACTGTGCATTCCTGAGGACTTGCACCCTTTCTG
Source organism: Rhinopithecus roxellana (assembly GCF_007565055.1). Classification (NCBI taxonomy): domain Eukaryota; kingdom Metazoa; phylum Chordata; class Mammalia; order Primates; family Cercopithecidae; genus Rhinopithecus; species Rhinopithecus roxellana. Next base: position 106,352,061 of record NC_044558.1, read on the forward strand.
TTTCATTTCTTCACCTCCAGGACCTAGCTCAGTGCTGGGAATATAGTAAGAACTCCATAAAAGCTTTCTGCCTAACATGCCTGTGCATGATAGGAGCCAACACACGTTAATTTTCACGTAGAGAGAGAGAAAAAAACACCTTTTTGTTTTTGTTTTGAGATGGAGTCTCACTCTCACCCAGGCTGGAGTGCCATGGTGCGATCTCGGCTCACTGCAACCTCCACCTGCCAGGCTCAAGCGATTCTCCTGCCTCAGCCTCCTGAGTAGCTGGGATTACAGGCACCCGCCACCATGCCCAGCTAATTCTTGCATTTTAGTGGAGACAGGGTTTCACCATGTTGCTCAGGCTAGTCTCAAACTCCTGACCTCAAGTGATCCACCCGCCTCGGCCTCCCAAAGTGCTGGGATTATAGGTGTGAGCCACCGCACCCGGCCTCCCACTGTTGTTTTATCACATCAAGTCCTTCCTATTTTCTGGCCCGTATGACCCTGGAATCAACCCCACTCCACTCCCGAACCCACAGCAGGCCCTCCTGCAACAGCTGACACCTCTTCTGTCTGGAGTGAAGAGGACACTGATGGCCAGAGGCAGCCCTGACCCTGGGACCAGATGTCACCTTTGATGTGTCCTCCTCGGGGAACCCACTGTCGTTGGTATGCACAGTGTACTCTGGCTGAGTTACATTTCTCATTTGTCAGTGGAAAAGGGGTATCCCTGATCCAGAGCAGAGGTCACAGGCTGGCAGTAAATCTCCCCACGAATGTGTAACTAGGTCCCTATCATGTTTAAAAGAATCATTTTGGCTGGGCGCAGTGGCTCACACCTGTAATCCCAGCACTTTGGGAGGCCAAGGCGGGCAGATCATGAGATCAGGGGTTCAAGACCAGCCTGGCCAATATGGTAAAACCCTGTCTTTACTAAAAATACAAAACTTAGTGGGCATGGTGGTGCACACCTGTTGTCCCAGCTACTTGTGAAGCTGAGACAGAATAATTGCTTGAACCCCAGGAGGCCGAGGTTGCAGGGAACCAAGATCACACCACCGCACTCCAGCCTGGGCTGGATGGAGAGAGACTCCATCTCAAAAAAAAAAAAAAAAAAAAAAAGGAATCATTTTAGAATTTGACTGAGTTGTCTACATGTATAAATTGGTAATACCCACATAAGAATCAGACTTTCAGCCGCTCTTCAACAGCAGCAAGGGCTGCATGTCTGACCCAGGGTCCCTAGGGTTGCACCTGACCAGGCCGCTTCACCCCCTGCATACCTGTGTGACTTCCAGACACCTAAGCTTGAACCTCCTGCCCGGCACAGGCCACACTGTGCTCCACTCCCTCCACTCATTCCTTGCCCACATCTGTTTGTCAGGAAGTCTTTCCCTAAAGACCTCACTGCTGCTGCCCAGGCTAATTGATGCACTGCTATAACCATTGCTGGTGTCTTAGTCCTGTTTCTTCTTAGACGAGATGTGAATATTCATTCAAAGACTCTGGACATTCTGTCTGGACCCAGAGCTAGCCCTGCAGGTCTGCAACAGACAGCTAGGAGAACGTGTGACTGCCCCGATCCCACCATACAAGGCAGCTCACTCCACCCTCGAAGGCATGACGTGTGTGACCCCTCACTGGAGCGCATATACACGGGGCCACTGTAGGACACAAGCGCTGGGAAAGGAGGAGGGGGACGGGGCACACACACAAGGCCACCGTAGGACACAAGTATCAGCAAGGGTGGAGGGGGACAGAGTCCTGGTTACCAGAAAAACTGCCTGACCCACAGAATGTGTGTTATGGTTTCAAAAAAAAAAAGGTCACATTTCTTTTCCTTTGTTGGTTTAGTTTTCATGATGGTTAATTTTATGTGTCAGTGTGCCTGGGCTGAGGGACGTCCAGATGGCTGGTGACGCCTTATTTCTGGGTGTGTGTGTGAGGCTGTTTCTGGAAGAGATTAGCATTTGAATCCGTGAACTGAGGAGGGAAGCTGCACCCTCAGCAATGCAGGCCAGCACCATCCAATCCGAATAGAACAAAAAGGTGGAGGAAGGGAAATCTTCCTGCTTCTTGAGCTGGGACATCCATCTTCTTCCACACAGAGACATCTGAGCTCCTGAGTCTCAGCCTTTCAGACTCCAAGAATGTACGATATTCATCTTTCTTTGCCTGCCTTATTCCACTTACTATAATTTCCTCCAGTTCCAGCCATGTTGCCATAAGCGACATAGCTCCTTCTTTTTTACGGCTGAATAGTAGTCCACTGGGTATATGTACCACATTTTCCTCATATATTCATCTGCTGATGGACACTTAGGTTGATTCCATACCTTGGCTATTGTGAATGGTGCTTTGATGAACATAGAGGTGCAGGTGTCTCTTCCATATGCTGACCTCCTTCTTTTGGATTCACACCCCTGATTCTTGGGCCCTTTAGCCCCGTACTGAATTGCACCACTGGCTTTCCTGCATCTCCAGCTTGCAGACAACAGATAATGGAACTTTCTGGCTTCCATAATCATGTCAGCCAATTGCTATAAGAAATCTCCTCACATATTTATATATATCTCCTACTGGTTCTGTTTCTCTGGGGAACCCTGACTAATACCATTTTATAAAAGATTCACAAAATGAAAAGAATAAGGAATGCCCATTAACAGTCACCCACATCCTTTACTGTATGTAAAATCAGTTTTCTGTTTTGAAAAATAGTTAACTGGGGTATTAAATGTACAGTCTAACATGTTGAACTTCACCTTTTTACACCGGGTTTCTTTACATTCTCAATTAGAAAATAAAAGTGAATGCAGAACTACTAACTGTACATTTAACACTGATTTGAATAGCAAGCATGGTAAAATATACTCCATATGTGTACATAACTAAGGCTGCCGCTCTGACATGGACATTCCTTCTTAAAAAATGGAATGCAGGTTCCAACGCATATGGAAATATTTATTTATTTATTTATTTATTTATTTATTTATTTATTTGTTTGTTTGTTTGTTTTTGAGACACCCAGCTCTGTCACCCAGGCTGGAGTGCACTGATGCAATCTCAGCACAATCTTGGCTCACTGCAACCTCCACCTCCTAGGTTCAAGTGATTCTCCTGCCTCAGCCTCCTGAGTAGCCAGGGTTACAGGCACCCGCTACCACACCTGGCTAATTTTCATATTTTTAGTAGAGACAGGGTTTTGCCATGTTTGCCAGGCTTGTCTCGAACTCCTAACCTCTGGTAATCCACCCACCTCAGCCTCCTAAAGTACCGGGATTACAGGCGTGAGCCACTGTGCCTGGCCTCATATTTAACATTAATCTTGCCAACACTGGCAACCCACTAGTGGTTCCTTTCATCTGAGTTTCTTAGTCAAGATTCATAGAACCATAGTCCCTGACTTATTTAAAATGCATATTGTTTTTAAAGCAACAGCTCCTACCCCGTGCTAGGTAAAACTGGAAGGAGACTGTAAAGAAAACCAAACCAAACCAGGTGCGACATCCATGTCTAGCGCACTCTTTCAACATGTGTTAAGAATCGCAGCCTCCCCCAACATAAAACCAGAAGAGTTTGATTTTTTTTAACATCTTTTGTGAAATGAACATGAAAGTGCTGGAATCAAAATAAGTCTGCAACTAGACTCCCTGAGTGCTGCAGAGCTGTGTCTGATGGCTCACAGGAAGCTGGTAACTGGCAGAAATGACCTGAATACATCGGAGGCACAATAGTGATTTGCAAACATTAAAAGCAATATCTTACAAGAGGTTGTGTGAAATAGGAAGAGCCAAACTGCTTTCATTCTCCTGTTCAGCCTAATATATCCACTTATAAGGGATTGCTATTCAGACATTCACCGATAAAGTTGGAGTGCTTTCTTTGGTCCTTTGAAATTGAGCTATAAAGTAAATAGACGTTGCCTTTTGGGAGATGGAAAAAAAAAAAAAATCCAGAACACTTTGCCAGAGTGGAGATTAATATTCACTGACCTGAAGCTTGGCTGGAGTTGATTTCGAGAGATACAGAATATGGTAAAAAGCAATAAGCCTTTGTTTGGAGAATCAACAAGTAACTACTGAAAACTCTTCCTATCCGGATATTATTTGGGCTTTTAGATATTACTATCAAAAGAGAAGCCTTCAGTGCTACCTACGCCTTTTGTAGACAATAACAAATGCCTGGGTCCCACCTTTGCTATTCCCTTCCCCTTCCCGGGATGGTCAGTGCATTCATTCACGACTTGCTGATACCTCACGACTTGGAATCTCTATCCCCACCCCCCTGCCACCCCCCACCCCCCTGCCACCCCCCATCACCCACTGCCCCCATGACGCTTTCATGTTGTTTGTGCTGGAATTTGTTTACAACTCTGTGAGAAGCAGACAGTGAAAAGCATGACACGTCATCACACTACAGAAAGGGAAAGTGAACTTGAATTAAACATCTGCTGCAGGAAATCTTAAAAACTGAATATTCAAGTATTTGAGTTTTCAGTTTTGAAGCATAGCTTTCTGGATTTTGGAATAGCACACGTGCTTTAATAAAGACGGTTAGTAGTAGAAGCTAATATTTTTTTAAGAAGCTAATTTTCGCTGAACGTGGTACTCATGCCTATAATCCCAGTACTTCAGGAGGCCAAGCAGGTGGGTCGCTTGAGGCCAGAAGTTTGAGACCAGCCTGGGCAAAAAGGCGAGATCTTGTCTCTACAAAAAATAAACAAAATTAGCCAGGTGTGGTGGCGCATGCCTGTAGTCCCAGCTACTTAGGAGGCTGAGGTGGGAGGATCGCTTGAGCCCAGAAGGTCAAGGCTGTAGTAAGCCATGATCACACCACTGCACTGTGTCTGGGCTACAGAGTGAGACCCTGTCTCAAAAAAAAAAAAAAAAGATTTTTATTTACTAGGGATAGGAAGTGACAATGCTTTCCTTTTTTTTTTTTTCTTGAGACAGAGTCTCGCTCTGTTGCCTAGACACAGTGCAGTGGCGCGATCTTGGTCCACTGTAACCTCCCTCTCCCGGGTTCAAGTGATTATCCTGCCTCAGCCTCCCGAGTAGCTGGAATTACAGGCATGCACCACGACCAGCATTTTTTTTTTTTTTAATCTTTTTAGTAGAGACAGGGTTTCACCATGTTGCCCAGGCTGGTCTCAAACTCGTGACCTCAAATGATCCTCCCACCTCAGCCTCCCAAAGTGCTGGGATTACAGGCATGAGCCAGTGCACCACTGCACCCAGCCAACACCTTCCCTCTTGATAACATCGGTGTTTAGGGAGCTCTGAGCACGTCGTGCACACCGCTAAAGCTCTGCCATCAACGCATTCAGCGCGTGTCACCACTCTAAGAGGCAGGTGTTATGATAAGCTTCACTTATCCAGAAGGCAAAGTGAGGCCTGGAGACTTGGCCAGGGTCACTCTCTGCAGGAGGCACTCTGGGTGTCGGATGCAGGCAAACCCTGGAGGACGAATCCCCAGAACCATCTGTGGCCCCCTACACTGGGCAATACCTTTCCACGCTCCTGGGAGGTGATGGCACACATGTGTACCCCAGAAGTCACTGGATAACCAGCTGAACCAAGGGCCAGGTACATGGCCCTTTCTTCTATTTCCCGATGTACACATATGTTCATGTATTTACGCAGGAACCCTGCATAGTTTGTGCATTTGTTTCAAGGAATGAAAAGTGATCACATAAGCACTCGTCCTCTGAAAGCCAGCAGATGTTCCATAAATACAAGGTTGTATCTGAGACTACCCATGTCAGAAATCAGAAATCCAAACATCTCAGAGGTGACGTATCTTTCCCAGCTCTGTACAGCAACTTGGCAGCAGAATCAAGAATGGAACTCATGCTCCTGTTCCCTAGGCTTCTGCTAGTGGCACACCCAGGCAGCTGCCCAGGTGGGAACAGAAGATGGCACGCTCTCTGCAGAGCTCCGGCTAGGACAGGAACACTGAGCGCTAACAGAAAGACTCTCTCCATTAAACACAGAGGAAAACTATTCAGACGAGGTGAGTGAATGGAGGGAAAGAACTTTTCTTTACCTGAGGATTGGAAAACAGTAGCCCTGTGACTTCATGCTTCACCACAGCAGCATTCCCAGGGATGTTCCTGGCCAACACCGGAACTTCTAAATCCATCGCCTGGAGGAGACAGGAGGAAAGGGGGCAGAAGGCAGTCACTTCAAGAGCCTCTGTGGCAAGGTGAGCCAGTGTGGGTCGGCATAACTTCTTGGCTTAACTGGACTGCTGGCACCTCACAAAAAATACGCCTTGCCAAAACGATATCCCAATCTCAATAGCACGTTTCAAAATACATCTGAATTTTAATTATTTACTATGTTTGGAAGCTCTGAAACACTATATACTGTAATCGCTTGTCTGACACAATTATTGCAGTGTCACAAAGAACCCCCCTCTCTGAATGCTCATTTGATACCTCTTCACCAACCACCTGGAGGATGTGTTTTTAATTACCATCATCTCTTTCCCTGAGGAGCCATTTCCTTCTAGCACAGGCAAGGGAGTATGAATGCCACAAAAACCAAACTCAGCTCTCTGGCATGCAGACAAAAGTAAAAGGAAAACGATTTATCCTTCCGATGAGTCACGAAGCCGACTCCATTTCTGAAGGTCTGGAGATAGGCACCTGATACCCCACAGCCTGGCAGCTGCTAGCAGCTGGTCCACAAGACGACAGCCCGACAGCACAGCGTGCAGCCCTGGCCCTGCCTGCCCGGACAGGAGGCATTTTGCGAGTTCTCTTTCTACAGTGCTCGAAGCTCAGTGATGTCAAGTCGAAAGGAAACAGAAGCCAACTTCAAGGGGATCCCACCCACCACAGCAGGACAATTTTGCAACTCCAAAAAGAATAATGATTGTAACAGATGGTAACACACTACATTTCAAAAATACCTGATCCCCTAGTGATGAGAGGGAAATGAAAGGAAAGAGGAGGAGGAGGAAGAGGAAAAGTAGGAGGAAGAAAAGGGAAGGCTCTTCTCTGCAGAAGAATCTGCGTGAATACTAAGTGTAGACAGAAGAGCAGAATTAGAAAACCATCACACTGTAACCCCCAGTGTAATAAGTGATTCAGGCGAGGATCGGGGATCAACAGTGGATCCCAGTGGATCCGGATCAAATCCATTGAGTAAAAGGTCATCGGGAAACAGGATAGTCTCCGACTTACAATGATTCCGCTTAAGATTTTTTTACTTCATGGTGCTGCAAAAGCAACACATGTTCAGTGAAAACCATATTTCAGCAACAATATAACCATTCTGTTTTTCACTTTCAGTACAGTATCCAATAATACCTTCCATGAGATATTCAACACTTTATTATAAAATAGTTTCATGTTAGATGATTTTGCCCAACTGTAGGCAAATGCAAGTCTTCTGAGCATATTTAAGGTCAGCTAGGCTGAACTATGATACTTGGTAGATTACGAGCATTTAACGCATTTTCAACTCACAGTATTTTCTTTTTTTTGAGACAGAGTCTCACTCTGTTGCCCAGGCTGGAGTGCAGTGGCGTGATCTCAGCTCACTGCAAGCTCCGCCTCCCGGGTTCTTGCCATTCTCCTGCCTCAGCCTCCCGAGTAGCTGGGACTACAGGTGCCCGCCACCATGCCCGGCTAATTTTTTGTACTTTTAGTAGAGACAGGGTTTCACTGTGTTAGCCAACTCACAGTATTTTCAACTTGTGATGGGTTTATTGGGATGCAGCCCATCATAAGTCGAGGAGCATCTGTGTCCCCAAAACCCAAAGCACCACTCCACGGATGACTTATCAGTCACAGAGAAGAGGTAAGGCTTCACAGTGGAGTCATCTGTCACCAACAGCCGGAAGAGCTGACCGATGTGTCTCCCGTTTGACGTGGTGGGCAGCACACATCACCTGCGTGAAGTCCCAGCTGGAGGTGGGATGTAAATCCAACCCCAAGGAACGCATCAGCCAAATCTATCTGTATGTTCTCTAGGACAACTGACCAGGGTCCTTCAGAGGGTTCGATGTCATGGAGAGCTATGGGGAGCTGGGCTGGGGGACACTAAAGAGACACAAAGCCAAATGCAATGCATGAATGTTGTGTGGATCCTGCCTGGGGAAAAAAAAAAAAAATACAACACTGAGGGAATTATGCATGGTGTGCATATCCAGTGATGTAATTTGACTAACACTGAATTTTCTCAGGCGTGCTCATGTCTTGCCAGGTGCAGGAGAGGACACCTGTTCCGCAAAGTTTCAGAGAGAAATATTAGCTGTGTTGTGATCAACCACCTTCTTTCAGATGATCTGGCAAAAGAAAGAGAGAGGAAGAGAGTGTATGTGTATGGAGAGAGACGGGGGAGAGGAAGAGGAAGCAGGAGGATGAATGTGGGTGAAGCGTACACAGGTATTCACTGCACCATTCTTTCAGTTATTCTATAGATTTTATACTTTTTAAAAGTAAACAAATGATAACATTTGTAAGGGAAGCTTACAAATTGTACCATCTTGGGTCAACATCTTAACCTCCCCCAACTGTTTGACTGTTTCCCCTGAGGTAAAACAGAGATACAAATATCTCCTTCATAAGGGTAGTGGGGAAGATTAAATAACCTTTTTTGCAGGGGGAAGGGGGCACAGGGTCTCACTTGGTTGCCCAGGCTGGAATGCCATGGCTCAATCTCAGCTCACTGCAACAATCGCCTCCTGGGCTCAAGCTGTCTTCCCACCTCAGCCTCTCTAGTAGCTGGGACTACAGGCACATGCCACCATCCTCAGCTAATGTTTTTAAAAATTTTTTGGTAGTGATGGGGTCTTGCTATGTTTTCCACACTCATCTGAAACTCCAATGATCAAGCAATTCATCCACCTTGGCCTCCCAAACTGTTGGGATTACAGGGGTGAGCCACCGTGCTTGTCCAGATTAAATGGTTTAATACTACAGAATTTACATCTGTCTCTGGGCATTGTTATAACTGCAAATGAGATTCTAGTAGCAGCTGGGCTTCCTACCTAACTCAGTTAAGTTTTATAGAGCATAGTGACCTGTCCTAGGTCTTGAGAATGCACTTCACACCCATAAATCCCAAGTAAAAAACAGGTGACCTTAGAACCAGACATCGAGATAAAGTAAATTAAAATTATATTAAAGCTATATTAGGCAGGGTGCAGTGCCTCACGCCTGTAATCTCAGCACTTTGGGAGGCCAAGGTGGGCAAATCACCTGAAGTCAGGAGTTCAAGACCAGCCTGGTCAACATGGTAAAACCCGGTCTCTACTAAAAAGACACAAATTAGCCAGGCATGGTGGCATGTGCCTGCAATACCAGCTACTTGGGAGGCTGAGGCAGGAGAATCACTTGAACCTGGGAGGCAGAGGTTGCGGTGAGCCGAGATTGGCTATTGCACTTCAGCCTGGGCAACGAAAGTGAAACTTTGTCTCAAAAAAAAAGAAAGAAATAAATTTCCCTTTTTAGCCTCCCCCTCCCCACCCCACACCCCTGCCCAGGGACGTTATTCTCACTTGATTACCTCTATCTCCAAATACGTTCCCATTCTGAGACGCCGGGGCGAGGACTTCAACACAGGCATTTGGGGAGGGGCCCCCGTTCAGCCCATGCCACCACGGAGCCTCCCTGAGCACATCCCCACCGCCCACTGTCCCGTCTGTCTGCTGCTGTGCTTCCTCCTCAGCACTTACTACGTCCTAAAGTTCTCTGTTCACTCTTCCCTTTGCCTGCTTCCTGCCCGTCTCCCAGCTCTTCTTTCAGTCCCTCACAAGGACATGGGCTCCATGATAACAAGGCCCTTTAGCGTCTGTCCGCTGTAGCGTCTCCAGAGCCTGGCAGACCTGGCACTCTACCCACTTCTGCTGAATGACAGAAGGCATGAACACACTCATCCTATCTGACAGTCCACGGCACAAGGGGAGACGCAGGGAAGGACTCCACACTGTGGAGGGCACGGCCCTGCCTGCAAGGAAAACCGCAGTTCAGCAGACAAGACGCAATGCAACCTGCTCACGACGTGAAATGAACAGAGGGCAAAGAGACTTCCGTGGAATCTGAGGGTTGCACATTTACAGAAAACTAGTTCTGAAGTCACCTCTTGAGAAACCAACAAAAAGTGCCTTTAACAAAGGAAACGTCTTCAGGAGAGAAGAACTCCTGGAAATGGCGATGGTGTGCAGCTGGGCCTGACAGGTGCGGAGACGGCCGGTGCCTGGGCAGATGGCGCACGGAGGTGAGTGTGCTCACCCTCAGAACGTGCGCCTGAGTCCACAGGGGGGCACCGTGCGCGACTCACAGGCTTGGGAGAGAAAGCAGTTCAGAGCCAGCGTCAGGGATCCCACTCTGGAACTAAGACAAATGAAATGTCAGGATCCAAGATGCACCTGACACCTTTGTGTCTGAACTCAATTGATTAGAAAAAAGAAAACCTGACAAGCAAAAATTGCCTACACTTACAGTGTACAACACGATGGGTTTTTGTTTTGTTTTGTTTGAGATGGAGTCTCGCTCTGTCACCCAGGCTGGAGTGCAGTGGTGTGATCTCAGCAACCTCCGCCTACCAGGTTCCAGCAATTCTCCTGCCTCAGCCTCCCTAGTAGCTGGGATTACAGGTGCAAGTCATCACACCCGGCTCATTTTTGTATTTTTAGTAGAGACAGGGTTTCACCACATTGGCCAGGCTGGTCTCGAACTCCTGACCTCAGGTGATCCACCTGCCTCAGCCTCCCAAAGTGCTGGGATTATAGGCGTGAGCCACCCCGCCCGGCCACAACATGATGTTTTGATACACATCTACCCTGTGGGATGGCTAAAGCAAGCTAATTAACATACGCATTACTTTATACTTGTTTTGTGTGGTGGGAACACTTAAGATCTACTCTTAGCGATTTTCAAGGATACTATATATTGTTATTAACTATAGTAGCCATGATGTGCAGTACACATCTTTTGAACTTATTCCTCCTAATTGGAAGTTCAGGTCCTTCAACCAACATCTCCCCACTCCTCACACTCCCAGCCTCTGCTACCCACCATTCTACTCTCTGCTCCTATGAGAACTCACTTGATTTCTTATTTTCCCTAGATGAGCTCTCCAAGCTCTTATCAGGCAGAGGGAAACTTCAGATGAGACTCTTTGTAAAAGCCTTTGTGGCCAGGATGCCATTTTCAGCAGAGCTGATAAAGGTTTACACAGACACTGCCTCTGTTCTACCCTGCAGAACAGTCATAAGAAACTCAGCAGCCAGGCCCCTCCTCAAAACAAGTGAAGCCTGATTTGTGAGGGGTGGGCACCATCACCTGTACCTATGATTTTTTAGGCTTCAAGGTAATTCTGCTACATACCTGGGGCTGGAAACCACCATGTCTAGATTTTGTTGCAGAGAGGTTGGCTTGCATTTTAGTGGTCTTTACTGGGCGTCTGTCAAGTCAGACAAGCATTGCTTGTCACGTGGCGATGGAGTTGGGCTGGATGTACCCACAGCGCATTTGGATCTTACATAATTGGGGTTACAGTGATTCTCAACGGGGGTGCCAACAGCATTTTGGGTACAACTCTGATGCAACAAATTGATTAGAATCAATTCAGATAGCCAAAGTGTTCAATCATGGAGTAAGTGTCTGTCACTTTTGAAGGAATTGATCTTCTGACCTTTCAGAATTAGCTGTATTCTGGCACCTTGAACCGGCACCCCACCTCCCTGCAGCTGCTCCATCCCAAATACACGCCAGTAGCCTCTTCCTAATGATGAAAACTCAAAAGGCCCTTCACTTTTCAAAGTGGCAAAGGCATCTCACTGCCGAATCCACACACACACTTACAAACACACAAACACGCTGACACACTAGTCGAGGTTAAAGTGACACAGAGTCACAGAGTCACCTTGAATGACCTCACATCCTATTTCAATCACTAGGGCTGGAGTCTGGAAGCCAAGGGGCCAGGAATCACCTCCTTCCTGCAGGTGCTCCTCTCTGCTTTAGAAGATGGGCTTCCTCTCTCAGGCAAAGTGTGTGTGTGCGTGCATCTGTAGGTGCATGTGTGTGAGCATGTGTGTGCGCCTATGTGTGTACGTGTGTGTGTGTGTGCGTGCATGCATCTGTAGGTGCATGTGTGTGAGCGTGTGTGTGCGTGTGTGCGCGTGTGTGTGTTCTGGGGCCGGGAAAAGAGCCTAATCATGACAGCTGGGATGAGCAAATCATTGTTTATATACTTTTAATGTAATTCTCTGCAGGATTCAACTCTAAAAAAGCACAAAACTGGAAACAACTGATTAGTTGTAGAAGTGTTCACCCCGCTGCCCACACATCCAGCTCAAGTTTGATTTTCGGAGTTTATCAGTAAGAAACGTGTTTCTGCAAATGGGATGTTTCTATGCTTCCATGGGAAAATACAGCTAATTCTGAAAGTCAAAAGATCACTTCCTTCAAAAGCAACAGGCACTTATTCCATGGTTAAACGCTTCGGCTATCTGAACTGATTCTAATGAAATGAACCCTTACCACTCCTCTAACATCAGCTTCATTCAAAACCCTTCGCCCAAAGGTTATTTGGGAGTTTTCAAAAGGAACACAACATCAACATTTTAAGGCAGTCGGAATTGCCAACAGCTGCCTTTGCTTTGAAGTAAATGAGGTTTGACAGCGGCAGTGAAATGCTGTGTGTGCTGGTTGTAAAATCATTCCCGAATTCCACTCTACCTTTCCTTAAGAAGTTGAAAAAAAATGTATATTTACCTACAAAGGAGCAATTCACAATAGCTCAAATACTGGTACCATCAGCATATACACTTTTAAAGCTAACATATTGCTCGGAGGACTGCAGCTGGGAGCTGATTTGAAAAGACAATGAAGATTAATACTAGTGACAACCCCTAAGCCGAAGTGCTGATGTCTGGCTGAGGATGATCACGTTACAAACTCACACTTTGCACTTTGAAAGCATCCAACAGCAGATTCACGAGCACAGATACACAGCTGCTACCGTCTCCCTCTGTGTTTTTTTCTTTTGAGGTTTTTTCTTCTTTTATAAATGATGCCAAATTAAGAGCAAATATTATGCACACAATGTCAGTCAATTCTTAAATGTAGGGAGAGGATTTTTTTCCTACTTTATTTATCATGTTCTCTCTGGACCCCTAAGGTTTGCAGATCTTAACTCCTGTTAGTAAGTTCAGTACATTCACCCGGTATCCAAGGGGATACATGGATATCCCAAAGACTTATGATAAAGTAACAGCATTAATTTAAGTAGACACTGATAATAAGAAATCCACATATTCAGAAAGAACACATGAAACCTGGGCCAAAGACCTCGGGAAGCAGTGGCCACATGTTTCTCTCGACAGGAAAACAGGCTTTATCATGTGCCCATCAGTGCATGCTTACGCCATGTCTGTCGTGTGCAGCGTGTGTGCTGAGAACCACCAGGGGTACCATGCATGCGGTACTGGGTGCCCTAATCGCATAAGGAAAACCCAGTACCAAAGGCTGGTGTTGGCATGAGTGGGTCCAGCCTGCCCTCTTCTGGGTTCATTCTTCAGGAGCCCCCAAGGCAATGAACTAACACCGAAACAAGAGAAGGAACGTCTTTTTCTGTTAGGCACAGGCCGGTGATTCTCTCTAGGAGCTAACATCAAGCACCGAAGATCATGGTAAAATGCCCCAGTCAAAAACCTCTCAAGGAGGAGGAGATGTTGTAGGTGGTCCCATTGCAAAGGGGATGCAAGGATTGCCAGGACCTTTTACAGAAGAGGGGACACAGCCCAGCCAGAACCTGCCCAGGTTTCAAGAGCACGGCCTTCCCACTCCAACCTCGGTCCTGAAAACACAGATACGCTGGTGGGGAATTGCAGAGTGGTGCTGGGATAGACATATTTTGTCAAAAAAGATGAAGTGATTTTATAGAGTTGACTGCTAGATAAAGAGATTAGATCCACCCTGGCCCCCACGCCACCCCGTCATCTATGATCACTACCCTGCCCCTGTCTCCTGCCACCTGCAAAGTCCAGCCCTTTCTTCTCCTCCCTTAAGCTCTGGAGTTACAGAAAATATGGAAAAGAAAAAGAAAAGATCAAGTAAAAGGAGGCTTCCTGCAAAAACACCTTCATCCTGTTTCCTGTCCCAATCTTTCGTAACCTTAGCTGCCTTCCTGTCAGAGATATTTAGAGGGTCAGAGAGGCAATGCCATCCCAGTTTTATTTTACATCATTGCTGGCAAGGAGAAATAGCAATGAGAAATGAAATGATATTTTTAAACTTCCAGATAGAACTTCAAAAGTACTTTTGAACTCCAACGGGTATGCTGCTTGGCCTTTTTAGCTTTGAGAAGTGCAGAATGCTATTGACAAAGACGCCACCTCCATAAATAAGAAAAGGAGTGATGGACAATTTCACACTCCCACTTTCAGTACTCGAGTTACATAATTACCTCCAGAATTGCAGCTGACATGCCTTCAGAGACAGAGCTGTTCACCACCGCAAAGCAATTCTTCACCACCGCGTGCAAATCTTCCTGAGGCATCTCTCCGATCAACCGAACCCCAGCGGCCCTGAAACACAAAGCAGGAAGAGGGGCTCTAATTCCAAGAATCTCGTGGATAGGCAGCTGGGAGGAGGAGAGATGACAATTTGGGTGTCATACTGCAGATCAGCAAGTAAGCACTGTTGACCAAGTGTTCAGCCGGGAGAACTATACTGGGGTGGAAATCCTTACAGCTCATGTTCCTGACAAGGGAGCGGGGAGGTGCTTAACATGTCTGGTTTTGTTTTCAGTATGCTCAATAAAGACACTTGCTCTCAAGGGCTAGGAGAGTCAGAGATAAGGTTTGTGCCATTTTCTCTGTATGATTTAGAAAACATTATTCTAATAATTCAACTTTTTTTCAAATAATTTTTTAAAATACTAATAAGATAATAGGAATAGAAATAATAGAAAATAGGCCAGGTGCAGTGGCTCATACCTGTAGTCCCAGCACTTTGGGAGACCAAGGCAGGTGGATCACCTGAGATCAGGAGTTCAAGACCAGCCTAGCGAACGTGGCGAAACCCCATCTCTACTAAAAATACAAATATTAGCCAGGCGTGGCAGTGTGCGCCTGTAATCCCAGCTACTTGGGAGGCTGAGGCAGGAGAATTGCTTGAATCCGGGAGGCGGAGATTGCAGTGAGCTGAGATTTTGCCACTGCGCTCCAGCCTGGGTGACAGATCAAGACTCGGTCTCAAAAAAGAAAAAAAGAAAAAAGAATGGAAATAGAAATACTAAATAGTGATGATAATGTCACAAAAGCCCTGTTCTCAGCACACAGCGCTGACACCTATTTTGTCATAGACATTTTGCCTTGTTCTATTTTTTTCACCACACAATGTAAATCTTCATCTTTCTTTGATCTTCCCAGTCCCCACCACTGGCCACCACTCTCACAGCTCTGCCACGCCTCCCTTCCCCGAGCGGGTGATACTTTTGCACACATGCGTCTGCACCTAGGAGTAATCTGAAGATCCCTGATTACAGATGGGGAAAAACCAGTCTTTGTCATGCCCTTGGCAGTTGGTGTGGCCAGTGAGTCTGGCTGGAATCCCGGGGCTGTGAGGACACTGCTTTACAGGGGGCTGACCCAAAGGAGACCCACATCCTTCTGGTCTGCTCATTCCCATCGCCCCACTTACATCGCAGACTGATGACACAGCTCTAAAGCCACCACGTCACCTTCAGAATGGGAGCCACAGGCCGAGGAAGGCAGGACAGAGAAAAGAGCCAAATCCCTGAGGTCTCAGCGAAGCCTCCACTTCGCTCCCTGACTGTCCACCCTCAGACTTGTTGATGTGAGCAGTGAAACCTCGACGTGTTCAAGCCCGTGCTGTTGGGTTCCCAGCTGACAAATGCAACTTACAACCAACACTCCAACAAAGTGCTCCCCAGGCAGGCTGTGACAAAGGGCAATACCCCTCCACTCTTCCAAACCCTTAAGAGTTTAAATCTTTCCATTTTGGCCAATGTGATCGGTTAAAAATTATAATCACAAAGTGGTTTTTATTGGCATTTCCCTGGGCAAATACCGGTGCCTAGGATGCCATGGGCTCGCTGGGAGGGTGCACCGCACAAGGAAACACTTGGAAACTGCTTGGAATCATGTCTGGGACTGGATAAATGTGAGTTCAGGTAACTCAGGGGCCACTCAGGCTTCCCATTCTGCAAAATGACTGGTCTCCACCAACTCTTACCTTCTCACTTTGGCTTTTACTTCCCTTGTAAACACTGGATCGACCTGAAAAGAGACAAAGATAAATGTCAGTGGTAGCCACCTGCTAGTGGCGCTGCCAGCCGGCCAGCATGGGCCAGGCCAAAGCCCTGGTGTCAGTGTGGCGTGGGCCCCAGTCTGCGGCCATGGGGGTGTCCTCGCGGCTGCTGTGCGCGGTGACTATGGGGGCCCCAGGCTCAGGCAAGGGCACTGTGTCATCGTGCATCACCAAACACTTGGAGCTGAAGCACCTCTCCAGCGAGGACCTGCTCCGGTACAACATGCTGCAGGGCACAGAAATTGGCCTGTTACCTGTTCTCACTCATAAGTGGGAGCTGAACAATGAGAACACATGGACGCAGGGAGGGGAACATCACACACTGAAGCCTGTTGGGAGGTAGGGGGCTGGAGGAGGGATAATGTTAGGAGAAATACCTAATGTGAATGACGGGTTGATGGGTGCAGTAAACCAACATGGCACATAGATACGTATGTAACAAACCTGCATGTTGTGCACATGTACCCCAGAACTTAAAGTATATATAAACATGAAAGAAAGAAAGAAAGAAAGAAAGAAAGAAAGAAAGAAAGAAAGAAAGAAAGAAAGAAAGAAAGAAGAAAGAAGAAAGAAAGAAAGAAAGAAAGAAAGAAAGAAAGAAAGAAAGAAAGAAAGAAAGAAAGAAAGAAAGAAAGAAAGGAAAGAAAGAAAGAAAGAAAGAAATTGGCATGTTCGTCAAGGCTTTCATTGACCAAGAGAAACCCATTCCAGATTATGTCATCTCAGCTGACCCTTCAGGAGCTGCAAAATCTCACCTAGTCTAGCTGTTGGATGGTTTTCCAAGGACACTTTCACAGGCAGAAGCCCTAGATAGAGCAGATCAGATCGACACAGTGATTAACCTGAATGTGTCCTTTTAGGTCATTAAACAATGCCTTACTGCTCGCTGGATTCATCCCGCCAGCGGCCGAGTCTACAACATTGAATTCAACCCTCCCAAAACTATGGGCACTGATGCTCTGACAGGGAGCCTCTCATTCAGCGTGAGGATGACAAACCAGAGACAGTTACCGAGAGACTACAGGCTTAGGAAGCCAAACAAAGCCAGTCCTGGAATATTACCAGAAAAAAAAGAGGTGTTGGAAACATTCTCCGGAATAGAAACCAACAAGATTTGGCCCTATGGTTATGCTTTCCTACAAACTAAAGTTCCTCAAACAAGCCAGAAAGCTTCAGTTACTCCATGAGGAAAAATGTGTGGCACTATTAGTAGTAAGATGGGCACATCTCATAGTCCTTGCATTTAGAAGCTGTTTTTCCTAAGACTTCCAGTATGTATGAATTCTTTGAAAATTATATTACTTTTATTTCTGCTGATTTTATTCTAGATGCTAAGGATGTGCCAAGTGAGTCAGATACTAAGATTCATCCTTTGAAATCACCTAGTGTGTTTTATGCAGCTAGCTTCAAAAACATCAGTGATGTCTGAACTTTTAAAACATCTGTTAGAGCAAAATTTAAAGAGCGTTTGGTAGTAATCTAACTTTTTGTTCAGTTAGTAAGTGGTTGATAAAGTTTCCGTATTTTCCTGGAAAAGTTAAAACAAAGTTACATGCCATTGGGGGAAAATAGGTGATCAGAAATGCTTGCACAGATTGATGGCAAAAAAGACATTTCCAGCATTGTGGAACATGGTGAGACACTATATAAAATTCCAGAAAGAAAGCAACTGGGTTTACAGATTTGTTGTAAGACACAAATTCTCTGCTACTAAGAAATGTATATGCTAACCATACATGCTGTATTTATTTTGTTGTTAAGCATACTTTCAGTTTACTCAGAATTTTCAATTTGCTACAAAAATGTATCCATTAGCATACAGAAAAATATTACTTTAAGATGACTTGTTTCCTTTGAAAATATGTATGTACTGAGGGTTATGATTTATGTCAGAAATTGACATTATGAGTCCTTGGAAAAGCACCAAAGTTGAATGAATTTTCTTTTTTTCTCTTTGAGATGGAGTCTCGCTCTGTCGCCCAGACTGGAGTGCAGTGGCCAGATCTCAGCTCACTGCAAGCTACGCCTCCTGGGTTCATGCCATTCTCCTGCCTCAGCCTCCCGAGTAACTGGGACTACAGGCGCCCGCCACCTCGCCCGGCTAGTTTTTTGTATTTTTTAGTAGAGACGGGGTTTCACCGTGTTAGCCAGGATGGTCTCGATCTCCTGACCTCATGATCCGCCCGTCTCGGCCTCCCAAAGTGCTGGGATTACAGGCTTGAGCCACCGCGCCCGGCCACTTGAATGAATTTTCAACAAAATGTAATTAAAATCTATATGTTTTCAGATGTGACTCAGGTTAAGAAATGTGTTTTAGGATCTACTTGCCGGTTTCTCTTTTTGATCCAAATGTATGATCTGCCCTGATAAACAACAAGTTATAGTACCACCCCCTGCCAAAAAAAAAAAAAGAGAAAAGAAAAAAGAAAACCCATGGCGCTATGTAAATAAAGTAAGCACGCTTTGTCGTGAGTAAATAGATGAGAGATACCTGGGAAATGCTCCCTTGGCATAAATAGCAATCAATCATAATTAGTAAACAGGTGTGCCAATAAAAAGAATGTACACAATAGGTTAACAAGGACCAGGAAAGTAAGTGAGTTTCCTGAAGGAGTTCTTTGTTCCTGATCAAAGAAGTCGATACCTGTGAGCATTCACTGCCACCTTATTTTAAGGGGAAAGAAACTTTGTTGGTGTCATCTGAGAAGCCACTTAAAAACTGGAACGTAGGCTGGGTGCAGTGACTCACGCCTATAATCCCAGCACTTTGGGAGGCCGAGGCGGGTGGATCATGAGATCAGGAGATTGAAACTACCCTGGCCAACATGGTGAAACCCCGTCTCTACTAAAACACAAAAAATTAGCCGGGTGTGGTGGCGGGCGCCTGTAGCCCCAGCTACTCAGGAGGCTGAGGCAGGAGAATGGTGTGAACCTGGGAGCCGGAAGTTGCAGGGAGCCAAGATTGCCACCACTGCACTCCAGCCTGGGGGGCAGAGCGAGACTCCATCTCAAAAAAACAACAAACAAACAAACAAACAAACAAAATTGGAATCTAAAGTGATTCTGAGTGGGGCAGCAAGGACGGTTGCTGACGTGCTGTGTGGTCTGGTAGAAGTGGGGCAGTATGAGAGGTGGAGGACATACCTGACAGCGTCTTCCATGGCATATTGACTCTTAACTTGACTTGGTGCCAAATCAAATGAAACAAGCCCTCATACAAGCTGTTATTAACTGCCTTTAAAAATCTGTTCCATTTTTTTCCAGGTACTTAAAATACAAGTGCCAGTAAGTTAGTTCTTATGTATTTTGGGGAAAAAATTTTATTTTCCTTTTCTTCTGATATTTTAAAAATTCACTGAGCTTTCAAGATGAACCAAAGTTTCTTAAAAGAATTATAGTAAACACTTCATTCTTTATAAAACTTTTTATAGTGCCTTATTTGAATGTTAATCATATGTGCTTTCTAAAAATGTTGTGAACTACCAAACTTACGGATTATTGCTAGGCTATCAGGCATACATTAGTCTTTATCAGAAGAAAACGCAATTTCACAACCGCGGCTATTACTTTGCCCTTGGTCCTTCCCAGGGCCTGCTCCAGCCCACCTTCCTTCCTGCTGCCTGGTGTCTCAGTGGCTTCTGAATGACTGTGTTCTAAGAAATGATCTTAAAACAGTAAAAAAAAAAAAAAAAAAAAAAAAAGATTCATGTTAGCAAAAGCCTGAAATGAGGCTAAGTCTCCAGCGAATTACGTCGAATGGCAGCAGAGCCAGACTCAACAATTCAGAGGGAAAAAAGTAGTAGGAAATGGTACTATGAGCCCAGCTATTAAATAACAAAAATAGTAGTAAAAAAAAAAAAAAAAAAAAAAAAAAAACAGAGAGAGAGAGACCGGGCATGGTGGCTCAAGCCTGCAATCCCAGCACTTTGGGAGGCCGAGGAGGGGGGGATCACGTGATCAGGAGTTCGCGACCCACCTGCTGGCCAACATGGTGAAAGCCTGTCTCTACTAAAAACACAAAAATTGGCCAGGTGTAGTAACAAGTGCCTGTAATCCCAGCTACTCGGGAAGTTGAAGAATCACTTGAACCAGGGGCGGAGGTTGCAGTGAGCTGAGATTGCGGCATTGCACTCTAGCCTGGGTCTCAAAACTCTGTCTCAAAAAAGAGAAAGAAGAGAGAGAATGTTCCAAAGAATACATATAGGCTCTGGTTAGGAGCCTGTATGGTTACACCTGAGTGTGGCGAGTGAGACCCCTTCAGTCAACTTAAGGTCTTGAGACAGAGTTGTTTCCAGAAATGGGACAATTGGACAACAACCGAATTTTGCAGTGAAAGTGTTGCTTAAATGGTGCAGAAGGATTTTGTCATAAAATCATTCAGGCACAATAGGTTGGAATCCTTAGGAAGTCTATGACTAAAGGTCTGACCATCAAAATATTTTTTAACAGGATGACTTCTCAGAAACAGTTGGAAAGGCCAGGACCTGATCATCAGCTGATGAATGAGTAATCGTGACATGCCTGTCCATACAAAGGAGTGCCACTCAGCCATGACAAGGAAGTGCTGACTTAAGCCACAACAAGGGTGAGCTTGGGAAACATGATGCCACGTGAGTTACACCGGACAGAAAAGACCAGAGTGTATGATTCCATGTCTATGACATGGCCAGAGCAGCCAAATCATAGAGACAGAAAGTAGATTAGCGGTTACCCAGGGCTTGCTTAGGATCTAATTAGGGGTTATTGGGGTGAGGGGGAAATGGGGAGTGACTGCTTAGTGGATAGAGGGTATCCTTTTGGGGTGAGAAAAATATTCAGGAATGAGATAGGTGTGATGGTTGCACAACTTTGTGAATAGACTAAAGCCCACTGGCTTGTGCACTCTAAAATGGTGAATTTCGTGGCATGTGAATTCCACCTCAACTTTTTAAAGGCCGGGGCAGCCTTTGCATTAGTCACAACCTAACATCCTCCAGTCCCAACTTGACTCCTACTTTGCATCTGGAAGGAACAGGTCTTTGGGGCAGGGACTGTGTTCCGTCCTGTTGCATCCCTGAAGGCTAATAACACAATTGTTGAATTCACACAAAAATTAATGGCAACCTGTTCAAACTTATTGCTCCTCAAAGACAGGCCACAAATTTTTAAGCAAACTCGTAGTGGATAGTGGATATGTGGAGACCAGAAAGAGGCAGCACCAGACTGAGGGGACTCCGGATACAGAGGGCCAGGGTCAAGGCCCCCCAGACACCAAACTAGCCTCATGCACATTAACGGACCTCTCCGCGTGTCAGTTTGCTCATCTGTCCAGTGAGAACTCTAGAACCTTGGGATTGCTCGGAGGAGTAAATGACTTAGAAGATGTGAAGTGCGGAGCCTGTATTCACATTCAGGCCCACTCCAGGGGCTGAATTTGTAAAACTATGCTCTGCTGCCTCTCTGGTTGCTGTTAGAACTGTGCCTGGGACATAGTAACTGCTATACGTGTTGCAGAAGAAAAAAGTCAAATGTCAATGTCTTATTAGAAAAATACTGGAAGAAGGCCGGGCGCGGTGGCTCAAGCCTGTAATCCCAGCACTTTGGGAGGCCGAGACGGGTGGATCACGAGGTCAGGAGATCGAGACCATCCTGGCTAACACCGTGAAACCCCGTCTCTACTAAAAAATACAAAAAAAAAAAAACTAGCCAGGCGAGGTGGCGGGCGCCTGTAGTCCCAGCTACTCGGGAGGCTGAGGCAGGAGAATGGCGTAAACCCGGGAGGCGGAACTTGCAGTGAGCTGAGATCCGGCCACTGCACTCCAGCCCGGGAGACAGGGCGAGACTCCGTCTCAAAGAAAAAAAAAAAAAAGAAAGAAAAATACTGGAAGAAAATAACAATGAGAGCTACAGACAGCACCACCAATACAAAATAATCTATAAGCTTAATGTCACATATATATGTATATAGTACATAATATGTAATATATGTATTGTATGTATACACACATGTATATTATATGTATATGTGTACATATGCATATATACACATATATGTGTACATATATAATATATATATACATATTAGAAATGGGGTCTGATGGTTAGAATCTGTGTCCCCACCCAAATCTCCTGTTAAATTGTAACCCCCAGTGTTGGAGGTGGGGCCTGGTAGGAAGTGATTGGATCATGGGGGTGGTTTCTAACAATTTAGCATCATCCCCCAGTGTTGTCTCGTGATGGGGTTCTCGGGAGATCTGGCTGTTTAAAAGTGTGTGGCACCTCCAGCCTTGAGCTCTTCCTCCTGATCCAGACACGTAAGACACGCGCCTACTTCCCCTTCGCCTTCCGCTGTGATTGAAAGTTTCCTGAGGCATTCCCCGGCTGTGCTTCTTGTACAGCCTGAGGAACTTGAGCCAACTAAACCTATTCTCTTTATAAATTACCCAGTCTCAGGTAGTTCTTTATAGCAGTGTGAGAACTAATACAGGGTCTCACTATGTGGCCCAGGCTGGTCTCGAACTCCTGGGCTCAAGCGATCCTCCTGCCTTGGCCTCCCAAACTGCTGGGATTACAAGCATGAGCCACTGTACCCGGCCAAGCTTAATCTCAAATGTGTACTTTTTTTTTTTTTTTTTTTTTTTTTTTAGTAGAGACAGAGTTTCACCATATTGGCCAGGGTGGTCTCAAACTCCTGACCTTAAGTGATCCGCCCACCTTGGCCTCCCAAAGTGCTGGGATTATAGGTGTGAGCCACTGCACCCAGCCTCAAGTGTGTACTTTTTTGATTAACTACACATCTGAGATTAAGTGGCATTGCCACACTTCTGAACACTCCAGAATTGGGAAGTAGAGAGAAGCTCCCTGACTGCCTGAAAGGAACCCCTGTGTTCCCAAGGGCAGAAGCCACACTCCTCACCACCAGAAACCTCACCATGACACGACCTCGTCTTGTGCAACTTCGTCTTGTGCAATGATCTCATCTTGTGCAATGACCTGGCCTCAGGTAAGTTTGCTTACTGAGGTACTGAGAGGACCTTCCTAGGGTGCTGTTTCACCTTTTCCAGCCCACTCAGGACAAAGCTGCAGTATATAGTTACCATATCTGGCTCATCCAACAGCAAAGTCTTCAACAAAACAACCAACACCCATGCCTCTCCTGGTGTTATCGACAATGAATAGAAATTTAAAACACTGAAAAAAAATTCCTAAATGTATGCAAGTGTAACACAAAATTCTAAGCATTTATTGAAAGATACAGGCAGAGGGTCTAAACGTATTTTGCTAATGCCATGCCTGCAGTTTCTTCCCAGCTGCTACTCCTGATGAGCCAGGAGTGAAGGCATATTCAATTTCTGTTCTCATTTACACTTTACCAGTAGGCATTATGAATTACAAACCAAGTTGGTTTAAAGAATATGATGATATCCCAACAGTTTATAATACAAACTGAAATAATGCTGCTTTCCAGAAACTTTGTTTCCTTTCTTCTGGCAAGGAGCTGTTTCACGTGTTTATTAAATCCCAGCTCCTTCAGTTGACCAGAAAGCCTGAGATTTAACCCAAAGGATTGGTAATGTTAAGCTTGTTGACATCCCCGAGGTCACCAAGTCACTGAAAATTTGCTGTTAGCCTTCAGTAAATTTGGATGCATAAGAACATTTAAAAGAATTCCTAGAAATCTATTTCAAGAGAAAAATTCATAGCCATACACAATTTTTTTGTTTATTGCTGTTGTTGCTGTTAATAGTCTATACTTCTCGGCCACCTACTCTGTGCAGAACATATGCTGAGTCCTTCACATACATTAGCTTATTTCTTCCAACAGCCTGGTTATTATTACCTGCCTTTTACACATGAAGACATTGAAGCTCAGACAGTTCTATAACTTAACCAGGATCACACAGCTAGAAAGTTGCTGGGCCAGTACTCACAGTCAGGCTGACTCCTGGGGCTGAATTTGTAAAACTGTGCTCTGCTGCCTCTCTGGTTTCTGTTCAAAGTATTTCATCAGGTATAGTTCATAAGCTTTTGTAGATTATGGAAAGCCTACCTACTGATTAATTTACCCACTACACCCCATCCATGTCTGTATTAGTCTGTTCTCACACTGTTAATGAAGACATATCCAAGACTGCATAATTTACAAAGGAAAGAGGGTTTAATTGACTCACAGTTCCAATGGGCTGGGGAGGCCTCAGGAAACTTACAGTCATGATGGAAGGGGAAGCGAACACCTCTTTCTTCACATGGCAGCAACAAGGAGAAGTGCAGAGCCAAGGGGGGGAAAGCCCCTTATAAAACCATCAGATCTTGAGAACTTACTATCACAAGAACAGCATGAGGTAACCACCCCCACGATTCAATGACCTCCCGGGACACGTGGAGATTATGGGATTGCAATTCAAGATGAGATTTGGGTGCGGACACAGCCAAACCATATCGGTGTCTGTGTCCCTGCATTCTCTCTACCAGGAATGTCATCCTCTGTCCCCAAAACCTATTCATCCTCTGAGATGAAGGCAATGCCCCCTCTCTGAGACACTTTCCCATCACCCTGTCCAGATGTAACATCTCCACCCCACGCTATCATAACACCTACCACAGGGACCAACCTCTTTTGATACCTGCCCACATTCTCCTATCTCCATGTCCCTCCCAAGGCCATGCACAGGGCCCTGCGTACAGTTCTGTGCTCATAATATCTGCAAAAAGAATGATCTCCGGCTGACCCTACTTTTCCATTTCCCATTTCTGATGCCTTTTGCTCGAATTATCCTAAACAACTGAATTACTCTTTATCCACAATATCTTACCATGAAAAAGCACACAGTCCAATGAAAGCCTTTTTTGGGCTCTACATATTAATTTTCAAAATCACATTTTATGAGTATTTTTAGTTAGAAATTTCTCTTATTTTTAATGTTATTAGCATGCCTCTGCTCTCATGAATAACTATTTAGTGAAAAATAATTTATCAAGGAAAAAAATCAAATTGTATAAAACCACAAAAACACTTCATCTAAAACTTAACTGAAGGCCTAACAGCAACTTTCAAGTTGAAACTAAAAACTGCATTACATTTTTCTGGATTTACCTTCCACATCAGTTCACTTTCAAATTTCTTAGTGAAGCCACATGGAACAAAGTGCGAGATAAAGAAAAAAAAGAAGGGGGGATATTTGTATTTAATGAAAGCACATGTCATGAAATTTTAAAAGGCAAAAGCATTGCAAGCCACAATGATAATTCTCATTTCCTCCTTCCAAGCTTATTTATTTTCTAGAGCAAAATACATTGTTTCAACTCCTAGGCTTAAGGGAAATAATCTTTGATATAAGAAGTTATCGTGGAAAGTCATTAAGCTGTCATGCTCAAACCAAATGTTCATACCCTGCTCCTTATCAAAGAGCATCAGAAAATGCACCCACACAAGATCCCCTGCAAGCAGACACCATATGCTTCGTTGAAATGGTTGAGCTGAGAGATCAAAGAAGCTTTAATAGAAAACCAAAGCCACGCTCAAACCATCCTGCAGCTAAAACAGAATCTCCGCATATCAAAGCAGAAAAGAAACATCAAGCATGAAAATGTATTTTATTTAACACTCACAGGACACTGCCTAGGAACGAGGCGCTATTCCAGGCACTGTCTAAGTCTTCACTCGTCGACTCCCCGCTGCAAACTGTGAGGCAGGTAGTATTAGCTCAGTCATCCCCATTTTACAGATGGGGAAACTGAGGGATGGACTGTGCACCCAGGTAGCTGGATCCAGGGTCCATGACATGTGTGTGACCACTCTACTACACAGCCATGTGGCTGTGGTCTAGGAGTGTTAACTAACTTGCCAGCGGTTAGCACTGAATGATCGCATGAATTTCATATGAGACTACGACTCATCTTTTTAAAAAGTTCTTGCTAAGAATTAACGCAAAAATAAACATGTGTGTGGCATCTGAAAACTAAAACAGTGCTAGGCATGATGGCATGAGCCTGCGGTCCCAGTGACTTGGGAGGCTAAGGTGGAAGGGTTGCTTGAGACCAGGACTTCCAGATCAGCCTGAGAAACATAGAGAGATCCCATCTCTACAAATAAATACGTAAACAAACAAATATACTTTAAAAATGCAGCCTCAGCGACATTTTAGGCAATCTAAGAACATCTCTACTACTTTTTTTTTTTGTGAGAGTCACTCGGTCACCCAGGCTTTCTTTGAATATCATCTATCTGCTTTTTAATTTGCATTTTCTACTCTACCAGCGTTTTATAAAATGGTAGAGTAGCCCGGCGCAGTGGCTCATGTATGTAATCCTTTTGGAAGGCTGAGGAGGGCGGATCGTTTGAGGTCAGGTGTTCGAGACCAGCCTGGCCAACATGGTGAAAACCCATCTCTACTAAAATCTCCAAATTCGCTGGGTGTGCTGGCACATGCCTGTAATCCCAGCTACTCAGGAGGGTGAGGCAGGAGAATGGCATGAACTCGGGAGGTGGAACTTGCAGTGAGCCGAGATTGCACCACTGCACTCTAGCCTGGGTGACAGAGCAAGACCCTGTCTCAAAAAAAAAAAAAAAAAAAAAAAAATTAGCCAGGTATGGTGGCACGTGTCTATAATTCCAGATGCTCAGAAGAAGAATTGCTTGAACCCAGGGGGTGGAGGTTGCAGTGAGCCAAGATCGTGCCACGTCACTCCAGCCTGGGCAACAGAGCAACAATCTTAAAAAAAAAAAAAAAAAAAAAAAAAAAAATGTCTCTTTGAAGACACAGTAAGTCAATGCAATTTTGTACTAAGTGGCACCGAACGTGACCTGGAAAAACTCCAGCCCTCCAAAGTGTCTAGCTGATACCTAAACAGTGTGTTCATTGAGCTTTGCAGTTAACAGAGAAAGAAATGGGCCAAAGCAGAGTGCGTTCCCGTTGGATGTCACAAATAGTGGTGAGATTTAGGGCGTTAAATCTAATGTATGCCATAGTTTTTCCAATAAGAATTTTAATGTGTCCCAAGACTTGACCTCTCACCCACTTCTCAGATCCACCTCCCAGTCTTCAGAATGTACACTAGTCACACTGCAGGCAACAGTCAACTTGAAGCATGAAATCGTCTTAGTCCCCTCCTAGTTCTGTATTCAGAAATGATGTTAAATTGAATGCTTGCCTCTAAAAATTAACCAATGTTTGGAAATGTTCTAATCATGACGGAAGATGGGGAGTTTCAGCTGAGTACTCAGGAGAAGCATATCTGAGAGGGTGGCATCTGAGCCAGACTGAGGTCTGCAGAGAGAGAATTGCACCCCAAGGAAGCAGCAAGTGCACTGGCCCTAACCAGAGAATACCTTTGGCAGGTCCAACACACCCACAGACTCACACACAGACCCTCCACCCGGGGTCACCCAAGTCACAGCTTTTCAAACTACACCCTAGGTAGCAAATTATAAAATCAATTTTGGGGTAAAATAAAAACAAGCATTTCTCAAAATGGCATAGAATAGAATAGCATATCATCACAAAGAGCAGCCCGGAACAGTTTTTTAAAAATCAGAATGCATGAACTGCGTGAAGTAAAAGAAAGCGTATTGTTTAATAGAGCTTGTTTCTGACGTGCACATGTGTGTGGGTGTGTGCGCGTGTGGCGGGTTACTGTGTAAAATGCGTGCGGGGAATCGGCTCCGCCTGCGCACGGGCACTGCCTGCGTATACCCACATCGCTTCCCCACTCTGTGTTCAGTGATGTCGGCTGAGGAACTGGAAACTGGCCTTGGTAACGCATTGACACCATGGACACTGAGAAACAGGGCTTTTAGGAAACAGGGCTCCCCCACTTTCTAAAAGCTGTCTCTCCCAGAGAGGAGTGGCACCCTGCTTACAGTTAAAAACAAACAACACGTGAAGACACCAGCCTATCTGCAGCATGGGAGGCACTGAAACACGTGCCCAGAGGCACCCAGTCTGGGAGGCACCCAGTCTGGGAGGCTTCAGTGGGACAGAGGGAACCAAGAAGTAAACAAGTTATTGGATGGGGCTTGTAATTTGTTAGATTCAGTGCGGCCTTAGAAATGTAGAAACTCAAATTATTTCATCCACTGAAATGACGTCAAGGTTTTTGTGGTGGTGGCTGTTGTTTTCCCCTTAGATTTGAAAGACCTTCGACAAGGCAGAGATCTTAAAGTAGGGTCGTACCCAGAGCCTTTGCTTCTGCTAAAGGCCCACCGAGGCTGGCAAGACCGGCGGCCTCACTGTAAACCACAACTGGAGGTGGAGGCCTCAGTTTCAGCAAAGCGCAGGACAGC
Organism: Rhinopithecus roxellana; assembly: GCF_007565055.1. Classification (NCBI taxonomy): domain Eukaryota; kingdom Metazoa; phylum Chordata; class Mammalia; order Primates; family Cercopithecidae; genus Rhinopithecus; species Rhinopithecus roxellana. The sequence continues at coordinate 106,380,602 of NC_044558.1, forward strand.
TCGGGGCTACGTGTAAACAGGCACAAACCTGGCGCGTATGACCTGTCTGCTTAAGCAACAAATCCATAACCAAAGGGTGCACTTTTCCCTTTCCTAGGACTGCTTTAATTATAGATAGCAAAGTGCCTCATGAAACAGGTGCTTTAGAATTCTTAATAATTTATGGCAATGAATTAAAAAAACTCTCAGACCACCGTCCTTCCCACCCGGGTCTCGGACACTCTGCTGCAGTGCTGCCTCTCCTAGCTACCCTTTCCTCTCACTACTTTGTGTTCTCTGCTCCACCCAAGCCAACGAACATGCTGGGCTGGACGTGCAGCTCCAGATGGGGACATGGAGATTTCAGGGACGGCGATCTAGTTGGGGTGTGGGCTCCAGGGGACTCATCTGGGACCTGGACTTGCCTACCACGTATCTTGTCATCAGATATGTTACAGATGTGTTAGACTAGCTTGGAAATGGAGGGGGGGCCTCTGGAAACCATGGCGGAGCTAAAGCTTCCCCAGACAGGGCTTTCCATCACCGACAGGAGCCGGCAGCACCTTCAGCCAGCCCCATGCCCCCGACTGTTCCCTAATCCTGGAAAGTCAAGTCCCTGTCAACTCCTCAACAGGCAAAGCCATGGCAATCCTTGCTCAAAACCATTTTGCAATGACCTCCTTCCAGAATTAAGAAAGGAAAGAAAATACAGAGATGCGTTTTGTAGGACACACAAGGCCAACAGGGGGTGTGTGTGTGTATGTGTGTGCACGTGCACATATGCTCACATGCACACAGTGTTTATTAGTTCCCAGCCCTTAAAAATAAAGGCATTTCACTGGCGTTATTTTTAATAAAAACACACACACATTCACCCCTCAAATAAAAAGAGGAAGCCTCTGGACTTGTGGCTTGTCCTGCAGAATCAGCTCCCAGCCCTGCAGGGACAAGATTCCTAACAGCCACTTTAGGAGGGAAGACAAACACTTTTTACACTCACTGTGCTTTCAAAAGCAGGCAAACCAAAGTTAGAGGGGAGGTGCCGTGTTCCATAAAGAAGTGGTAGAAAGGGACCAGGCACGGTGGCTCACACCTGTAATCCCAGCACTTTGGGAGGCCGAGGCAGGCGGATCACTGTAGGTCAGGAGTTCGAGACCAGCCTGGCCAACATGGTGAAACCCCACCTCAACTAAAAATACAAAATTTGCTGAGCGTGGTGGTGGGCACTTGTAATCCCAACTACTCGGGAGGCTCAGACAGGAGACTTGCTTGAACCCAGGAGGTGGAGGTTGCAATGAGCCGAGATTGCACCACTGTACTCCAGCCTGGGTGGCAGAGTGAGACTCCGTCTCAAAAAAAAAAAAGGGGGGGGGGACTTGGCGCAGTGGCTCAGGCCTGTAATCCCAGCACTTTGGGAAGCCAAGGTGGGCGGATCACAAGGTCAGGAGATTGAGACCATCCTGGCCAACATGGTGAAACCCCGACTCTACTAAAAATACAAAAAATTAGCCAGGCGTGGTAGCACATGCCTGTAGTCCCAGCTACTAAGGAGTCTGAGGCAGAAGAATCGCTCGAACCCAGGAGGTGGAGGTTGCTGTGAGCTGAGATCATGCAATTGCACTCCAGCCTGGGCGGCAGAGCAAGACTCCGTCTCATTGAAAAAAAAAAAAAAAAGGTGGTAGAAGAGACATATTTCCTCCGGGAAGTGAAAAACATTTCTGATTGCTTCATATGAAAACAACAGCAGCAACGATGGCGTCTCTCCTAAAAGACTATTACTTAAGAAGTCATTAAGAAACAGAGTACCTGCTCCCTCATCAGCAGGCAGCCAAGTTAAAGAGGAAAGACCAACGCAGGCAGCGTCCTTTGTTCCAGCAGCTCTCTCTTCTCCTGCCTCTGCAATCAGCTTACATGTGCCCCGAGTCTTTTTTTTTTTATAGATATATAAATATTATTATTTTTTATTATACTTTATGTTCTAGGGTACATGTGCACAATGAGCCTTTACTTCTCTGGAAGAGGGCTCTGTCACATACCCAGTGCTGTGTACCCCTGCATTTGCCCCCCATACCAGCTTCCTGGAAAGGAAATGTGATCCAGAAAAAGCCAGACGTTGTGACCAGATGATGGTCAGTTCAGTGTTTGGATGTTCTTCTCCAGCAGGGGTTCGTTTTAAGTATTTCCAGCCCACACGCTAATACCGTACAGAACTCTCCCAAACTTTGGCTAGTCGCATGCACTTTCATAGTTTGTCCTATCTACATGCACTGCTGCTTATTTAATACTTTCTGTGAAGTCAACTTATTTTGAAAGGAAATTTTCATCATTGGAAAGCCGGTATCAAGCATTATAAACGGGATGTGATCATCAGAATGAAAACAATGAAAAAGAAAACCACGTTATTCAATGCCTGCTAGATACTGTTGTTGCCCGCCCATGGCTCCGCGTCTGAGGCCTTCTCTCTTGATTAGCCAGAATTTTAGCATCAAACTAGAAGTTTTTGTTTCAGTGCTCTTCAAACAGAAAAATGAAACGAGAATTTTTAAAGGTAATAATGATAACCGCACCTCTATGGGACTTAACATGAATGAGCGCACTGGAAATTATCTTGTTACTACTACAATGCTAGCACTTAACGTGTGTGTGTGTGTGTGCACGTGCACGCACATATGTGTGTATGTGTATATGTGGGTATATGTTAACGAACTGCCACATTTAAGCGTAATTTATCTTCCATATGGTATTCAATGTGGCCACACAGATTCTAGCCCTTGGTGTTTTTATTTGCTGTTTGTGTTGAAATGGACTCTTGCTCTGTCACCCAGGCTGCAGTGCAGTGGTGCAATCTCGGCTCACTGCAACCTCTGCTTCCCAGGTTCAAGTGATTCTCATGCCTCAGCCTCCCGAGGAGCTGGGATTACAGGGGCAGGCCACCACGCCTGGCTAATTTTTGTATTTTTAATTTTTGTACTTTTAGTAGAGATGGGGCTTCATCATGTTGGCCAGGCTGGTGTCAAACTCCTGACCTCAGGTGATCAGCCTCTCTTGGCATTCCAAAGTGCTGGGATTACAGGCCTGAGCCACCACACCTGGCCTAGCCCTTGACATTTTTAATTCCTTATGTGGCCCTTTCTAGGTAAATATTTCCAAAAGCCTTTGAAAATAATGAGAAAAGCTTGTAACGCCATGTTATGCTTTTATGGGTCCCTAGGGAACTAGAAAAGACTATATAAAGAAAAACCACAGAACAGACAAGGCTCCTGGCAGCTGTGTAGCGTTCCCTTCACTCGGATTTTCAGGGACACTGCTGCTTTAGGGACCAGAAACAGAACCCCCCTCCCCCCGAAGAAACGGAGTTGTCACTGCCAGTGGTACACCCCATCTGACTGGAAACGCTAAGTGTGTCTTGCTTTTCAAACTGCCTGGAGTCATGCAAGCTCTTTCTCATGAGATGACCAGCGCAGCCACACAGACTTTTATTTAACACTGCAGACCAGGCAGCTGTCTTAGTCCATGGGAGCTGCTATTGCAAAATACCATAAAGCAGAGGCTGACAAACAACAGAAACATCGAGGTGCGGGAAAGATGGGTGTCTGCGAGGCCTGCTTCCCATCCAGATGCTTGCTGTGTCCTCGCTTGGTGGAAGGGGTGAGGCAGCTCTCTGGGGCCTCCCTAATGGGCACGAATCTGCCCTCATGCCTGAATCACCCCCAAAGGCCCCACCTCCTAATACCCTCACACTGGGGAATAGGTTTCAACACAGGAATTTGGAGGGATGCACACACTCAGGCCACAGCAGGAACCCTGGAACAGAAACCCCACAAAGAGGCCAGGTGCGGTGGCTCATGCCTGGAATCCCAGCACTTTGGGAGGCCAAAGCGGGTGGATTGCCTGAGCTCAGGAGTTCGAGACCAGCCTGGCCAACATGGTCCCTACTCAAAATACAAAAATTGGCAGGTGTGGTGGCGGGCGCCTGTAATCCCAGCTACTAGGAAGACTGAGGCTGGAGAATCACATGAACCCAGGAGGCAGAGGTTGCAGTAAGCCGAGATCACGCCATTGTCAGCCTGGGTGACAGGAGCAAAACCCCGTCTCAAAAAAAAAAAATTAAAAAAAAAAAGAAACCCCACAAAGACATGGAGCTGTCACTGGCAGCGGCTCACCCTGTCTGGCTGGAAAACTAGGCGTATTCTGTTTTCCAAACCACCTGGAGTAAAGACGAGATTCATTTTCATGAGATGACCAGCGCAGCCACAGATTCTGTAAATCCTAAGTGCTTGGGACTTCTGTTAGGACCGACGTGGAACACAGCACGCGTTGGATCCTGATCTGGTGAGGCATGAGTGACTATCCCGGAGTCCCCGCAGAATGGGAGGTGGCGTCTGCAAGCGGCTCCTGGGGGCTCCATTCCTCCGTCACAGCCACCATGGTCGGGTAACAATGTCTCCCATCCCAGCATGTTTCTCGGATTTACAGATACTCATTTTCCACACAACAAGACTCCCAAAGGTGTCACCTGCCATCTGATGCTAGGTGGAAGGAATGGCACCAAGTTTGTCGAGCAATTTAAGGAAATTTCAAAGATAATTTGGATCACATATAATATTTGTCTTATGCAGCAAATTAAACTAATTTTCACTTTATATAACTTTAATTTTCTTTTTATAGGACTCCTATGTATTTCTTTTCTTCTTTTCTTTTGAGACAGAGTCTTGCTCTGTCGCCCAGGCTGGAGTACAGTGGTGCGATCTTAGCTCACTGCAGCTTCCACCTCCCAGGTTCAAGTGATTCTCCTGCCTCAGCCTCCTGAGTAGCTGGGTTACAGGCACCCACCACCATGCCCGGCTAAATGTATTTTTAGTAGCGACAGGGGTTTCACCACGTTGTCCAGGCTGATCTCAAACTCCTGCCCTCAGGTGATCCACCGGCCTCAGCCTCCCAAAGTTGCTGGGATTACAAGCATGAGCCAGTGCACCCGGCCAGACTCCTCTGTATTTCCATACAAGTTATTAGTTATCCTTTGTAGCAATAAATTAGTCGTAAAGATTCATTGTCGTTGTAATGATCTGTAACCTTGGCCTACTTTTCATTTTTAAGAGGCAAACTGACTTCATTTACTTCAAAAGAGGAAAACCCACTTGGTAAGAAGAGTGATGGAGGCCAGACGTGGTGGCTCACACGTGTAATACCAGCATTTTGGGAAGATGAGGCAGGCAGATCATGAGGTCAGGAAATCAAGACCATCCTGGCTAACACGGTGAAACCCTGTCTCTACTAAAAACACAAAAAGTTAGCCAGGTGTGGTGGCGGGCACCTGTAGTCCCAGCTAGTCGGGAGGCTGAGGCAGGAGAATGGCGTGAACCCGGGAGATGGAGCTTGCCGTAAACCTAGATCGCGCCACTACACTCCAGCCCAGGCAACAGAGTGAGACTTTGCCTCAAAAAAAAAAAAAAAAAAAAAAAAGAAGAAGAGCAATGTAAACTAATTGTAGAAAACACATGAAAAATACAAAGAGGAAAACAGATGAGATAAATGTTTACTGCACATCAACTTACTTCAGGGCCTGCAATCACCAGGTACACACTGGGCTCCTCCTGATGCCATTCTTGGGAAGAAAAAAGAAGACAAAACGAACACTTAAAATGGTTTTACGTCACAGTTGCAAGCACAATTAACTTCAATATAAATTTCTCAATAATATAAATTAGTTCATGTCCTTTGGCTTTCATTCATAGTATTAGTCAATTTAAATTACATTTCTTTAGAATTTCTGTATTTGACATTTTATGATTTTAAGTAGAATTTTTTTCTACAGTATTATCCATTGTCCAGATTTCGAATTTACTGAATAACTAGGACTACTCTCCAATATCACCATAATTCAATGCGGCTTTGGAATATACCAAAGACTATATAGATTACCTTAAACAATAAACAAAACTCCAAATGCATCACACAAATCGGCATGTGTGAAATATTTTCAGGTAAAATTCTTTTAGTCTTTTTTTTTTTTTTTTTTTTTGAGACGGAGTCTCGCTCTGTTGCCCAGGCTGGAGTGCAGTGGCCGGATCTCAGCTCACTGCAAGCTCCGCCTCCCGGGTTTATGCCATTCTCCTGCCTCAGCCTCCCGAGTAGCTGGGACTACAGGCGCCCGCCACCTCGCCCGGCTAGTTTTTTGTATTTTTTAGTAGAGACGGGGTTTCACGGTGTTAGCCAGGATGGTCTCGATCTCCTGACCTCGTGATCCACCCATCTCGGCCTCCCAAAGTGCTGGGATTACAGGCTTGAGCCACCGCGCCCGGCCTAGTCTTATAATTATTTGCTATTGTTATGAATTTCTCAGAACCTGAGGGCACAGGACAGTGGAAAACTAAACGGAAATTCCTCCAAAGAGCTGCTGATCCCATACATTATTTTTCTGTCCTTTTCCAAAGTAACAATCTAGAAACAGTTCTGCTCATGTGCAAAGAATGAGGAAAGAAAACCCAGTGCCCTGAAGACGGAAATGCTGAGATGGGCGCCCACACGGAATTCTATACACAGTGGAGGAAGGTAGCCAGCAAACACACCTGTAAATGCATCCACCAGATAGAGAGGATCCTTAACTTGTCGAAGTCCACATATCAGAAGAAATATGTGCAAATTATCAGCACTTTGGTTAATCTCTGTAAGAGAAGAGTTCAGAATGTTTTCAGTGGGGAGGGCTCTGGATGCTGTAGCAGCCATGATATCATGGATGCACTCAGAAGTAGAGGCCTCTGACTTCGAGGCCAGCTGCTCCTACTCTTTTATTTTTGGAGACAGAGTCTTGCCCTGTCGTCCAGGCTGAGTGCAGTGGCGCAATCTCAGCTCGGCTCACTGCAACCTCCTCCTCCTCCTGGGTTCAAGTGATTCTCCTTGCCTTAGCCTCCTGAGTAGCTGGGATTACAGGCCTCCGCCACCACACCCAGTTAATTTTTGTATTTGTAGTAGAGATGGGGTTTTACCATTTTGGCCTGGCTGGTCTTGAACTCCTGACCTCAAGTGATCCTGGTGAACCCCCATGCCCGGCCAAAAAGCCTCATTCTTAAGAATGAGAACAGAGGTTGTGGGGTCAGATTAGAGGGTACTGGTGTGAACGGGGCAGCGGGGAGAGTGGGAAACACGAAGTCTTCCCCGGCCCAGGCTTGGAAATCACATATCGCCACTGCCACTGACTCTATTGGCCATCGGAAGTCCCAGGCCAGCCAGGGTCTTGGGGTACAGAGATCCGTTCCACTTCTGGTGGGAAGGGCTGCAAAGACTGTGGCCATCCACCACAAGCAGCCTTAGTGACAGATCCCCACCTGGGAAACAATGCTGCTTCTTTCTTTTGTCATATATAAACATATTTTTTTATTTTTATTTTTTACTTTTTCCATATTTATTGAGTTATGATTGACAAAAATTATATGTATGTGAGGTGTACAATGTGATGGTTTGATATCTGTATACATTTTCTTTTTATACCTATGGAGATGTGTTTGTTTATTTTTTCTTGAACTTTTATTTTAAGTTCTGGGTACATGTGCAGGATGTGCATGTTTATTACATAGGTTAACAATGTGCCATGGTGGTTTGCTACACAGATTATCCAATCACTTAGGTGTTAAGCCCAAACATCCATTAGCTATTCTTCCTGATGGTTTCCCTCCTGCCACCCCCAATCCTCCAACAGGCCCTGGCGTGTCCTTCCCCCATGTGTCCATGTGTTCTTATCATTAAGCTACCATTTATAAGTGAGAACATGCAGTGTTTCAGTTTTCTCTGCGTTAGTTTGCTGAGGATAATGGCTTCCAACTCCATCCATGTCCCTGCAAAGGACACGATCTCGTTCCTTTTTATGGCTGCATAGTATTCCATGATGTATACGTACCACATTTTCTTGATCCAGTCTATCATTGATGGGCATTTGGGTCGATTCCAGGACATGCATTCATTTAGGCGTGTGGATCTCTCTATGCATATATGAGTTCATGAGGACATTAATATATAAACCATTTTTCTAGTTTTATCAAGACATTAAACCTCCTATCCGGAATTGTATCTAAATCTCTTCTAGAATGTCTGGCTCCTATTTCAGTCATAGTTCAGTCAGTTCCCCCTTGCCTCATCCTTTTTCTTTGCAGCAGAGTGAAGTTGCATTTTACAGCCTGAGCTCAGCTCCATTTTCCCCACCAGAAATAATTAGTTTACAGCAAGGAAATTAATATAAAAGTAAGAGTAGGGGTGGGACGTGGTGGCTCACGCCTGTAACCCCAGCACTCTGGGAGCCCAAGGTGGGCAGATCACCTGAGGTCAAGTCTCACTCTGTCAACTAGGCTGGAGTGCAGTAGCACCATCTTGGCTCAATGCAACCTCCACCTCCCCGGTTCAAGCAATTCTCATCCCTCAGCCTCCCAAGTAGCTGGGATTACAGGCACATACCACCATGCCCAGCTAATTTGTGTATTTTTAGTACAGATGGGGTTTCGCCATGTTGGTCAGGCTGATCTCCAACTCCTGACCTCAAGTGATCCACCAAACTTGGCCTCCCAAAGTGTTAGGATTACAAGCATGAGCCACTGCTCCAGGCCAAGAATGAGGCTTTAGTCTGGAGACTCCCGGCTGCATGAGGCCCTGAACACATTATGAGCTCATGCATGACCCAGTGAGGGTTCAGCCCTCTGTAAAAGTCCAGGTGAGCCCAGCAGACACACATGAAGCAGAACATCAGGAGAAATGCAGGGGTGCTGCTTTCAGCTGGTACATCTTTTTTTTTTTTTAATGAGAAAATATGTTTAATTTTGTAATAAAAGTTTCTGAAAAAGAGGTGTAAATTTAGACACATTTGCTTCACAGTCCAAATTTCCTATATTGCACCTGCTCTCTAAAGTGAGGGATCCTGGCCAGGCGCAGTGGCTCGTGCCTGTAATCCCAACCTTGTGGGAGGCCGGGCGGGTGGATCACCTGAGGTCAGGAGTTCGAGACCAGCCTGACCAATGTGGCGAAACCCTGTCTCTACTAAAAATACAAAAATTAGCCAGGTGTGGTGTCGCGCACCTGTAATCCCAGCTACTGGGGAGGCTGAGGCAGAATTGCTCGAACCCAGGAGGCGGAGGTTCCAGCGAGTGGAGGTGGTGCCACTGCACTCCCAGCCTGGGTGACACTCCATCTCAAGAAAAAAAAAAAAAAAAAAAAAGAAAAGAAAAGAAAAGTGAGGGATCCAGACCAAGACATCTGCAGATAGAGGAAAAAGCTAAGCCTTATTAGCAAAGGACTTTGGAGGCATTAGAAGATCCATACCCCCCACCACAGAACAAATGGGAGCAGGTGGTACATCCTGAGGTGGCTTATTACAGCTCAGTACATGACGCATGCAATAGAAATTGCTAATACATTTAACACAAGCAGACCTAAAACTTCAGCATTTATAACCTGTATAATTGGCCATAAAATCATGCAGGTTCAAGGTTTTTTTCCCAGGACAGGCATTTGTCCATTATTTAATTCAAACACTTTCATTTTCTATATGCTATTCCAAATCCTGAACAGGAATACAACTAGTGTGAATATAATGGCTTATGGCGACACCAATACAATCACAAGAGCTTCAAAAAATTCATACGTAACTAGAGAAAATCTTTACCTAAATGTTAAGGTCGAGATGTTGCTCTTAGAAAAGCCTTGGAAAATGGTCACAGCCTCTGAATAAGCCGCTGACAATCTGCATTGCCAATTTTCATTGAAATATGTTGAGTTTTTAATATTTCCTTAAGACCCTTTTTTTTCTTTTTTTTGAGATGGAGTCTCAGCCCATAGCCCAGGCTGGAGTGCAGTGGTGCGTTGCAACCTCTGCCTCCTGGGTTCAAGCCATTCTCCTGCCTCAGCTTCCCGAGCTGAGACTACAGGCACAGGTCACCATGCCCGGCTCCTTTTGGTATTTTTGGGAGAGACGAGGTTTCACCATGTTGTCCAGGCTGGGCTCGAACTCCTGACCTCAGGTGATCTACTGGCCTCATCCTCCCAAAGCACTGGGATTACAGGCATGAACCACCACACCTGGACCTTTCCTTAATATTCTAAGTATCCTCAAGCTAACTTTAGGAATGCAAACCTTAGTGAGTCCTTGTTTGACCAAAAGTCTAAGCTACATGCTACATGCAGAATTTTGAACTGGAGGGCAGAAGAATTTGAGGTTAGGCATTTGAATATGAGGTCAAGAGTCAAGCTATTCATTTTAATACATGATTTTTAAAAATGGAGAAAACTTTTCAAGATTGTGATGTCAGGAAGGAGAAACAGTCTGAGCCTACACTGCTAGGCAAGAGCCACTAACGAAGGCTAAAATTTGCAAGTGAAAGTTTGATGAGGATAGAGATTAAGAGCACCCTCTCAAAAATTACTTATTAATTACAAAGGAAATATAATGCCAGTACAGTACACGGAGAAACCAGGGGATAGCAGCTTAACTAAGGGAGGAAGCCTTAGCTCAGCACACATGGCTGGTGTATACACACACACACACACACACACACACACACACACACACCACACACACACAGAGTTTACATAGTCAGAAAAAGAGCTCCGTTATTGGGACAAGCTGATGCTTTACATATTCAGATGTGATACACTGAGAAGAAGCAACGTCACTTCCATCACATTCTTGATGTGCACGAATATCTATTCACATACACAGCAGGAGGAGGAGGGAGAGAAGAAAGGTACAAGGAGAATCACAAATGTGCCAAAAAGAGGGGGAAAGTCGAGAATCGGTATGACCGAATTGGGAAAAAAAAGTAGATGCCAAACAAACCAACAATCTACAAAGATGGCATCCAGAGATGGTATTCAGAGCACTGTGCAAAGAACGCAGGTGACGTCAAGGTGAAGAGACTCTGTTTAATTCTTTATTTTTACTGTGTGAGAAGTATGAGTGATGGAAACCTATTTTGTTCCTGTACTCTGACACACTTAGCTACTGAGAACTCGAGGTTCTGAAGACACATTGGCATTTTGGTCACGTAGGCTGTAAACAAGTGGCCCTCCAACTACCCCTGTCCTGGGATCCTTTGGAAAGATGGCCCTGAGAAGAGAATAATCCATAAGGTACAATATTGATTTTCAGAGTTTTTTGACTATGACATACGGTAAGATAAACATATTGTGTTGCAACTCAGTCATACGAGATATATAAATACACACATACATAGACACAGAGTATTATATATGATTAAAAACATACTTCAGGCTGACTACATGCAAGCCACTTTGATGTTTTCTATTTGATTTCACTTCAATGTTTAAAAGTGCTGGTCCCTAAGGCCCCTGACAGCTTTAAGGTGGTATAAATTCTTAGCTTTTAACAAAGAACTATTAAATAAGGTTGGCCTGCTGATGCTCAGAGGCAAGGTACATACCTAACTAATTTTTTAGTAAATTTTGTCTTCTCCTTTTAGCGCCAAACTTATTTTTATTACCTTTGCCTTTCCTCTAACGTCTAGTTTATCCATGAGTCAAGATTTGAACTCGTCACTTAACAAATGCACACATTTACACATCTTTCCGATAGAACCATTTCCTGGAGAACGGTATTTTTATCTTCAAAACAAAATGTGTTGTTTTCACGATCTGGCACATTGCTGCCAAAAGCTACATTCCACGTTGCTTCATCTCCCAAGTATGAGTCATGGGCGGGCTCAGGAACAGAAGCCCAATCCATGCTGAGGCAGTCTCTATGTCCCGTATTCCATTCTAGAAGTTGTCTTTATTATTTTCTTTTTTCTTTCTTTCTTGATAAAGTTTCACTTTTGCTGTCCAGGCTGGAGTGCAACGGCGCAATCTTGGCTCACTGCAACCTCTGCCTCCTGGGTTCAAGCAATTCTCCTGTCTCAGCCTCCCAGGTAGCTGGGATTACAGGCGTGCACCACCACACCTGGCTAATTTTTGTATTTTTAGTAGAGACAGGGTTTCACCATGTTGGTCAGGCTGGTCTTGAACTCCCGACCTCAAGTGATCCGCTGCCTCGGCCTCCCAAAGTGCTGGGATTACAGGTGTGTGCCACCACGCCCGGCCACTATCTTCATTATTTTTCACTTGTTATTACAAAAAAAAAAAAAGTACTTCAGTTGAACACATTAGACTTACTAAATTACAGCTGAAAAAGCTGATTTGGGGGGCTGTGCAAGAATAAAGGCTTCTACTAACACTAGTTTTCCGAATGAAAAACAAGTGAGTTTTCTTAGGACTAGCCTGAGGAAGAAAAGTGCTACAATCTGAGTTAGGCAAATTTGAGTTTCCATTATAGAAATACAAATAGAGTTGACAGAGAGATAGAGATAGAGATGAAGAGAGAGAGAGAGAGAGAGAGAGAGAGAGAGAGAGAGAGAGAGAGAGACAGAAATGAGCAATAAAACTAGAAATACAATAAAACAGAAATCAGAAAAATAGGAAGGAGTTACCCAGTCAAATTTAAGCTTTCATACATTTTAGGTTTGATAGCCTGAAAGGAATCATGACTTTAGATTGTGTTGGTCGTTGGAATTTAAAGGCAAAACTCACAGAACATGGAATTATCACACTTAAAATGTATCTGGAAATGCACAGAAAAACTCAAAGACCAGGTAACTAATTTGATGTCTACACATCGATCTTTCAATCAGAATAGCTATTGCCAATATCGTGTGAAAAAATTGTAACAATGCCATTTACTACATTTAACCTGCTTTACTATATATTTGTTCTTAGTTCAACTGTTTGCATGTGATATAATGGTAAGCGTAAGAGGGGTTTAAGGTTTTAAATTAAGGAGACTTAGTAATTTGTTAGCTGGGGCTTAGAGATAGAATTGAGAATGGTCAGAAAACCTGTGACATGCCGGAAGAGGAGCATGCATCGTGACGCGGACATCAGACATTTAAGAAGCAAACCCTGGTGACTACTCAATTACTCAACTGTTTACATGCAGTGTTAAATGCGGCTCTTCCCACCCACTGCCCCTGATTTCAAGGTTAATAGTTGGTGAGAAGGCAGAGGGTATTTGATCACTAATAATCTCTACCAACTTCACTCTATCTTCTGTTTTCAGTGTCTGCAGCTCCAAGTGGGAGGGACAAATCACAGTCACAGGTTTCCAACGCTCCAGAGGCCAAGGGAAGATAAAGTAAGGATGATGAGGACGGCCCATCCCCAGAGCCTAAGAGATGACAAAGACAAATGACAGCACAAATGCGAACAGACGCCTGATCATAAAACCCAGAGACAGAGATTAATCCTACATCTACCCTTAAGCCATTATCTGCCACTGTCAGCTACCAGAGCCACAACCAGTCTCTCTAAGCCCATATATTCTGAATACATTTACAACTTCTAATTGCACACATTAAGATTAGGCAGCAGCCAAGTAGGTCTCCAGAGGAAAACGCTTTCTAAGGAGTGTTTAAAATCTCCTGGCTGTTCCCTTAATCATTCAATAGCAAGACCAACGAAACAGTCAACCCTGAGACTACGGAACGTGACGACAAATCATTCTCCTACTGGAAATTATGAATCTTAGTTACAATGCCATTGCGTCCTGTGATAGATTGAAGACAGACTAGCTTTACAGCAGGAAACTGAAAATGGGCCCCCTCGTTCTGAATAATGGGACATGTAACTGACATGACAAAGCAGCTGAGGTCGCGTGGGTTCATCTGTAATACTGAGAACAACCATGCTAGCGTGGCTGAGATTGATGAGTACACTACGAAAATCATTTCTGATAAAATGCTTGGGAATTTTTTTTCAATAGAATTTAAAACTGACACATAGAGTATGTGGTAGAGGCTTTGTTTCAAGTCTTTTTTTGTTTCACTTTATTTTATTTTAAGTTCCGGGATACACGTGCAGGATGTCCAGGTTGATTGCACAGGTAAACGTGTGCCATGGTGGTTTGCTGCATCTATCATCCTATCACCTAGGTATCAAGCCCCGCATGCATTAGCTAGTTTTCCTGATGCTCTCCCGACGCCCCCACCCCCGCCCTCCCCTGACAGGCCCCAGTGTGTGTTGTTCCCTTCCCTGTGTCCATGTGTTCTCACTGTTCGGCTCCCGCTTATAAGTGAGAACATGTGGTGTTTGGTTTTCTGTTCCTGCCTTAGTTTCCTGAGGATAATGGCTTCCAGCTTCATCCATGTTTCTGCAAAGGACATGATCTTGTTCCTTTTTATGGCTGCATAGTATTCCATGGTGTCTATGTACCACATTTTCTTTATCCAGTCTATCATTGATGGGCATTTGAGTTGATTCCATGTCTTTGCTATTGTGAATAGTGCTGCAATGAACATACACGTGCATGTATCTTTATAACAGAATGATCCTATTCCTCTGGGTATATACCCAGTAATGGGATTGCTGGGTCAAATGGTATCTTTGTGGAATTGCCACACTGTCTTCCAAAATGGTTGAACTAATTTACATTCCCACCAACAGGGTAAAAGCATTCTTATTTCTCCACAAGCTCGTCAGCATCTGTTGTTTCTTGGCTTCTTAATAATTGCCATCTGACTGACGTGTGATATTCTCATTGTGGTTTTGATTTGCATTTCTCTCATGATCAGTGGATGATGAACTTTTTTCATATGTTTTTTGGCTGTATGTATGTCTTCTTGTTTCAAGTCTTTAGCATGAAAACAGACTTGGGGCGTCTTTCTGTAGGCTGAGGGCAGAGAACTGATTTTGTATCTTCAGTCTTTTCTTAGAAGTTTGCAGCATGAGGCCAGGTGAGGTGGCTCATACCTATAATCCCAGCACTTTGGGAAGCTGAGGCAGATGGATTACTTGAGGTCAGGAGTTCAAGACCAGCCTGGCCAACATGGTGAAATCCCCCTCTCCAAAAACTACAGAAAATTAGCCGGGTGTGATGGGGCATGCCTGTAATCCTAGCTACTCGGGAGGCTGAGGCAGGAGAATCACTTGAACCTGGGAGGTGGAGGTTCAATGTAACAAGATTTTATAGAAATTGACAAGTTGAGCCCAAAATTTAAATTGATATGCAAAAAACCTAGAATAGCTAAAATAATTTTGAAACAAAGTTATTGACTAACACTACTTGGTTTCTAGACTTACTATTAACCTATAGCAACAAAACAGCATGGTATTGGAATAAAGACAGGCATAGATAGTGGAACGCCACATACAGTAAAATGACTTTCAACGAAGACACCAGAGCAATTCAATGGGCAAAGAAAAACATTTCTAATAAATGACACCAGAACCATCTGGATATTGTTAAGAAAGAAAAAAGAAAAAAAAAAGATCCCTACCTCATACAACACACAAACAGTAATTTCAGATGGATTTATAATCCTAAATGAAAGAGCTACAGCACTAAAACTTCTAAAGACATTTAAAGAAGAAAGAAAAACATCTTTGTGACCTTAGGGTAGGTAAAGATTTTCTAGACAGGACTCAAAAGCACTAACCATCAAAGAAAAAGTTTGATAAACTAGACTTCAATAAAATTTAAACCTCTTCTGCTCTTCAAAAGACATGGTTAAGTAGGTGAAAATATAAGCCAGAGAACGGGAGAAAAATTAATGATATATTTATCTGACAAAAGGTTTGGACCTAGAATATAAGGAAGTTCTACAAACCAATAATTAAAAGACACACATACAATTGGCTAGACACTCACCAAACAAGATACATGAATGGCCAACGTGCCCATAAAAAGGTGCTGAGCGGCCGGGCGCGGGGGCTCACGCCTGTGATCCCAGCACTGTGGGAGGCCGAGGCGGGCGGATCACGAGGTCAGGAGATCGAGACCATCCTGGCGAACACGGTGAAACCCCGTCTCTACTAAAAATACAAAAACTAACCGGGCGAGGTGGCGGCGCCTGTAGTCCCAGCTACTCGGGAGGCTGAGGCAGGAGAATGGCGTGAACCCGGGAGGCGGAGCTTGCAGTGAGCTGAGATCCGGCCACTGCACTCCAGCCCGGGCGACAGAGCAAGACTCCACCTCAAAAAAAAAAAAAAAAAAAAAGGTGCTGAGCAAAATTAATCATCGGGGAAATGAAACTTAGAAGAATGACAATGAGACACCATTTCATTATCTACCTAGAACAACTAAAATTGAAAAGACTGTCTACTCTACCGGTGGGCGAGAACGTGGAATAACTGAAGCTCTTGCCAGCTTCTGCGAAAGCGTAAGATGGCACACCTTGGAGAACTGTTTGGATATTTTTTTTATAATGTTAATCATATAGTCAAGCTATTTGACTATATGATTGGATAAATTAGAGGCATTTATCCAAGAGAAGTGAAAACACAGGTCACTAAAAAACCTTGCACAAGCATATTCATAGTAAATGTATTTGTAATGGTTAAAAATGGAAAACAAGCTAAAAGTTCATCAATAGAAGAAGAGATAAACAATTTGTGATATATGGAATGGGATACACCATTCCAAAATAGAATACTAAGAAGAAAAGGACTACAGATACACACAATAGGGATAAATCTCAAAAACATTAGTTGAACAAAGAAAGCCAGATACAAAAAATTATTTAATGCATGACTCCACTTAGATGAAGTTCAAGAACAGGTAAAACTAATCTAAGATAAGAAAACCTAGACTAGGAGTCACCTATAAAGAGACAGAAATTAAACATGGAAGAGGGCATGAGAGAACTTTCTTGACTGGTGGAAATGTTACCTGTCTTGATTAGGGTATTTGTCACATGGGTATACACATTTGTCAAACATTTACCTACTTTTGTACTTAAGATCTCTTCATTTCGCTATATAGAAACTTCAGATTTTTTTTAAAAAAAGGATGAGTTCACTCTATTCTACTGACATAATGAGCAAAGAAGGCAGGTTAGAGTAGTAAGTGAAGCTTGATTTTGTCTTTTAAAAATCATGATTTACATGTAAATTGTTGAGAAAGATTACATCAAACATTAATAGCCATTCCTTTTTGGTGATGAAATTTCAAGTGATTTACATTTTTGTTGCATTTTTGGCCAGGCCCGGTGGCTCATGCCTATAATCCCAGGACTTTGGGAGGCCGAGGTGGGTGGATCACCTGATCAGGAGTTCGAGACCAGCCTGGCCAATACGGCAAAACCCCGTCTCCATTAAAAATACAAAAATTAGCTGGGTGTGGTGGCACATGCCTATAGTCCCAGCTTCTTAGGAGGCTGAGGCAGGAGAATCGCTTGAACCCGGGAGGCAGAGGCTGCAGTGAGTCTAGATCACACCACTGCACTCCAGCCTGGGCAACAGAATGAGATTCCATCTCAAAAAGAAAAAAAAAAAAAAAATGTGCTGCATATTCTGATATTTTCTCATTTTCCTACAAAGGTAATTTAATTATGTGTATAATTAGTAAAGTAAAATAAAATGAACACATGAGGTTGTTATAAAGAACAAATGTCACAGGAAATGGTACTGAAAATTTGGGAAGCAGGTGCTAAAAACAGCATCAGAAAGGGCCGGAGCCCCTGTCTCTCTGGCTTTCTAGCCCTGCTGTTCCTCAAAAGGGTAAAACTACTCATGAAGTCACAGACAGAGGGAAATCAACCTTGTTCTCCCTGACAACCACTTTTTCAAAACCACACGAAGGTCACAAGCTCCTGAAAGTAACTGACAAGATGCACTTCCTCAAAATCCTCTAAGAAGACCTCATATCTCACCGGAGCGTTGAAGAAAGGTATTCCAGTTAAAAGCGGCGTTTGGTGTTGTTGCAATTCCTGGGTCAAAGAAACAAAAAAAGAGCAAATTCACTTTGATGCGATTGCTGAAATGCAACCAGTTATTTTGTGTTGAGGCTTATTATTATTATTACTGTAATTATTATCACTTTGAGGTGGAGTCTCGCTCTGTCGCCCAGGCTGCAGTGCAGTGCCACAGTGTCGGCTCACTGCAACCTCCTCCTCCCGGGTTGAAGCAATTCTCCTGCCTCAGCCTCCGGAGTAGCTGGGATTATAGGCACCCGCTGCTACACCCGGCTCATTTTTGTATTTTCAGTAGAGACAGGGTTTCGCCATGTTGACCAGGCTGGTCTCGAAACCCTGACCTCAAGTGGTCCACCCGCCTCAGCCTCCCAAAGTGCTGGGATTACAGGTGTGCGCCGCCGTGCACGGCCCACTTGTGTTGAAGTTTAAATAATGGTACCAGCTGGTTTTTATAAAGCCACTTGATGCTCTGAGGGCGTCACTGAAGTCCCATGAATCCTTCAGCACGGGAGGGTTAAAAAGAGCCCACGGATTCTACACGAGAAAAGACCCACCCCTTTCAGCCCCAGGGTCCATGACAGGCCCAAACTGGGTTAGACAAACCATGAGTTCCTTAAAAATGCCAGGAAGTCACAGGTTTCAAAAACACTGTGAACTAAGCTCCATGTGAAAATTATACCTCCCTTTAAAATCCTCACTCTCAACCCTCACCAACTCATGCCTGATGGTCTGTTGGCTATTACTTTCTCAGAGAGAGAAGTTACATTTAATTTTTGCTGAAAAAAAAAACCAAATATTTTACAATTTAGAAAATCCAGAGGCAATATCTAACACGTTATCTTGGTAACAGAAACATTTTGAAATTTTATAAAACGTAAGTAAATCAAGTCGTCTAACCACATCTAAAATCCACCTGCATCATCATTATTCACACTGAATGATACTGACAATGGCTATTTAACAAGTGTCCGCTTCAAGCCAGCCCTGGGCTCCGACTGCATGTAGGCACTTTCCATACTCCACTGTAGCCCTTAAAGGCCCACTGAGCAGACTGGTTCCTCCAGTTTATCCAGCTGGACACTGAGGTTCAAAGAGGTTAAACGGGCTTCAAAATGCACAGGGTGGAAGTGGTAGACGCTGTGTTCAAACCTACGCACTGCCTCAGAGCCCAGGTCTTTCCTGCTGCACCTGCTAAAAATGTCACTGAGGCCAGTGCAGCAAGGACAAGGTGATGACAGGATGGCATGCCTCACGAAGGTGCGCCTGAGCACCATGGAAGTCCTTGGGAGGCACGAACGCCTGGCCTCAGCGTCTGCACTTGTTCTAACCTGAGCTTGGGGCGAATTACACATTCTTCCAGGGATCTAGGCTTTCCATTATTTCTATCGTGTAGTACGGTGGTTTACAAACTCTGTTTAGAGAGGCCAGGCACAGTGGCTCACAGCTGGAATCCCAGCAATTCGGGAGGCCGAGGCAGGCGCATCACCTGAGGTCAGGAGTTCAAGATCAGCCTGGCCAACACGGTAAAATCCTGTCTCTACAAAATATACAAAAATTAGCTGGGCGTGCTGGGGGGCACCTGTAATCCCAGCTACTCGAGAGGCTGAGGCAGGACAGTTGCTTGAACCCAGCAGGCAGAGGTTGAAGCGAACCAAGATTGTGCCACTGCACTCCAGCCTGGGCAACAGAAAGAGATTCCATCTCAAAAAAAAAACAAAAACAAAAACAAAAAACTGTGTTTAAACCTCAGAGGGTTTGATGAAGGGCTTTGGATGCCACCATAGGGGTAGGATTGGGCAGGAGGAAGGGGGAGGATGAAGGGAGCAGAGTGCCAGGTCCCCCAACTCAAGTCAGCCAAAACAGAAGCCCCGCATTTGGTTTGGTTTGTTTTTTCCAAACATACTGCCGATGGAGTATATCATACTTCTACTGGTGGAAAATGTTAAGTGATCTGCATTTTAAATCATTATTTTATAATTTCTATTTATCTTTTATTCTAATGTTAGAAAAATTATAACAATGTAGCCATTCTCAGGCAGATTGCTTGAGCCCAGGAGTTCAAGACCAATCTGGCAACACGGTGAAACCCCGTTTCTACAAGGAATACAAACACAATTGAGCTGGGCATGGTGGCTCACGCCTGTAGTCCCAGCTACTTGGGGGCTGAGACGCTAGAGAATCGCTTGAACCCAGGAGGCAGAGGTTGCAGTAAGCCGAGATCGCACGACTGCACCAGACCTTGTCTCAAAAAAGAAAAAAAAAAGTAGCCATTTCACTGATTATTTTTAAGTAAATCTCAGAAATCATATTATCTCCTTCATAAACATCTCAATATATGTCTCTTAAGGGTGCAAACTTATCCTTTTAAATATATATATTTATCACATATAAATATACATCTGTTTATTCATTCTCTATCCCTGTACATAAGTAAATAAATATTTGAAAATGCTTACCTTGACTCTGGACGTAGATCTTACCCTTAGCATGCGGCTTTTGAAAGGAGGGGAGAAAGAAAAGAGAAGTACATTGGAGAGTGCATGACAACTGCTTCTTAGAAATAAAATGAAGATCATTAACAAAAAAAGCCATCCTGGAAAACATCACTGAGAGTCATCTACACAGCTGCTCACAGACTTACCACTCTCTAAGAGCAAAGCATTACTTCTGCTTTTAATAGGTTTTGCCATTAAAAATACAGCATCTATAAGGTAAGAAGCACACACAAAAAGAGTCTCTTAAATGAGGCCTAATGCAATTTTGCAATGTTACACTTGCTGTATTAGTGGAGACATTACTGAGGTTCAGCCAGAGAGCATGCCAGAGCCGGCCCAGCTGCAGCAGCTCCTGCCCCAGCGTGGAGGTGGAAGCCTGCGGAAGCATGGTATGACTTATGCAACCCTGAGGGGACGAGTACTTCCACCATCCCCAGAAAAAATGAAGAAAGGAGTAGGAGGAGAAGGAGGAGCTGCCAATACGTTGGGAAAGCAAAGACAGGCCCTAGGAGGCAGATCCTTCCAGGCAAGGGAGGACAGCGGAGGGAAAGTGTCTGGTAAGGGCCTCCCCAAAGGCCTCCCTGGCACCAAGGAAAAGGCGGCCCTTGCATGACTGGCTTGGGCATTTGTACCGAGATATCATCTTACTATTCCTTGCCGTGTTTGCTGGCAGAATGTCACAAAACTGCTGGAGAGAAATACAATCCACTTCTCCAGTTCATTTTGAAACAGTGGCAGGAATATTTTTAAGATGACGTTTAGATGGAAAGGTGGAGGCAGGAGCAGGGTGAGGCCCTCTCTGGAACAGCTGGTGGAGCAAGTCCATGCCAAGGATGCTTTCTCTCAAGTGATCAAAATAGGCTGTCATTTTGGTGAAAGAGTCCAAAAATGGATGTCTTTTTGTCATGTGACATAAGCCTCATCAATGCATACAATGACTGAACTAGCTAGATCCCTGGAGGTCACAGAAGGCACACCCCTGTCCTTTCTCAGTGTAGGGATACAGTGTGGTCTTTAGGGTACCAGGGAGCCCTCGGCACTGCATGGGGTATGCTGGTCCACGTTGGAAATTGTCCCCATGTTAGTTTTATATTTTGGGACACAAGCCAAGGGTGAAGCAGCCCTGCCAAGGGCAAGTCAATCAACAGGAAGGAGACTGGCCCTCCCCAAACCTGGAAAGGTTTGGCAGAGGCAGCATCCAGGCAGAAGGTAGGTGGCATGACCAGGCACAGTGGCTCACCCATAGAATCCCAGCACTTTGGGAGGCTGCGGCAGGCAAATCATTTGAGGTCAGGAGGTCAAGACCAGTCTGGGCAAAATGGTAAAACCCTGTCTCTACTAAAAATACAAAAAGTAGCCAGGTGTGGTGGCACACTCCTGTAGTCCCAGCTACTTGGGAGGCTGCGGCAGGAGAATCGCTTGAACCCGGGAGGCGGAGGTTGCAGTGAGCCAAGATTGCACCACTGCACTCCAGACTAAGCGACAGAGTGAGACTCTGCCTCAAAAATAAAAAATAAAAAAATAAAGAAGGTGGTGGGTCCACACAAGGCTTGGTGTGGCGTTGGTTTTGTCCTTATCACATTTTGTATTTAACTACAGGAAAGCATCTCAAGCCTCCAGAAGTCTTGCCTCTGCTCCCCACTTAACCATGCAAGCGGATGTGCGTGGTGTTCCAAAAGCCCTTAAAATAGTAAATCTTCAAGAGAGAGTTTCAAAAACCTCTTCTCTACCAGTTAAAAAAGACATTAACTTTAATGAAAAAAAAAGGCTAATGGCACCCACTGAAATTAGAAATTGCAGTTCAGAGCCCTGAACTATTCCTTCTGCTGAATTATAATTTCCCTGAAAAGCTGGAAGAGCTGTTACTCGAGTGCAGTGGAGGCTCGGAGTGTTTTTTCCTGAAACAACCCTGTGTCCACAACACTCGCCTGGCAACATCTTGAAGATGGATGGAAAAGCACTCACAACAGAACACCACGGCATGTAACTTTCAAGTTAATGTAAGTGTTTGACAATAACAGATTCAGCATAATCCTAGATAAATATAAGGGGAGGCAACATAAAGTTTCTGTCACTATTTTCATTGGAAATATGCTCTGCAATTAGCAATACATAAACTCAAAATGTTCCTGTCAAGAATCTCCTTTTTCCACCAAAAAAAAAAAAAAAAAATTGAGTTAAACTTGTATCTCAGCTCTGTAAGCAGAAGGAATTGACTGAATGTGAAGATTTCTGGACTTATCTGCTGATCTTCCCACATCTCTGAGCATCGTTTTTCTAAAGTCAATTGAAAAGCATTTCATAAATGGTATTTTCCGATCTCATCCAGGCAAACAGAGGAAATTGAGTTGCAGTATAACGGAAGTCTAGACCTGAGTTATTTTTAATCATTGCAATAAAAGAAATCTGGCAAAAGCCAATTGGCTTATATTAATTTTGAAAAACATTTTCTATATGAAAATGTAACAAATACAAATTAGCTTTCTTTGCTCAATATTTATTATTGTTCTATCTGCCTTGAAATAACAAGAGTCAAAGTCCTGCCTTGCAGATAAGGTCTGCCTTGCAGATTAGGTCATCAGTGCACACAATGGCAAACACTGAGGTGTGTTTAGCAGCAACTGTTACCTCTTTGGCTCATTACTGGATATAAAAAGCCAGGATCCTATAGGATAGATACCTATAAATAGATGGACTTCTAACAGACCCAAGGGCTAACTGATGCCTCTTCATGCTGGAATAACATCAGCCAAAGAACTTCCCATTCTTTGACTACATATAACCCAGAGATTCACCTAAAATTAAACTTTCCGCAAATGGAAACTGCAATAGATTATTTTTGAAATATAGGCACAATTTTATGCTCTACAGATGGCAAAAATAAGTTTTTGTTCTGAAATTATAATACAACTTCAGATTGTGGCTTTGTTAAAACTACTTCTAAAACGATTACAAATCGCTTAAAAGACATGATGGCCCATATACATAAAGTTACAAAATAGATTTATGCCACAAAACACTTAGAAACTGGGCACTTTTCAAGGTCACAGTGTCTTTTTTCCTCCCTCTACTCTTTTGCCTTAGAAATCTGTTATCATGCATAAAAAAAGAAAATAATATTCAAAAGGAAGGGGAGGTGTGGGGAGATTCAGCCTTGCCACTGAACTCCTGCAATGGTACCCGACAAAGAACAATTTTCCTTTTCTTTTTTTACTAGGAAGTAATCATTTTTCCTAGAAAAAAAAAAAAATGTCCAGACACTAACACTTCACAACATTGTAACAACAAAGAAAGAGGTTTTCTAGAGTTGGGATTCTGGAACATGAGGAAGAAGCGCGGGTGTCCTGCTTCATCACAGATGGATGGCACAGGTCAGAAATGGAAGACTGGCTGCAAAGCCAGTATCGAAACCCAGTGGAATGACGCTTGGACTTATCGTGTTTATTTTCCTTCCTGTTGTCCTCCCTGTCCCACAGAAACACCAGTCACCATACAGAGCCCAGTGGCACCTAGCGGAACTGCCAGTCTTCCCTTGGGTAGAACAATTAAAAAAAAAAAAAAAAAAAGAATATGCATGGGTGAGATGAGAAACAAATGTTAAAACCAGTCACCATACAGAGCCCAGTGGCACCTAGCTGAACTGCCAGTCTTCCCTTGGGTAGAACAATTAAAAAAAAAAAAAAAAAAGAATATGCATGGGTGAGATGAGAAACAAATGTTAAAACCAGTCACCATACAGAGCCCAGTGGCACCTAGCGGAACTGCCAGTCTTCCCTTGGGTAGATTAAAAAAAAAAAAAAAAAAAAAAAGAATAGACGTGGGTGAGATGAGAAACAAATGTTAAAACTAGACTGGGATAGGATTCTGTCAGGTCCAACATGAGCAGGCATAGAGATGAAATTAACAAAATCCAGCCAGGCGCAGGGACTCACACCGCTAATCCCAGCACTTTTGGAGGCTGCAGTGAGCTGAGATCGCGCCACTGCACTCCAGCGTGGAAGACAGAGCAACACTCGTCTAAAAAAAAAAAAAAAAGTCAAATAATTTTTTAAAGAACAACCCATGACCCTTCACAAAATCAAAGGATGAGAGTGAGGCACCCAATCTAGTGGGGAGACGCAAGAAACAGGAACACCAACAGGAAATTTCCAGAGAAGATTTTCGTTTTTTAAAACAATTAAATGTATGGAGTAAACAACTCAGAAGGACTGTTCGTTTTATTCAGAAGATTCCCCTACCATGCTCTGCCTTGGCAATTTAATGAATTAGAAACAATTCTTGTGATGGTACCACACATTTGAGCCCCGGGTCATGGAAAAAGTAAACTCAAGATCTATGGTCTGGAATGGATGCATTTTTCATACTTTTAAGTTCCTTTAAAACTTCTCAATTCCCAGGGATCTCACATGGCGGGAAACAAAAAAAACCCACACAGACGTAAAGAACATTTGCAGTTCCATCCAGAAATCTCCAATGAAGGCTCAGCTTCATAGACGCTATTAAAAAGGATTAGCTTCCTGGGACATGATCCACGCCTGGGGCTTCTCCTGCAGAGGTGCGAGGGCTGGCCCAGAAACGAGGAATTCTAGAGGCGAAGCCCATGTGCTCAGTGCGTTTTTATGTTTCCAGGAGGGTGGAACTCTAATAACAGGTGTGGGCTGTGTAGTTTCAGCTGCTACCAAGATGACTTTCTGAGGTAATCAGACACAAAGCAATGGGCCATGCGGGAAGAGAGAGAAGTAATAAGTAGCTCATAAGACAACATGCTTCTACTGCAGACTTCAGGGATAAGTCGACACACAGCTCATTCCGATTACGCCAGCGCTAACATCTGCGCTGACTTGTGGAGCTCACCTGTACAGGAACTGCACGTGTGACAGCCAGTGAGATCTGTCTTGCCTTCTATATTTTAATTTCCAAAAGAATTTTGATGAGTCAATGTACACAAAGTAAAATGACACTGTAGGTATTGCCTAATACAACAACTTCCAGAAGTTACTTTTCTTTAACAAGTGCCAAGGCAAAGTAGATAAATTAGGCCCCCAGAAGGTGGTAACTCAAAGTTTCCAGAAAAAGAAAAAAAAAAAAAAAAAAGGAAAACCTCACTCTAAAGATAACACCTGAAAACTTAGCTCCATGCTTGCAAAGCATATTGATGGGCCATTATGAATGGCACTGTGCTTTTTTTGTTGTTATTGAATTTGATAACTGCTTCAAGCAATATTTACTTAAACAGGATTTTAAAAATATAGCTCATATATAAATATTTGAGTTTAGATTATATGTCCTCTTAGAAGAATGCTTATTAGGAAAAAAAGAGTGTGAAAACAGGCATGAGGGGTTTTGAACCCACTGGAGACATATTAAACCATAATCATTGCTTCTCCTGGTAGAAGCTTCCATTAAGATATACATTTAATTTGTTTGTGGGTGTTTTTTTTCTTTTTGGTGAAATTTTTACATTTTCTGGTGAAATGCTGATGAATTTAGACAAAGCACTCTAAACGTGGACTAGAACTAGAAGTACTCAAGTTTGCATCCTGAATATCTATTACATATTGTAACAAGAAATCAAAATCCTACATAAGATATTTTCAAACTTTCCACAACATATATCTCAGGATCAGAAATGTGAAGTGAATCAAATTCTTGGAAAGGTCAAATCAGTATCTTGAAAAGGTCACATCAGTATTATAATATCAGACACTGGCCAGCACAGAGGCTCACGCCTGTAATCCTAGCATTTTAGGAGGCTGACGCAGGGGAACTACTTGAGGCCAGGAGTTCAAGAGCAGCCTGGGCAACACAGTGAGACCTCATCTCTACAAAAAAAAAAAAAGTAAAAATTTCAGCCAGGTGTGGTGGCATGGGCCTGTAGTCCCAGCTACTCAGGAGGCTGAGGGGAGAGGATCGTTTGAGCCCACAAGTTTGGGGGATGCAGTGAGCCATGATCATGCCCCTGTGCTCCACCCAGCCTGGGCAACAGAGTGAGACCCCTTTAATAAAGAAAAAAAAAAAAACACTTAAAAGATATATTGTAATATCACAAACCAACACAGTAATGCCATATCCCAAACCATGACCTACGTTGATCACGTGCGTTAGGCATTAACAGCGTAGCATGCTGACCTGGTGAGGAGCCCACTAGGATTGTATATTTTACAAAGTAGGTACAATGTCAAATTAAGGCTGATATAAACACACTAAAAAATAACGACCTGAGCATAAACAAAGGCATTTCAAATTAAAAGAGATAAAACCATCTTTATTGAAATACAGTCAAACTAATTTGTGAAGGGTCAGTCAGAGACAGGTAGCTCCCAAGACAACATTTCTGTAAGAGCACCCCTGGGGGCTGAAGTTCACTCACGGGTTACAAACGAACCCTCATTTGGCACATGTCTGTTCATGTGTCCTCCATGATCAGATACCGTGTGAGTAAGTGATTCAGAAATCCTGAAACAGAGCTGCCTTGAGCACACAACAGCCCCCGCCACAGGCGGCTGATCCAGGGCACCTGTAAAGCAGCCGGTTTGAATTAAGATGTGCTGTGAGTGTAAAATACACTCCAGATTTCAAAGACTTCATACAAAAAAAAAGGTAAAATATGTCACTAGTAACTTTCATATTGATGACATGTTGAGATAATGTTTTGGAGTATAGTGAGTGTGTACTAGGAAATTTGACCTTGACCAAAGAGAGGCATGATCTGCCCCCTTACCTTCTGGGAAACGGCGTAAGTGTTATGATACCTGACAGCAGAGTGTTTGTTTAGGGTGGGAAATGGGCCAGGCGCAGTGGCTCAAGCCTGTAATTCCAGCATTTTGGGAGGCTGAGGTGGGCAGATCACTTGAGGTCAGGAGTTAGAGACCAGCCTGGCCAACATGGTGAAACCCAGTCTCTATTAAAAATATAAAAATTAGCTGGGCATGGTGGCAGTCACCTGTAATCCCAGAACTTTGGGAGCCCAAGGTGAGTAGATCGCCTGAGGTTGGGAGTTCAAGACCAGCCTGACCAACATGGTAAAACCCCATCTCTATTCAAAATACAAAAATCAGCTGGGTGTGGTGATCCACCAAGCACCTATAATCCCAGCTACTTGGGAGGCTGAGGCAGGAGAATTGCTTGAACCCGGGAGGCAGAGGTTGCAGTGAGCCGAAATCATGCTACTGCACTCTAGCCTGAGACTCTGTCTCAAAAAAAAAAAAAAAAAAAAAAAAAAAAAAAAAAAAAAAGACTGTTTTCATGCTTTAACCATCACCTGGACACCAGTGACTCACACGTCTGTGTCCCTAATTGTGCCTTCCTCTAAGGACAGTCCCACATTCTCAGCTCCATTCCCCTCTGAGTCCAATATTTGTTTCTAATTCAATACATCTGGAATTAAATGATTCAGTTCCTCTCCTTTTCTCCATCCAAATTCTTTTCCATGATCTCTTCCAAACTGTACTGATAAAAACGTTAGGTTGTATGAACATTCTTAAACCCTTCTTTATTTCTTCCTTACTGACTGTGGTCTGCCAATATAAAAGTTATCTGTACCATGGTGTTTATGTTTTTTAAAAAAAGTCTTTATCGAAGTACATTTACAGGTAAAATGGCACCTAATTATAGGTGAAACGACATGATACTTGTGATTTTCCAAATTATTCTAGAAAACATTGTATGTGTGTGTGTAGGTGAGTATAAGTGTGTGTGTGTATTCAGGAGGAAGTCGAGTAAGAATCGAGGAATGGTAAACTGAGTGGTGGGCACCTAAGGGCTCACTCTACTATTCTTGCTACTTTTATGTATGCCCAAAAATTTCTTTAATAAAAAGTTCTGGCCGGGTGCGGTGCCTCATGCCTGTAATCCCAGCACCTTGGGAGGCCAAGGCGAGTGGATCACGAGGTCAGGGGTGTGAGACCAGCTTGGCCAACATGGTGAAACCTGGTCTCTAATAAAAATACAAAAATTAGCTGGGCATGATGGTGGGCGCCTGTAATCCCAGCTATTCAGGAGGCTGAGGCAGGAGAATAGTTTGAACCTGGGAGGTGAAGGTTGCAGTGAGCCTAGACTGCGCCACTGCACTCCAGCTTGGGTGACAGAGCAAGACTCTTAACTCAAAAAAAAAAAAAAGTTCTGCCTGAGTGCAATGGCTCATGCCTCTAATTCCAGCACTTTGGGAGGCCAAGATGGGTGGATCACAAGGTCAGGAGTTCGAGACCAGCCTGCCAACATGGTGAAACCCCCATATCTACTAAAAATACAAAGAAAAATTAGCCGGGTGTGGTGGCGCACACCTGTAATCCCAGCTACTCGAGAGGCTGAACCGGGAGAATAGCTTGAAGTCGGGAGGCAGAGGTTGCAGTGAGCTACTGCACGACTGCAATTCACCCTGAGTAAAAGAGCAAGATTCCATCTCAAAAAAAACAAAACATAAATAAATAAATAAGAAGGTTCTAAAGGAGGAGTCATTCCTAATCAATCAATTTAATGCATATTCATTGGGCATGAGACAGCATACTCTTCTCCAGGGATGCACGAGTGACTATGTCATGTCCCTTCCTCAAGAAGCTCACCGCTTGAGAAGCACAGGGAAGGAAATAAAACAGGTTACACTCGTTAGAGACAAGCAGGAAGTGTGGCAGATGGTAACAGAGGCCATCGATTCTTCCCCTCCCTGCATCCGCACCCTTTTAATAAGGCAGCATTAAAGATCTTCTCATTAGGAGGTAGGGACGGTATCTCCACCCGTTGAGTTGCTTTGGTCAATGGGAAGGAGGCAAGCCTATCACAGGCCGAGGCCTGGAATGTGCTTGTGGGTTGGGGCCTGTTCTCTCCTCCTGCTGAGCCTAAAACAGGATGACAGACACCGTGGAGACAGGCCTCAGGGGTCCCCACCATCCCAGCTAAGGTCCAGGCATGGAAGTGAGGCCACCCTGTGTGTTTAAGGCAACTGGTTTGTTAAGCAGCAAAAGGTAACTGACAGAGGAAGGGAACTCATCTATGCCAGTTCTGGAGGGTCAAGGAAGGATTTGTGGTGGAGGATGACATTGAAGGCTGACAAGTTAGAGAAAAGGGCAGTGAATTCATGGAGAAGGAGCATGCTTCCACAGGTAAAATATTTCTTTTTTTTTTTTTTTTTAATGAGACAGAGTCTTGCAGTGGCTCCATCTCTGCTCACTTCAACCTTGGCCTCCTGGGTTCAAGCAATTCTCTTGCCTCAGCCTCCTGAGTAGCTGGGACTACAGGTGCACATCACCATGCCCAGCTAATTTTCTGTGTTTTCAGTAGAGACAGGGTTTCGTCATGCTGGCCAGGCTGGTCTTGAACTCTTGACCTCCGGTGATCCACCCACCTCAGCCTCCCAAAGTGCTGGGATTAGAGGTGTGAGCCACCACGCCTGGCAATTATTTCTTTAATATCTGTCTTAACCAACACAGTTGGGTTCCCATGTTTGCTGTTTCATTTAATTTGTTGCAGTATGTTGTTCTGGTTGAGGTTTATAAAGAACATCCTACATCTTGCAGACAGGTAGTAGGAAAAGAAACCTTGATAGCCTTTGATAGCCTTTCACATCACTGTAGACATCATTCTTGCACGCTGGACCCAAACTCAACAAGTGGCAATTTCTTAAAGTTTAGCTGCATTAGGGAACGTTTTATATTCAGTTATATTAAAGTCTATTAGCCTACCTGGTACTTTGAACTGATCTTTCACCTATACCTGATTCTATAGGTCACATGTCGGTCATTTAAAACATACTGGCTCACCGAGTCATGCAGATCTTTCAAATGTTTTTTTTTTTTTTTTTTTTTTTTTTTTTTTTTTGACGGAGTCTTGCTCTGTTGCCCAGGCTGGAGTGCAGTGGCCGGATCTCAGCTCACTGCAAGCTCCGCCTCCCAGGTTGACGCCATTCTCCTGCCTCAGCCTCCCGAGTAGCTGGGACTACAGGCGCCCACCACCTCGCCTGGCTAGTTTTTTGTATTTTTTAGTAGAGACGGGGTTTCACTGGGTTAGCCAGGATGGTCTCGATCTCCTGACCTCGTGATCCGCCCGTCTCGGCCTCCCAAAGTGCTGGGATTACAGGCTTGAGCCACCGCGCCCGGCCAGATCTTTCAAATGTTTAAACATTTCATTATACAACATTCAAAAAAGTCACATTCGTTAGTATAACCACCGATCTCATCAGGAAAGCCTTCAGATATTGGGAAACCAACAACCTCATGCTGGCTTTCCAAAATTCTAATCTTTACTTGAAAATTCAAATTTGGCCATACACAGTGGCTCGTGCCTGTCATCTCAGCATTTTGGGAGGCCGAGGTGGAAGGATGGCTTGAGCTCAGGTGTTCGAGGCTCCAGTATGCCGTGATTGCACCATTGTACTCCAGCCTGGTTAACAGAGTGAGAGCCTATCTCTTAACAAAAAAAAAAAAGAGGGACTGGGCACTGTGGCTCACACCTGTAATCCCAGCACTTTGGGAAGCCAAGACAGGCAGATCACAAGGTCAGGAGTGTGAAACCAGCCTGGCCAACATGGTGAAATCCCATCTCTACTAAAAATACAAAAATTAGCTAGGCGTGGTGGTGGGCACCTGTAATCCCGGCTACTCGGGAGGCTGAGGCAGGAGGATAACTTGAACCCGGGAGGCAGAGGTTGCAGTGAGCGGAGATTGCACCACTGCACTCCAGCCTGGGCAACAGAGTGAGACTCCATCTCGGAAAAAAAAAAAAAAAAAAAAAAAGAGGAGAGAGAAAAGGTCGGGTGCGGTGGCTCACGCCTGTCATCCCAGCACTTTGGGAGGCCGAGGAGGGCAGATCACTTGAGGTCAGGAGTTCAAGACTAGCTTGGCCAAGAAGGCAAAACCCCGTCTCTACTAAAAAAACCGTAACAACATGTATTCAAAGGTCAATATTTGAAAAGCTAATAATTTGTATTTTTTCATCAAGGACATTTTTAAGTGAAATTGACTTAAGTGGGTGACGGTGACTAATCAGTGAATATTAGCACAGATGGGCCTCCTGCCTTTATTAGTATTAAGGCAGCAGCACTTTTACTCATCATGGCGTTTTACACCATGAGAAACGCCAAAAGAAAAGGCTTCGCATTATTATTTAGAAAAGGCTTGACTTGGTGGAGGCCCTGAAAGAGTCCGGGGGAACCTCAGAGGTCCAGGGACCCCATTGTGGTAACCACTGGTTTGAAAACTACCTTAAGAAGCCAGACAGATAGTCCAACAGATAGGCCGGGTGCAGTGGCTCACACCTGTAGCCCTAACACTTTGGGAGGCTGAGGTGGGTGGATCACTTGAGGTCAGGCGTTTGAGACCAGCCTGGCCTACGTGGTGAAACCGTGTCTCTACTAAAAATACAAAAATTAGCCTGATGTGGTGGTGCATGCCTGTCGTCCCAGTCACTCAGGAGGCTGAGGCAGGAGAATCGCTTGGACCCGGGGAGCAGAGGTTGCAGTGAACTGAGATAGCACCGTTGCACTCTAGCCTGGGTGACAGCATGAGACTCTATCTCAAAAAAAAAAAAAAAAAAAAAGTACTACAGTAAAACTGGAAACCAGGATGCCTGTTGGGTTTTCTAATACTGAGATTGACAAGTCATTAATTTGCACTAGGAAATACAATCTCCATGCTCTGCCTGGGAAAAGTCTGACATAAAGAGTAAGACCATGCGCAGTCAGGGGCGTGTGCAACTTCACATTCACAGATATCTAGCATCCTGAGCTTTTGGAAGAGACCACAGATGACTGGGTTCTGCCCTTGTCCCAATGCAGCAGTTCCCAAGTACCACCATTTTGCAAATTGCAATTCCATAAAGGAAGGGCACAGCCTGCAAATGATCAGGGCATACACACAGTGCACAGTGGATGAACTGGCACAGCACAAGCCCTAACAGCACTGGTGGAGCAGGCTCAGTGCAGTTCCCACCGCCAGAGACAGCAACCTCGCCCACCAAAGGGAACCTGACCTTTGGCTTTTTTTAGTTTTGCAGGCACCAGCTGTATGGTGCATTCACATAGCTCCTTACTGAGAATTCAGTTAGGCTCCCACCAGCTCATATACCTGCCCTCTGAGCCATCATGAATAAAAAGTCAATAAATGAATTAACTTATGGATCTACAAACTCTTGTCTGTTTAAAGCTCTTCAAATAAACGGTCCAACCCAGGAAACTACCTCTGTCACCTAAGCGATGGTTACTCTCATGTATACAAGGTTGCCGCGACATTTATGCTGCAGCTGATAATCACCCGATCTGAGAACACAGAAGAAAACAGGGCCAGGTTCGGTGGCTCCACCTGTGATCCCAGCACTTTGGGAGGCTGGGGGTGGGGCTGGGCAGATCATTTGAGGTCAGTAGTTCGAGACCAGCCTGACCAACGTGGTGAAACTCCATCTCTACTAAAAATACAAAAAAATTAGCTGGGCATGGTGGTGCGCACCTGTAATCCCAGCTACTCAGGAGGCTGAGGCAGGAGAATTGCTTAAACCCGGGAGGTGGAGGTTGCAGTGAGCTGAGATTGTGCCATTGCATTCCAGCCTGGGTGACAGAGCGAGACTCCATCTCAAAACAAAACAACAACAACAACAAAGAAACACAGACAACACATTACTGGGCTATTTTTGTCGTTCAATAACAACATCAAAAAATATCAGGGACATTTTAGGTGCATCTACACACACAAAATCAATCTATGGGAAACAACACACTATTGTGGCCACAACAGGCACCATCCATGGGAACACTATCAGCTCGGTAAGGCTGCCTTTCAGTTCTCAAATTCTGCAATTTCTTTTTTTTTTTCTTTTTTTTTTTTGGAGACGGAGTCTATCTCTGTCGCCCGGTCTGGAGTGCAGTGGCCGGATCTCGGCTCACTGCAAGCTCCGCCTCCCGGGTTTACGCCATTCTCCTGCCTCAGCCTCCCGAGTAGCTGGGACTACAGGCGCTCGCCATCTCGCCCGGCTAGTTTTTCGTATTTTTAGTAGAGACGGGGTTTCATCGTGTAGACCAGGATGGTCTCGATCTCCTGACCTCGTGATCCACCCGTCTCGGCCTCCCAAAGTGCTGGGATTACAGGCTTGAGCCACCGCGCCCGGCCGAATTCTGCAATTTCATCAGCACGACCAAAACAACACCACCAGATAAACACATACCCACTGCGCTTGTGCCATTTCCTTCATTGACTCTGTGAAAGCGACAGCAAATCTAGTAAATGAACAAAAATAGTAGAAACAATTAGGCCAGAATTCAATTAAAAGAACTATGAAACAGCTCTTTGGAACAAATTATGAGAGACAAGGTAAGACACTAAATTTAAAATGCAATCAATCTTTATTACTTGTGGTCATTGGCCATTAGGTTTAATCTCAACTCACATCAAAAAAAGTTGTATATGCAAGAAGTAAACCAAACGAAGCTTAAAACTTCCTGTTTTTTTCTCTTCCTTCCACGCAAGTTCGGAGAGGCAGGGATAAAATCAAAAGCAAGAAATCAAGATGCAGGAGAGAAGCAAGGAACTTGCTTGGTTAATCCACCCTGAACATTCAAGGGCAGCCTGTCCACTCCACTAACTCTGCCAAGGGAAGACTATGGGGACACAATTACAATTTACTGAGTGCACATGGGTGCTCAATGTTATCATCTCCCTCCTTTCAATTGCTTCTTTAGGAAATGCACAAGGGCCCTCAAAATTAAGAATATAAAGGTAATCTATTTATTAACTTTATGTTTGCCATGAAGTGCAGAAGTATTAACAGGTACTTTTCCATGGAAATGTGGAGCCCATTCTTAGATGGGAAGCGCCGATACTACCGAAACGTCCATTGTTACCAAATTACATGACAAAATCAATAATTCAGACAAAATCCACAAGTGAACTTCCACTGAAATTCGACAAAATAATTTTAAAGTTTACCTATACATATAATTGGGTGACAAACAATCAGAATACTTTGATAAAGAAGAATTCAGGCCAGGCACAGAGCCTCACACTTGTAATCCCAATACTTTGGGAGGCTGAGGCAGGAAGATCACTTGGGCCCAGGTATTCAAGACCAGCCTGGCAACACAGGGAGACCCCCATCTCTACAGGAAAGAAGTTTTTATAATTAGCCAGGCATGGTTGAGCACACTGTAGTCCCAGCTACTCGGGAGGCTGAGGCAGGAGGATCACTTGAGCCTGGGATGTCAAGGCTGCAGTGAGCCATGATTGCGCCACTGCACTCCAGCTTGGGTGACAGAGGAAGAAGAAAGAAGGAAGAAGGTAGAAGAAGGAGGAGGACGAGGAGGAAGAAGAGGAAGAAGAAGAAGAATTCAAAGATGAGACTTGTATTAACAGATATCAAAATAAATTAAAAATATAATCATTAAAACAGTGTTGGCAGTGAAGAAAAGACAGAAAGATCAAAACCAAATACAAGGCCAGAAACAGACTCAAATACATTTAAGAATTTGACATAGCATAGGCCGGGCGCGGGGGCTCACACCTGTAATCCCAGCACTTTGGGAGGCCGAGGCAGGTGGATCACAAGGTCAGGAGACTGAGACCATCCTGGCTAACATGGTGAAACCCCGTCCCTACTAAAAATACAAAAAATTAGCCAGGCATGGTGGCATGAGCCTGTGGTCCCAGCTACTCAGGAGGCTGAGGCAGGAGGATGGCATGAACCTGGGAGGCGGAGCTTGCAGTGAGCCGAGATCGCGCCACTGCACTCCAGCCTGGGCGACAGAGCCAGACTCCGTCTCAAAAGAAAAAAAAAAAAGAATTTGACATAGCACAAAGCCAGAGAAGTGGTTCAGTACATGGAAAAAGTTAGTTTCCTACCTTCTATCACATATCTAAAAAGGTGGTTCAGAAGCTAAGTGAAAAAAAGGTAAGGTGACAAGAGGAGTCTGGAATGATACAAGTGACCAAGCAACTGGCCTCAGCCCAGGAAAGGTTTTCTGAGTACTAAAAGCTATGACATTATTGGATACCACAGGCAGGGTATGAAAAGGAGAAAGAAAAAATTATGAAATTAATTCTAAAGATAAAAAAGCTTCGATTATATTAAAATTAAAAGACTACTGAAATACCACAAATTAATGTGGAAGAAATATGTGCAACTGACACGGAGAAAAGAAGAATACTATCCTTGGGCGGGAGCTCTTCAAAATTAACAAGGAAGCCAAACATCCCAAGGGAAAAAAAAAGGATGGGAAAAATGGGACATTCACAGGAGAGCAAATACAAGGGACCATAAAATGTGAGGAAAAGTAAAATTTCTCTAATAACAAATTAAATCTAATTAGAACAACAGGAAAGAATTGCATCACATATAAGGTTGGCAGTTTTAAAAATAAAAATGCCCAATGTTAACAAAGGAGAGAAAATGAAAACATATACCCACTTGGTGAATTAAAATGCAAATATTCTTTCTGAAGAGAAATTTGAGAAACTGCATCAATATATTCACATGTTCATATCGTTAGACCTTGCAATTCTACCTCCATGAATTCAACCTAAAGATAAAATCAGACAACTACACAAAGACAGACACAGGTTGTTCCCTGTGGTGTTGTGTCTAACAAAGATATAAATGCCCAATCTCAAAGAATCGGTTACAGAATTTATGAGAGAATTCTATGCAGCCATTCAAACCATGTTTGGAACCTTAAAATTATCAAAAATGTAGCTGGGTGTGGTGGTGCATGCCTGTAATCCCAGCTATTCAGGAGGCTGAGGCAGGGGGATCGCTTGAACCCAGGAGGCAGAGGTTGCAGTGAGCCAAGATCACGCCACTGCACTCCAGTTTGGCGACAGAGCAAGACTCTGTCTCAAAATATATATATATATATATATATACACACACACACACACACACACACATATATATACACACATATACATATATATATAC
Source organism: Rhinopithecus roxellana (assembly GCF_007565055.1). Lineage (NCBI taxonomy): Eukaryota > Metazoa > Chordata > Mammalia > Primates > Cercopithecidae > Rhinopithecus > Rhinopithecus roxellana. The sequence continues at coordinate 106,416,684 of NC_044558.1, forward strand.
GTATATATATATAGTACGTGTCATTCAGCCCAAATTTTCAAAAATAATAACAACAAAAATACAGTCACAATCATACAAATAAAAGTAATTAAAAGATCACCTAACAAAAAGCTAGTCATGGTTAAAGTACACATAAAGTACAAAAAAATTAGGTAATTTGCTTTTCCCTGGCTTCTTCAGTACTTTCCAAACTTCCTTTTTTTTTGGAAACGGAATCTCGCTGTGTAGCCCAGGCTGGAGTGCAGTGGCACGATCTCGGCTCGCTGCAACCTCTGCCTCCCGGGTTCAAGCGATTCTCCTGCCTCAGCCTCCCGAGTAGCTGGGACTACAGGCGCCCACCACCATATCCGACTAATTTTTTGTATTTTTAGTAGAGACAGGGCTTCACCGTGTTAGCCAGATGGTCTCGATCTCCTGACCTCGTGGTCCGCCTGCCTCGGCCTCCCAAAGTGCTGGGATTACAAGCATGAGCCACCGCACCCGGCGTTACTTTCCAAACTGTCTACATTGTATTGGGACAGACTTTTTTTAGTTAAAAAGAAAATTCTTAACAAAATATTTTATAAAGTCAGGACTTTCAATCTTTCAAGACTTCCTGTAGATAATATACATCCTCCTACCTTTCTCCCACATCATTATTTTCCCCTCTACTCATTATAAAAATGCTATTATTTCTCTTATCTTAAAAACAACTATCTTAATCCCACAGTCCCTGCTTCAATTACTGTCCTTTTTCTCTTTTCTCCTTGACAAGAAAAGCCCCAATGTTACCTTGACTCAACACCTCCAATGCCTCTCTTCTCATTTAAACCACTCCAGGCAACTCCCCTGACTGCACCATTGAAATTGCGCTCAAGGTCACTAATGACCTCCATGTTGGTAAACTAAACGGTTCCATCCTCAGTCTTCATCTTACTTGACCTATCAATAGCAACAGACACATATGCTCTCCCCTTCCTCCTTGGAATGCTTCTTCATTGGCTTTCACCAAACCATTCCATTTCATCTTTCTGGCCACTCAGTCTCAGTCTCACTAATTCCTCTTTCTGATTTCTCAAAAATGGGCTGCTCCAAGACTCCGTTCTTGGGCTTCTCTTCTCTGTCTGCACTTACTCCCTTGGTGATCTCACCAGTTTTCAGTTTTCAATAGCATCTGCAAGGCTGGATGCGGTGGCTCATGCCTGTAATCTCAGTACTTTGGGAGGCCAAGGTGGGTGGATCACCTGAGGTCGGGAGTTCGAGACCAGTCTGACCAACATGGAGAAACCCTGTCTCTATTAAAATTACAAAATTAGCCTGGTGTGGTGGTGCATGCCTGTAATCTCAGCTACTCAGAAGGCTGAGGCAGGAGAATAGCTTGAATGTGGGAGGCGGAGGTTGCGGTGAGTCGAGATCATGCCATTGCACTCCAGCCTGGGTGACAGAGCGAGACTCTGTCTCAAAAAAAAAAAAAAAAAATAGCATCTGTATATTGACCAACAAACTCCCGACCCCTCCCCTAACTTGCCCAGACTTCTACCTACTTCTTACTTCCATTTGGATGCCTAACACAAACCCTAAGCTTCATACCTATGTCAAATAATGAGAACCATATTTCTAGTGATGAAATAAACACACATATAGCCGTATATGTGCATATGTACATACACACATTTCCAAGCTCTAAGGGGGCTTACAAGAAATGACACTGAGTAAGCAATAAGCACAGAGCTTAGTTTCTAAATAGTATTCTCTAAAAAGACAACAAAAATTATAAAGGACCAAGGACTCCTTTGAGAAATAGCCATTTCCAGAAGTAGGACACGGTAGACAGGAGATGAATCAGGAACATTTTATGATACCAGAAAGTAGAAAAGTGCTCAGAAAATGATGAATGATGAGAGCATGTCAAAAAAACTCAGGCATCAGCTCAAAGCATCTCCTGTGGGCAAATCTGGGACAATTTGAGCAACCAAATAAACAAAAATAGTAACAGATAACCTGTAAAGGAAAATAAGATAAATATCCATGAGTCCATGTTTTTATATATATATACAGTATAAATATATTTCATATTTTTATTTTATATAATTTAAATATAAATTATAAATATAATTTATATTTTATATTTTTATAAAAATATATTTTATAAATATATATATTTTATATACATATATATATTTTTTTTTTTTTTGAGATGGAGTCTCACTTTGTCACCCAGGTTGGAGTACAGTGGCGCAATCTCAGCTCACTGTAACCTCTGCCTCCCGGGTTCAAGCAACTCTCCTGCCTCAGCCTCCTGAGTAGTTAGGATTATGGGCACGACTAATATTTTCTTTCTTTCTTTCTTTTAATTTTTTTTGTTTTGTATTTTTGGTAGAGATGGGGTTTCACCGTGTTGGCCAGGCTGGTCTCGAACTCCTGGCCTCAAGTTATCCACCCAACTCAGCCTCCAAAAGTGCTGGGATTACAGGCATGAGCCACCACACCCGGCCCCCACGATCCTTCCATACTGAATAACAAATAAATAAATAAGTAAATGGGATCAAAGGGGAAAGTCTTCCGTAAGGTAGAATTCCAGTTAATAAACAAGATGCAGTGCGAATGGAAAAATCATCACCAGGCAAATACCGCAGGAATAATTACTGCAGACGAGAATCAGGAAAGGACGATTCCTTCCCTGTAGCAGGACCCAGAAATGGCAGATTCTTCCTCCAGAAGGCCCCGCTTCCCCCGCCTGTGTCTGCCCCAAGCTTTCCTTCTGCCTCCTCTGCAACCCTGTCACCAGTCGAGGCACATTCCATTGCAGATCCCCTACTAAAGCAAGAAGTAAGGAAAGGACGGAGAGGAGATCACGCTGGACTTCCCACCAAGGCTCACTTTCATAATCCAAGCGCTCCACAGCGCTGACGCGGAAGGAGGCTCGAGCCCAGCACAGGTTGTTCTGCTGGCCTCAGTTATGAGAAGCTCTCCATTTGCTCTGAAAACTAACAAGGGGTGCAAGGAAACTGTGTCTGGGGGAATAGACTTTATCCTGTGAAAATAAGATTAAAAAGAAAGAAAAGTAGCTAAATAACAATTGCCTGACAATGGGCCCTTCAGGGGAGTGTATAAACCTTCCTTTGCCAGGAACACTGGAAACCGAGAAACTTAAGAATTGAACAATTGGTGGGGTGCGGTGGCTCATGCCTGTAATCCTAACCCTTTGGGAGGCTGAGGCAGGCAGATCACTGTGGTCAGGAGTTCGAGACCAGCCTGGGCAACACAGAGAAACTCCATCTTCACTAAAAATACAAAAATTAGCCGGGCGTGGTGGTGCACACCTGTAGTCCCAGCTACTGAGGAGGCTGAGGAAGGTGAATCGCTTTAACCCAGGAGGTGGAGGCTGCAGTGAGCTGAGATCGCACCACTGCACTCCAGCCTGGGGGACAAAGCAAGACTGTCTCCAAAAAATAATGAAATTAAATTAAATTTTTAAAAAGCACACATTTCTTATGACAAACATAAAGCTACCATTTTTGCACTTTCAGTTGAACATTGCCATTTTGAAATAGATTTACTCACTTTCACATGTGATTTTTTCGTAAAAAATATCTTTGGGCTTAAATATCTACAGCTTAAAACTTGTGAAAACTGGCCGGGCGTGGTGGCTCACACCTGTAATCCCAGCACTTTGGGAGGCCGAGGCGGGCGGATCACGAGGTCAGGAGATCGAAACCATCCTGGCTAACACGGTGAGACCCTGTCTCTACCAAAAATACAAAAATTAGCCGGGCGTGGTGGTGGGTGCCTGTAGTCCCAGCTACTCGGGAGGCTGAGGCAGGAGAATGGCGTGAGCCTGGGAGGCGGAGGTTGCAGTGAGCCGAGATCGCGCCGTGGCACTCCAGCCTGGGTGAGAGAGCAAGACTCCGTCTCAAAAAAAAACTTATGAAACTACCAATATTCAGCCATTTTATGCATACAAAACAGCAAATTCACCTCGTTTAACCTATCGTGTGCTATATATTTCCTATTTATGAGGCTATTTTTGAGGTGTTTCATTTTATACAAACTCTCTTGCTCATTTGCTTGACAATAATTATTTCTTTTCTTTCTTTTTTCTTTCTTTTTTTTTTTTTTGAGACAGAGTCTCCCTCTTTCACCCAGGCTGGAGTGAAGTGGCGAGATCTCAGCTCACTGCAACCTCTGCCTCCCCAGGTTCAAGTGATTCCCCTGCCTCAGCCTCTTAAGTAGCTGGGATTACAGGCATCCGCCACCATTTTTGTATTTTTAGTGAAGACAGAGTTTCCCCATGTTGCCCAGGCTGGTCTCAAACTCCTGACCACAGTGATCCACCCACCTTGGCCTCTCAAAGTGCCGGGATTACAGGCGTGAGCCACCCACCGCACCTGGCCAACAATATTTTCTTCTAATATGTACCTGGATGATCCTTCACCAAACAATTTCCATAGGTTTCAAATACTCTTCATTTAGTTTTGATATTGATAACATAATTATCAAGTACTTATTACATTATAATACGTATAAGCCAAAAAGCTGAAGCTAAAGTAAGTTCAAATACTATATTATATAGAAAAAAATTTTAATACTAAAAAAACTTCAAAAATAGACCCTATAGGAAAAATATAACTATTTAAAAGCATTTGATTAAAAACGAAATACTCATTATAAAGCTAGACAAGTTCAATACTTGCTTTTACAGAAAAGTGTGCTATATTGTATTGGACAAGGACTCTGATTCATGCCGCTTTCCTGCCCACTAACCTCGATCAATAATCCCCCAAAATAGAAATCAGTGTTTACTTTAATAACAACACAATGAATAATATTAATGATAATACTGTAAGATGGATTCATTCAATGTTGTTTTTTGTAAACAGAATTATTTTCCTTCCATAAGGCAGTGTGTTACCAACTACAGGAATCTAAAGGTAATGAATTTGCAGACTGTAAGAACAACAGCAATAAGAAAACCTATAAGAAAAGATCCCCAAGGTAACCCCAATGTGTTTTAATGCCTTTTTTTATTGTAACACACACACAGGCACATGTGTGTGCTCTCTATTATGATCAGGTGGTGTGAAAGGAAAATATCTTGGGACCCCAGATCACTAAGCTAAAGGGAAAAGTCAAGCTGGGAACTGCTAAGGGCAAACCTCCCTTCTATTCTATTCAAAGTCACCCCTCCACTCACTGAGATAAATGTGTATCTGGCCTCCTTGGGAAAGGCCAATCAGAAACTCAAAAGAATGCAACCTTTTGTCTATCACCTACCTGTGACCTGGAAGACCCCTCCCCGCTTTGAGTCTTCCTGCCTTTGCTTCCAGTTGTCCTGCCTTTCCAGAACACACCACTGTACTTCCTATATATATTGATTGATGTCTCACGTCTCCCTAAAATGTATAAAACCAAGCTGTGCCCCAACCACCTTGAGCACGTGTCATCAGGACTCCTGAGGCTGGATGCGTGTCTTCAACCTTGGCAAAATCAACTTTCTAAACAGTAACTGAGACCTGTCTCAGGTTTTTTGGGTCCATACTTGCATTGCCACAACATATGTTCAGGGGTTCTCAGGAAGGACTAGGGTCCTAACTGCAGTGATACCTCTCAGTAATCCTGGATTTCAGAAGCGAGACTGACACTTACATTACCAAGCAAGGAATCTGAGGCTCCAGAAAGAACTCTGAGTGCTGTCTCCAGTATGGAATAGGGTGATCCAGCTACATGAAGACTTGAAGTGTCCCAAATTCCCTGGCCAGAGCTTCCCAGCCACGAGGTGAGCCACAGAAAACTGATGGCTAGTGATTGATTGGGTTAAAATCAATGATCAGTTTTACTTTGTTTTGTTTTTTACAACGATTCAAAGATTTAAAAAGGTTGAAGGGATAGTTAGGCAGTACTCGTTGGGCCATCTGTAAACTGTGCATTCAGGGTTATTGTTCTAGACATAGGTGAGGCTTTCTTCTAACATCAGCAGCCAGTGAACATGTGGGAGGACAAACTGCACAGAAGCCCCTCGACTGTCTGGGGAAACCCCGAGGAAGCCCACTGAGCACCTCGTGACTCATCAGAAAAGTTCTTTCTTCGGGGTATGCATGTACAGTTAGTTCTTTCTTTGGAGTATGCATGTACAGTTAGTTCTTTTGATTTAATTTCTACTTTTTTTCACAATTTTCATATGATCATGGGAGATTCATATTGCTTTTATCATTATTTTGATTTTTTTTTATTTTTTAAATTATTTATTTATTTATTTATTTTTTTGAGACAGTCTTGCTCTGTAACCCAGGCTAGAGTGCAATGGCAAGATCTTGGCTCACTGCGACCACCACCTCCCGGGTTCTTTTGTTGTTGTTGTTGTTGTTTGTTTGTTTTTGAGACAGAGTCACGCTGTCTCCCAGGCTGGAGTGTAATGGCACGATCTCGGCTCACTGCAACCTCTGCCTCCTGAGTTCAAGCAATTCTCCTGCCTCAGCCTCTGGAGTAGCTGGAATTACAGGTGCAGGCCACCACGCCCTGCTAATTTTTGTATTTTTAGTAGAGATGGGGTTTCACCATGTTGGCCAGGCTGGTCTCGAACTCCTGACCTCAGGTGATCCACCTGCCTCAGTCTCCCAAAGTGCTGGGATTACAGGCGTGAGTCACCACACCTGGCCACCTGCCGGGTTAAAGTGATTCTCCTGCCTCAGCTTCCCAAGTAGCCGGAATTACAGGCACCCACCACCATGCCTGGCTAATTTTTGTAGTTTTAATAGAGATGCGGGTTTCACCATGTTGGCCAGGCTGGTCTCGAACTCCTGACCTCAAGTGATCCACCTGCCTCGGGCCTCCCAAAGTGCTGGGATTACAGGCCTGAGCCACCGTGCCCGGCCTGCTTTTATCATTATTTTAATTCTTATTATTGCATTTGTTAGACAAAGAAATGGGAGTGACTTTTTTAATCAAGCCTTTCAATCCACCTTAAATTGCTATACAAATATGATAATTTTCTAAGTATGCCTTGTCAAAAGACACAATGACAACAAATTTAGTTCAAAGATTAGAATGGGCTTTTATTAGCAGTTCTAGAATTGGGCAGCACCTCATTCTACAAAACAGAATGAGTGTTCTGATGAGCTGAGCAGAGGAGGCGTGTTTTACAGACAGACAAGGGCTGAAGAAAGCAGACACAGAAAACAAAATGCAGATGGGACATTTCCGAGTTAGTTGCCCCACAGGGTTAAAGCAGAGAAGACTTCCCTATTCTGCTGACTGAAGTTGGCTGGAATTTCTTGCTTTTTAGAAAACTGGCCCATTTCAGGCTGGGCATGGTGGCTTATGCCTGTAATCCCAGCACTTTGGGAGGCTGAGGCAGGTGGATCGCTTGAGGCCAGGAGTTTGAGACCAGCCTGGCCAAATGGTGAAACCCCGTCTCTACTAAAAATACAAAAATTAGCCGAGTGTGGAGGCGGCCGCCTGTAATACCAGTTACTCGGGAGCCTGAGGCACGAGAATCGCATGAACCCTGGAGGTTGAGGTTGCAGTGAGCCAAGATCACGCCACTGCACTCCAGCCTGGGCAACAGAATGAGACTGTCAGGAAAAGAGAAGAGAAAACAGAAGAGACTGAAAGAAGACTGACCCATTTCAAAGTTCAGTTTATTACACAGTGCTCAGCACAAGTGACTCCTTTCTGTCATGGGCTGGTCTGCTGCGGCACAGTGCAGGGGCCAGTGCAGAACAACGGCCTCCGATGAACCTCTTTTTGCCACGTCGACATGGATAAAGTTGGGAAGTACAGCGCAGGAAGGAATTCTCACCTGGGGATAACTTCCCCCACCCTGGGGGCATTAGAATTGTAGGCAGACATACTAGGTAGCTGTGGTACCTGGAGGCTGCTGCCCATGGTTAGTATCTGGGATCAGAGACGTGCAGGGCAGCCCCAAGGATTATCACAGTGACCCCTGTGAGAAGCACCACTCACAGCACATAGAGCTGTTCTCACAGCAGCTACCTCTCAGGTCCCTGCGACAGCTAGCGGGACATCCCCAAGGAAAAGGCCTGAGCCACAGTTTAGAAGTCCCACTGGTGACCCTTCTTGCAAATGGCATTTATAGCTCAGAAAGCTACACAGATAAGACCCATGCCAAAGACAGTCTACTTGGGCAAACCTGATGCAAACTAGACCCTAATTTGTGTGCTGCTAAGGCTGGAGTTTGTCTGTGATCTGTGTTTTCTACATTCAGAACACCTCTTTTTTGAGAAGAGGGCTTTGGTCTACCACCCAGGCTGGAGTGCAGCCATAGCACACTGCAGCCTTGGGCTCCTAGACTCCAGCAATCCTCCCGCCTCAGCCTCCCAGGCAGCTGGGACCACAGGCGTGCCTCACTATCAAGCGATTCTCCTGCCTCAGCCTCCCAAGCAGCTGGGACCACAGGTGTGCCTCACTATGCCTGGCTCCATGCAGACCATTCTAAAGAGGCTTATCTAATATTAACCGTAGTTGAAGACTTCAGTGCAATAACCTGTTAGCAATGACGATTTGTGGCAAAATAAAAATGTACCAAATTAAAGAAAAGGTTACATGAAATTGGTTTTAAGTGATAAGATGTAAACCTTCCCGACAATTGGTGCCCTCGGTCTTTGGTTTCCATTAATTCCATCCACATAGTTTAAATGTTTGGCATGGGTGAAATTCTCGCAAGTATTACCTGGCTTCCTCAAGAACTCTGCCCATGACTGTGTTCTTTTCTCCCTGGTTGGCATCTTCATTTACATCAGTTCCTCCAAAGATGATTCCAAAAGGGATTCGGTGGCCTGCAAAATGATGACAGTCACAAAGCAGAATTCACCCCTAGAAACAGCCTTCACCAACCATTCCTAAGCAAGGATCTTAAACACTGAAGTTCTCAGATCACAGGAGCTGTGTGTTGCTATATGTTCAGTTGCATCCACCTCTCCTGGATAGCAGAATGGGTATCACTACAATAAACACAACATCAAGAGGAACATGGGAGGCCCCGACCACTGTTGTCAGGGCTATCTTTCAATTAATTCATTTTAAACTTTAGCAAATAAAAAATATTGTTAGCCATCATCTATCAAAGCCAAGCTTATCATTCCTAGGAAATGGGCTAATCTGGCATCATCAAAATTCATAACAAAAAAAAAGGACTCTCCAAACTGAGTCCTATTGTTCATCAACACCAACAGGCACCGTGCTAGCTTGGGACAAAAACAGGGGAGAGAGAGGCACAGACAACCTTGATGATATCCTCAAGAACTGCTCAGTACAACAGGGATGATAAATTATGACAGGCACAACTAGGATGAGGGCCAAAATAACACAAGGTGCTGAGCGCATAAAGTGGGAAAGAATTTGCAAAGGGAGTATGTGTATTCTGAGTGACGGGTCCTGTGCAGATGGGAGGCAGTGGGTGAGTCCACTCCCTGCTTCCTCGATGAACATTTCATAAGCGCAGATGGGCAGGACAGGGCATTAGGCCTTTTGATGAGCACATCATAAGCGACTCCCCAAAAGGACTCCCAAAGGTCAACTAAAAATTTCAAAGAGACTATGGCCTACAAATCACCCCATAGACCAGATCTAACTGGAGTTCACCTGGTTAGATTTCGCAAACAAGCTATTTTTATCAAGATATTTAAAGGAGAATATACTGATCTTTCCTTTCATTGGCCTTTGAGTTGTTTTTGTCATGTAAATTAGCAGATCCCATCTTCTTTCTCTCTATCTAGGTCTCTCTCACCCTAGAATTCCACTGCTATGAATTCAGCCTCCAGATATCAAGCCCAACAATAACACGTTCAGCTCCAGCAAGGCTGCTAAAAGTAGCACAATTTGAGAAGCAACTTACTTGTGCGTTGGTGAAGACAATTCTTTTTTTTGGAGCTCTGTGTGTGCGTGTGTGTGTGTACTCACACAGAAAGACTGGCAAAAAGAAAAACACATATTGGTGGACAAAAGATGCTTGCACAAAAACAAAAGCCATAAACACACATTTCTCTATGCACAGAACATCTGATGTGATAGTACACAAAATAATAACTGTTGTCACCTCTGGAAAAGAGACCTGGAAGGCTACAGATCTGGGATGGACCAGGCGTGGTGGCTCACGCCTGTAATCCCAGCACTTAGGAAGGTCAAGGTGGGTGGATCACCTGAGGCCAGGAATTTGAGACTAGCCTGGGCAACATGGCAAAACTCTGTCTCTTTTTGTAAAAATACAAAAATTAGCCAGGTGTGGTGGTGCACACTGTAATCCCACCTACTCTGAAGGCTGAGGCATGACAATCACTTGAACCCAGGAGGTAGAGGTTGGAGTGAGCTGAGATCACGCCACTGCACTGCAGCCTGGGTGATAGAACGAGACTCTGCCTCAAAAAAAAAAAAAAAAAAAATCTGGGTTAGGAGTGAGACTTACATTTCACTCTGTAACATTTTATATTGTTTGAATTTCTTACTGTAGACCTGTAAGAACTTTTCCAAAAATACAGAGAGATATAGAAATGCCCACCCAGTAGAGATGGTTCATCATGGGTGATGGGTTTAGGCTTTGGGAGATGTTGGGACAGAGTGAAGATTTTTCTCATATGGGAAGGACATGAATCTGTGGTAGGGAGAATAATTGCTCCCAGAGATGTCCACATCCTAATTCCCAAGACCCATGAGGCTGGGACAGGGGAGGGGCATTATGGTAGACTATCCAGGTGGGCTCAGCCTAACCACAGCGGTCGTTAAAAGTGGAAGAGGGAAGCCAGAGAGTCAAGTTCAGAGTGAGGAAGACCTCACCAGTCAGATGGCTCTGGAGATGGAGGAAGGGCCATGAGCCAAGACATGTGGATGCCCCTTGAGGCTGGAAAAGACAAGAAAACAGATTCTCCCCAAGAGCCTCCAGGAAGGAGCGCAGCTGCTGACACCTGAATTTCAGCCTGGGAGCCCCGCTTCAGCTTTCCAACCTCCAGAACAGACTCCCCTGTCCCAGCCTCAGGGGTCCTGGGAAGTAGGATGTGGACATCTCTGGGAGCAATTCTTCTCCAGAACTGGAGGTCAGGTGATGAACTGGTGTTGTCTGAAGCCACTGGGTTTGTGGTAAATTATTACAACAGCAGTGGGAAACTGATACACCCTATTGTCACAAAGGGACTGTATTAGTCCATCTTCAAGCTGCTGATAAAGACATACCCAACTGGCATGGCAACTGGATATGTCTGGGCAATTTACAAAAGAAAGAGGTTTAATGGACTCACAGTTCCACGTGGCTAGGAGGTCTCCCAATCATGGCAAAAGGTGAAAGGCACATCTCACATGGCGGCAGACAAGAGAAGACAGCGTGTGCAGGGAAACTCCCCTTTATAAAACCATCACATCACGAGAGACTTACTCACTCTCATGAGAACAGCAAGGGAAAGGCCCACCCCCATGATTCAATTACTTCCCACCAGGTCCCTCCTACAACACATGGGAATGTGGGAGATATAATTCAAGATGAGATTTGGATGGGGACACAGTCAAACCATATCTGGGATGTTCCCCCAATAAAAACTGCTACTGAAGGAGGCTAAGGAAAACAGTGGGAAAGTCGTTTTCAATGAAATTCCCAAAGACAGAAAAATAGACACCTAAAAGATACACACTATCAACAAGTTTGCTTAAAAGGTGTGAGCATATTTAGTACGTAAGATGACAGCCCTTTCTTACTCTATCAGCCCAGCAGCAATAACTCATATATGTCAAAGCTAATTTGGCCTATTTTGAGAAATCACAAGACTTTCTCTCCAGACAGCCCCAGGTTAGAATCCTGCTTCTCCACCTAGAACAGGCATGACTTTGGCCAAGCTACTCAGTTTCTCTGACCCCCAGCCATATCATCTGTGAAACGGAGATATTAATTAGTAGACTGGTGAGATGATATATGACATTCTGGTACAAGGCAGACCCCGTAAGTGAGAGCCAGTTTCACCATGTTTTACACTAAAGAAGTTTTAAACACATAAATCCAGAAATTAGCACTTAGAAGAATGGAATATGGGATACTTCACTTAGTTTTCTGTTTTTTTTTATGCTCATTCCATTGTTAAGAAAATAGTTTTAAATAAGTAGCATGCTAGCCTTAATGGCAAAAGACTATCATAAGGGTGGGCGCAGTGGCTCATGCCTGGAATCCCAGCACTTTGGGAGGCCGAGGTGGGTGGATCACTTGAGGTCAGGAGTTCAAGACCAGCCTGGCCAACATGGTGAAACCCCGTCTCTACTAAAAATACAAAAATTAGCTGGATGTGGTAGCGCATGCCTGTAATCCCAGCTACTTGGGAAGCTGAGGCAGGAGAATCGCTTACACCTGGAAGGCAGAGGCTGCAGTGAGCCAAGACTGTGCCACTGCACTCCAGCCTGGGTGATAGAGCGAGACTCTGTCTCAAAAAATAAGACTCTTATAAATTCACCCATGATTGCAATTGAAAAATTTTGGAAGTCCTGTACTATAACATGATGTAGATAAAATATTTTTGCAAACTCTCTTTTTATTGTACATATATGGTGTACAACATGATGTTTTAAAATATGTATACATTGTGGAATGACTAAATCAAGCTAATTAGGTCAAGCGTGGTGGCTCACACCTGTAATCTCAGTACTTTGGGAGGCCAAGGCAGGAGGATTGCTCCATCCCAGGAGTTTGAGACCAGCCTGGGAAACACGGCAAGATCCCATTTCTTAAAAAAAAAAAAAAAAAAAAATCAAGCTAATTGACATATGTATGACCTCACGTATTTATCATTTATTTTGTGATGAGAACACTTAAAACCTACTACTCTCTTAGGAATTTTTTTTCTATTTTTTGAGACAGAGTCTCACTTGGTCACCCAGGCTAGAGTGCTGTGGTGCTATCTCGGCTCACTGCAGCCTCCACATCCCAGGTTCAAGTGATGCTCTTGCCTCAGCCTCCCAAGTAGCTGGGATTACAGGCAGCGCCACCACGCCCAGCTAATTTTTGTATTTTTAATAGAGACAGGGTTTCACTATGTTGGCCAGGCAGGTCTCGAACTCATGACCTCAAATGATCCACCCACTCAGCCTTCCAAAGTGCTGGGATTACAGGTATGAGCCACCACGCCTGGCCCATCTCTTAGCAATTTTCAAGTATACAATACATTGTTATTTACTACAGTCAGCATGCTGTGCAATAAATCTTGAATGCATTCCTTCTAATTGAAATTTTTTTTTTTTTTTTTTGAGACGGAATCTCGCCCTGTCGCCTAGGCTGGAGTGCAGTGGTGCGATCTGGGCTCACTGCAAGCTCTGACTCCCGGGTTCACGCCATTCTCCTGCCTCAGCTTCCTGAGTAGCTGGGACTACAGGCGCCCGCCACCACGCCTGGCTAATTTTTTTGTAGTTTTAGTAGAGGCGGGGTTTCACTGTGTTAGTCAGGATGGTCTCCATCTCCTGACCTTGTGATCCGCCAGCCTCGGCCTCCCAAAGTGCTGGAATTACAGGCGTGAGCCACCGCGCCCGGCCCCTAACGGAAATTTTGTACTTTTAACCAACATTTCCCTAATCCCCTCATCATCCTGAGCACCCGGCAACCATTCTACTACTCTCTGCTTCTATGAGTTTGACTTTTTAGATTTCACATACAAGTGAGAACCATGTGGTATTTGTATTTCTGTGCCTGGCTTATTGTATTTTATTTTGCATTATGTCCTCCAAGCTCATCCATGTTGTTACAAACAACAGAAGATCCTTTGTTTTCCATTACATGTATATACCACATTTTCTGTATCCATTTACCATCAATGGACTCACGTTGACTCCCTGTCCTGGCTATTTTGAATAGTGCTGCAGTGAACATGGGGCTGCAGATATCTCTTCCACACAGTGATTTCATTTGCTTTGCACATATACCCAGCAGTGGGATTGCTGGATCCTACGGTAGTTCTATTTTTCATTTTTCGAGGATATATTTGCAAACTCTTATTCTCTCTTCAAAACCCTATTCAGTCATCCCCTCGTTTCTGAAATTGTCTCCAGGTCTCTCAGAAGCAAATCCTTTTCCTTCTGTGTCATGCCATTATCATAAAGTCTTGGGTTTTATTTGTAGACTGGAAGATTCTCTTATTTATGTCTGCATCCCATGCTCTAATATGATGGCTACTCAAAGTTAGGTCCTCAAACAGTATTTGCTGAAATGCACTGAGAATGAGGAGTGGTACACAAGCTATTTTCCAAGTAGGTTGACTCAGAGCCACCCACGTAACGGGTCTCATTCATAAATCCGTGCTTGTGCTAGAGGTTTGTCTCTCCCAGTCGTCTGCTGAGAAAAACAGAAAATCATAGCTTCCTAAAATTGGCTTCTTTTTTCTTTTTTGAGACGGAGTCTAACTCTGTCACCCAGGCTAGAGTGCAGTGGCGTGATCTCGGCTCACTGCAACCTCCGCCTCCCAGGTTCAAGCTATTCTCATGCCTCAGCCTCCCAAGTAGCTGGGATTACAGGTGCCCACCACCACACTCAGCTAATTTTTGTATTTTTGGTAGAGAAGGGGTTTCACTGTGTTGGCCAGGCTGGTCTCAAACTCCTGTCCTCTTGATCCCCCCCACCTCAGCCTCCTAAAGTGCTGGGATTACAAGCATGAGCCACTGTGCCTGGCCCTAAACTTGGCTTCTCAATCATCCACCTGACCCTATCTGCTTCCTTATTGGGCTCAAGCCTAAAGCATATTCTTAAAAAGAAACAAGGCTAGGTGTGGTGGCTCACGCCTGTAATCTCAGCACTTTGGGAGGCCAAGGAGGGCAGATAACGAGGTCAGGAGTTCAAAAACAGCCTGACCAACATGGTGAAACCCCATCTCTACTAAAAATACAAAAATTAGCTGGGCGTGGTGGAGCATGCCTATAATCCCAGCTACTTAAGAGGCTGAGGCAGGAGAATCGCTTGAACCACGGGAGTCAGAGGTTGCAGTGAGCTGAGATCCCACCACTGCAGTATAGCCTGGCGAAAGAGTGAAACTCTGCCTCAAAACAATAAATAAAAAACAAAAATAAATAAATAAATAAAAAGAAACAGGAGGAGCTTCACTAACACACTCTTGGCCAGCATCAAATTAACCTGTAAGTTTTTCCTTGTGTGCCATTTAGGATACATAGGAAAGAGTCCAGAAAGCATACTACTTGGGAACAGGTTCTATTCCATCTAAGTTAAGGACACCTATGAAGTTCTGTTCTCATATACTTGAAATGATGGAATGGTATGCATGTCAAAAATATTTTATAGACATGCCCAAGAGGGAGAAACAAATATAATGTGTTACTTTGACTTTCATATAATAATTAATCCAGAGCTTAAGGAATTAAAGTTGATATTGTTCTTTAAAACATTTCCGGCCGGGCACGGTGGCTCACACCTGTAATCCCAGCACTTTGGGAGGCCGAGGCAAGCAGATCACGAGGTCAAGAGATCAAGACCATCCTGGCTAACATGGTGAAACCCCGTCTCTACTAAAAAAAAGCAAAAAATTAGCAGGTCGTGGTGGCACGCACCTGTAATCCCAGCTACTTGGGAGGCTGAGACAGGAGAATTGCTTGAACCCAGGAGGCAGAGGTTCAGTGAGCCAACATCTTGCCATTATACTCCAGCCTGAGTGACAAGAGCCAGACTCTGTCTCAAAAAAAAAAAAAAAAATGTGCATTACACCTGCAATATATCTGTAATGTGTATTTCCCATTATTTGCATATTCTACTTAGCTATTTTATTTAATTATTTGCTCAGCAAATACTGATTTTAAACAGAAAAGCAAACTTCCACTTGTCCAAGATGTTAAGGTTTTACTTAGCAATATTTAATATACATGGTTACATAAATGTGACTAGTTATTACTTGGCAATACGTATCAAAAGCTTTAAAAATGCATATGCCCTTTGATCCTGCAAGATTATTTCTGGAAAATCCTAAAGGAAATGGGCTCCAAAGGTTTATGCAGAAACCTGTTCATCACGATATTATTTATAACTGAGGGGAAAAATGGAATAGGACGTGACCATTCATAACTATGCTGCAAAAGAACATTCAATGACAGAGGAAACATATACAATCTATTTCTAACACATTGTAAAATAGGTTACTAAATTAGAAGTATATGATTACAATTTTTAAAATATACACGCAAGGCCGGGCGCGGTGGCTCAAGCCTGTAATCCCAGCACTTTGGGAGGCCGAGACGGGTGGATCACGAGGTCAGGAGATCGAGACCATCCTGGCTAACACGGTGAAACCCCATCTCTACTAAAAATACAAAAACTAGCCAGGCGAGGTGGCGGGCGCCTGTGGTCCCAGCTACTCGGGAGGCTGAGGCAGGAGAATGGCGTAAACCCGGGAGGCGGAGCTTGCAGTGAGCTGAGATCTGGCCACTGCACTCCAGTCCGGGCGACAGAGTGAGACTCCGCCTCAAAAAAAAAAAAAAAAAAAAAAAAAAAAAAATATATATATATATATATATATATGTACACACAAACTACAGAGCAAGAGTCAGATACAGCAATATCTCTACATTCAAAGCATTTATCACAGTGCTTAGCACATACTAAATACTCCACAAAAAAGTTTTTTATATATTATATATAAGAAATATATATTTATAAAGATATAGAAATATATTTATTTTTATAAATATATTTATATTTTTATATATTTGATATATTTATATATAAACATATTTTTATATATCTGTATCTATAAAAAAACATATATATATATATTTTTTTTTCGATACAGAGTCTCACTCTGTTGCCCAGACTGGAGTGCAGGGGCATGATCTCAGCTCACTGCAAACTTCGCCTCCCGGGTTCAAGTGATTCTCCCACCTCAGCCTCCCAGTAGCTGAGATTACAGGTGACCGCCACCACGCTCAGCTAATTTTTTTTGTATTTTTAGTAGAGATGGGGCTTCACCATATTGGCCAGGCTGATCTCAAAATCTTGACTTCAAGTGATCTGCCTGCCTCGGCCTTCAAAGCGCTGGGATTACAAGTGTGAGGCACCACACCCAGACTACAAACATTTTTCAAAAGAAGTTGCAAGCTTATATTGTAAAAGTATACCTTTTTTTGCAAAATTAATTTTAAATAAAAACAGAAATAAAACCAAAAACACAGACACAAACAGTGGTCATTTCTGGGTGGTGAAATTGCAGGTACCATATTTTCTTCTTTGTATTTTTACGTAGTTTCCAAGTTACCTCTGTAAGTAATTTAAAAATCAGTAAGTGCTATATATATTTAAATACAGTTTAATGAACAGAAGGCTGTCTAAGAAATGCATAGTGTATGCATAGAATCAAATATCACACAGCCAGTTAATCACAGCGTAGGGCAACTCGATGTCTGCAGCTCATGCAGAGAAAGTCCCTGGATACTTTAAGTGAAAACCTCACAGTGCAGAGGGGCATCTCTTCTTACTGACAATGGTTCTGGTGCTTTTTATACATGATGCTACACAGAGAGACTTTAACCTTCAAAAACATAACTCTGAGGAATAAACACTGTTTAATTTCCATATGGACAACAACTAGGAATGAACAAGTAAAAGTTTAACCACATTGACTAAGAGTAGCATGGCTTCTGTTCTCGATATTTATTAGATTGAGCAATATAATTGATTTGTTTCCTCTGGGCAACAGGTTGGTTTTGCAGAGGGCCCTTCTCCTCTTTCAACTCTTATGAGAAGCAAACCTAACTTCAGATGACTTTGTGTTTATTTGAAGCAGAGGTCAAGCACGGTAAAATTGAGAACTGTTAAGTTTGAAGGAAAAAACAAAAATCCAGCCATCTGACTAGAGGAGAAATAGGTCCTTGCCCATCTGTTAGAATATGAACTGGAATAACCTTTCCATATAGCATTTTGTCACTATCAATCAAAACAAAAGTTACACAGCCCTTTGGCCCACAGGCTTTCCTAGGAATTTGTATTTCCAACATCCACATACAATGGAGTAAAGAAATAAAATAGAAAATACTTCAGCCTTGCTTGGAATAGCAAAAAACCAAGACAGAGACTTATTAGTAAGTATGGTGCATTCTCACAGTAGAATACCTCACAGCCAATAGAAAGAATAAGATAGATGTAGCTTTTGTGGATTTGGAAAAAAGCTAAGATATGAGTTAAATGTACAGACCTAACCCCACTTATGGGAATAAAATGTTCCACATGTGTGTGTAAAACATTTAAAAATAAATAACAGAGGCCGGCTGCACTTGGTAGCTCCAGCCTGCAACCCCAGGACATTGAGAGGCCAAGGTGGGCGAATAACTTTAAGTCAGGAGATGGAGACCAGCTTGGCCAACACAGTGAAAGCCCATTTATGCTAAAAATACAAAAATTAGCTGGGCGTGGTGGCACGCACCTGTAATCCCAGCTATTCTGGAGGCTGAGGCACAAGAATTGCTTGAGCTTGCTAGGCAGAGGTTGCAGTGAGCCCAGATCATGCCACTGCACTCCAGCCTGGGCCACAGAGTGAGACTCCATCTCAAAAAAAAAAAAAAGAAGGAAAAGAAAAAAAAAAAAAGAATAATAAATATCACTTTACAGAAAACGACACAGACACAACCTATTGGGGGTGGGGTGGGAGAAGGGAGAGCATCAGGAAGAATAGCTAATGGGTTCTGGGCTTAATACCTAGGTGATGGGATGATCTGTACAGCAAACCACCATGGCACATGTTTACCTCTGTAACAAATCTACACATCCTGCACAGGTCCTGCTGCTGAACTTAAAATAAAAGTTGAAGAGAAAAAGAAAAGAAAACAACACAACTCAGTCAACAGAATCACTAAACTCAGGGCCGAGGCTTTGTGACTGCACAAGAGTTGCAACAGTCAGCGACAACACAACTCACAGTCAACAGAATCACTAAACTCAGGGCCGAGGCTTTGTGACTGCACAAAAGAGTTGCAACAGTCAGCGACAACACAACTCACAGTCAACAGAATCACTAAACTCAGGGCCGAGGCTTTGTGACTGCACAAAAGAGTTGCAACAGTCAGCGACAACACAACTCACAGTCAACAGAATCACTAAACTCAGGGCCGAGGCTTTGTGACTGCACAAAAGAGTTGCAACAGTCAGCGACAACTTTCAAAGGTTCCTACTGAGCTATCAGGGGTTTGGAACTTCATCTTGGCCTATAAGGAAAGTTAAACTCTACACTTCTTTCACATTCAGAGACAAAGCTCAGACTGTGTTTCACTACACTTAAAACTGAATTCAAGGCTGGGTGCAGTGGCTCATGCCTTTAATCTCAGCACTTCGGGAGGCCAGGGTGGGTGGATTGCTTGAGTCCAAGACTTCAAGACCAGCCTGGGCAACATGGCAAGACCTCGTCTCTAAAATATACCAAAAAAAATAGCCGGGCATTGTAGCACATGCCTGTAGTCCCAGCTACTCGGGAGGCTGAGGTGGGAGGGTTATTTGAGCCCAGGAAATGGAGGTTCAGTGAGCTGAGATTGCATCACTGCACTCCATCCTGGGCAACAGAGTGAGACCCTGTGTCAAAAAAAAGAAAAAAAAAATTCAAAGTCATATACTTGTTCAGCAGAAAATAACTCTCTAGAAATAATACTTTCAGAAACACTGTCTGCATATACAGAAAACAGTTAGTTTAGATTGTTCAGGCATGGATGCAAAAATATGGAAGTACAGATATATTCTCCCAAGTTCATATGCTATGATGTCTGCACAGACACACACAATCTAATGGGTGAAATAGAACAATGAAAGACAACACAAATGTTTATTAATTGAAGACTTTAAATGATGGCATCTCCATAAAATGGATGAGATAGATCTATGTTAAGTGCCACTATGGGAGAAGGTTCCCAGAAGTGTGGCTGAGTGGTGAAAAGTAAGATGCTGAATATATATTCAGCAGTAGGCTTCCATTTGTGTGTGTGTGTTTAAGGTGGGGGAGGAGGTACATGTAAATACATGCCTGGGTCATGAAAAATAAGGCAACTTCCAACTTGCTTTTCTTCTGATGGTTCTCTCAGAGAGAAGCTGGCCATCACATCATGAGGACACTCAGAAGCAAAGCAAAGAGATGATTGCATGTCTCCCATTTCTGAACTGGATAAACAGGAGACACTGTTTCCCATATTATTGGACATTACAGGTGCTTCTGGTTTTCAGAATTTCTGGTGTTTTACTTTTGAAGAGAAAGAGGATTACCTTGCAAAAGCCTGCCTCCCCTATAGAGATGAAGAGCCAGGGCAGCCTCACAGTTCTCAGCCAAGATGAGGTTTGCAATCTCAGATGGGCTTTCAAAGTCAAAGGCATCTTTCAAAACGCACACGTGCCCTGCAGCCTCTAGATGGGCCCTTTATCAAAAAATACAGAGAAAGGAGAAGATGAGAGGAAGACGTTAATATGTAACAGGTTGCTGCTACAGTAAAGCTTTTTTTTAGTTGTTGTTGTTGTTGTTGAGACAGAGTTTCACTCTTGCTGCCCAGGCTGAGGTACAATGGTGTGGTCTCAGCTCACTGCAACCTCCGCCTCCCGGGTCTCCAAGCAATTCTCCTGCCTCAGTCTCCCGAGTAGCTGAGACCACACGTGCGCACCACCATGCCTGGCTAATTTTTTGTATTTTTAGTAGAAATGGGATTTCACCACGTTGGCCAGGCTGGTCTCAAACTTTTGATCTCGGATGATCTACCTGCTTTGGCCTCCCAAAGTGCTGGGATAACAGGCATCAGCCACTGTGCTCAGCCACTATGATTAAGATTTTGAATGAATTCCATAAGATTACTTATTTACTGAATTGCCCTTGGTAAGCACCTTGCCTTAAAATACAAAAGAAGGCCTAGAATCAATGACATTAACCATACATCTGCCCGTCTCAGATACCCAGGACTATGGCTGCGACCGAGGCCATTGGAAGGAAGGTTGACCCAGGAGGCCTTGAGCTTCAGACATGGGGCACACACTGCCACCTCCAGTGGCATTTGCCGTACCAGACAATACCTTTTCTATTTCCTTAATTCCACGTTTTCTCTCCTGTCCCTGAATTGTGGTATCTAAAGATTGTTTTCGGGCCTCTGTTGCTCAGTTCTTTGAAAAGACTTCAAAAGTCACCTATTATCATAGATTCAAAAAATACTTCCTGGTCTTTCCATTCTACCTGCTACACACACACACACACACACACACACACACACAATATTTATGTCTTTCAAACATGTCTCTTCTTTCTCTCCACCTTAGTTTCAGTTCCTGCTAACATAAATATAAAATATCTCATAAACAAAAAAGAAATTTTTTCAATAGTGACAACAACATGAACAAAATTGGAAGACACATGAACAAAATCAGAAAACAAATGAGAAACTGGGGAAGAAACTATTTACGACTCTTACTAGAGAAAAAAGTTCATCTGCTTAATATATAAAGAGCATTTGTAAATCAATAAAGAAAAAAGGCTAACAACACAGTAGGAAAACAGAGATGAGGGCTGGGTGAGGTGGCTCATGCCTGTAATCCCAGCACTTTGAGAGGTCAAGGCAGACAGATGGCTTGAGCCCAGGAGTTTGAGACCAGCCTGGTCAATATGGTGAAACCCCATCTCTATAAAAAAAATTTTTAATGCACTGGGCATGGTGTCACATACTGGTAGTCCTAGCTACTTGGAAGGCTGAGATGGGACAACTGCTTGAACCTGTGAGGTCGAGGCTGTAGTGAGCCAGGATTGTGCCACTGTACTCCAGCCTGGGTGACAGAGCAAGACCCTGTCTCAAAAAAAAAAAAAAAAAAAAAAAAAAGCCAGCCACAGTGGCTCAAGCCTGTAATCCCAGCACTCTGGGAGGCTGAGGCAGGCAGATCACTTGAGGTCAGGAGTGTGAGACCAGCCTGGCCAACATGGTGAGATCCCATCTCTACTCAAAGTACAAAAATTAGCGAGGTGTGGTGGCGCACACCTGTAATCCTAGCTACTGGGGAGGCTGAGGCACGAGAATCGCTTGAACCCAGGAGGCAGATGTTGCAGTGAGCTGAGATCGTGCCACTGCACTCCAGCCTGGGCAACAGAGTGAGAGAAAGAAGAGGAGAGGAGAGGAGAGGAGAGGAGAGGAGAGGAGAGGGGAGGGGAGGGGAGGGGAGGGGAGGGGAGGGGAGGGGAGGGGAGGGGAGGGGAGGGGAGGGGAGGGGAGGGGGACGGGGAGGGGGAGAGGGAGGGAGGGAGGGAGGGAGGAAGGAAGGAAGGGAGGAAGGAAGGAAGGAAGAAAGGAAGGAAGGAAGGGGAAAAAGAAAAATAGAGATAGGCACAAAATTGCAGTCCATAGAAAAAGAAATACACTGGACTCTTGAACAAAGAAAATGATGCTCAATATCAGCCATCTTTTTAATCCAGAACATCTGTAAAGATTAAAAAGTTAACTGGAGGCCTTGTGAAATAAACACTCCTATACATTATCTATGAGAGAGCAAACTGGTAGAACCTCTCTAGTGGGCAATGTAACAGCAGCTAGAAAATTTTAAATGCACAAACCCTGTGACCAAATAACTCCACTTCTAGGAATGTATTCCAAAGGTATACTTGGATATATGTGCAAAAGCCTGCACCCAGGAATACGCACTGCAGCTGTGAAGTAGGAAAAAGACTAAAAACTACCTCAACGTGCATCCACAGGGCACCGCTATATTATGGTAGATGGACCTAATCATGTTCTTTTGCCATCAAAAGAATGCAATGGATCACTATGAAGTATTAAGAATGAATTCCAACATTCACTATTAATGAAAACAGAGCAAAGTGAAGATACTTTTGGGTACATACACTGTGTGCACATAGAATATCTCTAGAAGGATACATTAAAAAGAGATAACAATCATTGCGTCCAAAAAGGAGAATCAGGCCAGGTGCAGTGGCTCCCACCTGTTATCACAGCACTTTGGGAGGCAGAGGTGGGAGGATCATTTGAGCTCAGAAGTTCGAGACCAGTCTAGACAACGTGATGAAACTCTGTGTCTACAAAAACTTTTAAAAATTAGCTGGGTGTGAAGACATGCACCTGTGGTCCCAGCTGTTTGGGAGGCTGAGGTGGGAGAATCGATGAGTCCAGGAATTCAAGGCTACAGAGAGCCATGATCACGCCAGTGCACTTCAGCCTGGGTCTCAACAGAGTGAGACTCTGTCTCAAAATGAAAGAGAGAGAGAGAGAGAGAGAGAGAGAGAGAGAGAGAGAGAGAGAGAGAGAGAGAGAGAGAGAGAGAGAGAGAGAGAAAGAGACACACAAGCTTTTGTATTGTTGGATAGCTTTTACCACATGCATGTATTATCTTTTTGAATTGTTCAAGGTGTGTGTGTACATGTGTGTGTGCGCGCGTGTGTGCATACACAACAAATGGGACCCGGTCTCTTTTCTGATTAAAACCTGCAAAGAGCTCACTGTATCCAGTTCAACTGTCAACCACATAAGAATGGGGACCATTTCTATTCTGCTTAGGGAATAAACTAATGGCTGAGTGTGTCTCTGGGATAAACGCCTCAGCTCAGAACACAGCTCACCCTGCATGGCAGAAGTGCACTCCACTCCAACCACCCCTCACGGCAGGACCTCTGGCACATCACGCTCCCTTCTTGAGTCTCCACGCCTCTGACATGACACTCTCAAAATTTCCATTTAGTTTTGAGCCTGTCTCTATTATAACCCCTCTGTAATGCATTTATATGGAAGATGGAGTTCACATCTTACTTGGGGCATTGATTACAAAATCAGCACAATCAAGTATACTTAAAATTACCCTTGAATCAGCTGGGCGCGGTGGCTCACGCCTGTAATCCCAGCACTTCGGGAGGCTGAGGCGGTTGGATCAGGAGTTCAAGACCAGCCTGACCAACATGGTGAAACCCCATCTCTACTAAAAATACAAAAAGATTATCCAGGCATGGTGGCGTGCACCTATAATCCCAGCTACTCGGGAGGCTGAGGCAGGAGAATCGCTTGAACCTGGGAGGGAGGAAAACCACCAGCCCCAGGGAGACAGGGAGAGCGTGTGCGGTGGAAGGGGCTGCCATTTGAGAAGGGTGGGTATGGGAGGTCCCACTAAAGAAGGTGACCTGAAGGTGGCTGGCGCAGTGGCTCATGCCTGTAATCCCAGCACTTTGGGAGGCCGAATCGGGTGGATCACCTGAGGTCAGGAGTTCGAGACCAGCCTGGCTAACATGGTGAAACTCCGTCTCTACTAAAAATACAAGAATTAGCCAGGTATGGTGTCGCACCCCTGTAATTCCTGCTACTCAGGAGGCTAAGGCAGGAGAATCACTTGAACCAGGGAAGTGGAGGTTGCAGTGAGCTAATGTCATGCCACTGTACTCCAGCCTGGGTGACAGAAAGACTTGGTCTCAGGAAAAAAAAAAAAAAAGCCTCAAGGTGATGAGGGAGGAGCCACATGGATACTGTGGGGGAAAAGATGAAGAGCTAACAGAGTCCAGCACACAGAAGTGGAGAGCAGAATGGTGGCTCCCGGAGGTTGTTGGGGGTTAGTGGGGGGCAGGAGGAGGAACAGGTTGTACAGCATGGTGACCATCGTCAATAACAACATACTGTATACTTCAAAATTGCTTAAAAAAAGATTTTCAATGTTTTCACTACAAAAAGTAATAAGTACAATCATCCCTGGGTATCTGTTGGGGACTGGTTCCAGGACCCCTGTGGATAACAAAATCCGAGGATGCTTAAGCCCCACATATAAAATGGCACAGTATTTGCATATCACCTTCACACATCCTCCTGTATACTTCAAATCATCTCTAGATTACTTATAATACCTAATACAATGGAAATGCCCTGTCAATAGTTGTTCTGCTGTATTGTTTGGGGTTTTGGGTTTTTGGGGTTTTGTGTGTGTGTGTGTGTGTGTGTGTGTGTGTGTGGCAGAGTCTCACCCTGTCACCCAGGCAGTTGTGCAGTGGCGCCATCTTGGCTCACTGCAACCTCCGCCTCGCGGGTTCAAGCCATTCTTGAGCCTCCGCCTCCTGAGTAGCTAGGATTACAGGTCTGTGCCACCACAGCTGGCTAATTTTTGTATTTTTAGTAGAGACGGGGTTTCACCATTTTTTTTTAAAGTGGTAATTATTTCTTAAGCACAAAGTGTTTTCCCCACCACATGTACAAGCCAGATTTGGCCTCTGGCTCTGGCTCATTTACTAGCACTGGCCCCAAACTCTCTACAGTCCAGTGACCCTGGCTGCCTTTCTGCTTCTCACACAGCTCATGCTTCCTCCAGCCCAGGGCCCGTGTTCTCACTATATTATCCCTTCCTGGGACTGTCCCTCCAGATCTTAGTGACGGCCTATTTGCGGTCTTAGCTTCAGTGTCATCTCCTGAGACAGCCTCCCAGACCACATTCTCTAAAGCATCCCAGCCATCATCATGCCTCTCTATCATTTTATCTAGTTTTGTCAGAGGCGTCTGAACCAGAGCAACTCAATCTTGAATAAGGGCTGGGTAAAATGAGGTTAAGACCTACTGGGCTGCATTCACAGATGGTGAAGGAATTCTAAGTCACAGAATGAGATAGGAGGTCGGCACAAGATACAAGGTGGTAAAGACCTTGCTGATAAAACAGGATGCGGTAAAGAAGCCAGCCAAGGCCGGGCGCGGTGGCTCAAGCCTGTAATCCCAGCACTTTGGGAGGCCGAGACGGGCGGATCACGAGGTCAGGAGATCGAGACCATCCTGGCTAACACGGTGAAACCCCGTCTCTACTAAAAAATGCAAAAAAACTAGCCGGGCGAGGTGGTGGGCGCCTGTAGTCCCAGCTACTCGGGAGGCTAAGGCAGGAGAATGGCGTAAACCCGGGAGGCAGAGCTTGCAGTGAGCTGAGATCCAGCCACTGCACTCCAGCCTGGGCGACAGAGCGAGACTCAGTCTCAAAAAAAAAAAAAAAAAAAAGCCAGCCAAGACCAACCAAAGCCAAGATGGCAACGAGAGCGATGACAGCTTACAAATGCCATGGCAATGTCAGGAAGTTACCCGATATGATCTAGAAAGGGAAAGCGTGAATAATCCACTCCTTGTTTAGCATATCATCAAGAAATAACCATAAAAATGGGCAACCAAGTCCAGGTGAAGTTGCTCATTCCTATAATCCTAGCACTTTGGGAGGCTGAGGTGGGTGGATCACCTGAGCTCAGGAGTTTGAGACCAGCCTGGCCAACATGGTGAAACCCTGTCTCTACTAAAAATACAAAAATCAGCTGGGCATCATGGCAGGTGCCTGTAATCCCAACTACTCAGGAGGCTAAGGCAGGAGAATCGCTGGAAACTGGGGGTGGAGGTTGCAGTGAGCTGAGATCCCGCCATTGCACTCCAGCCTGGGCAAAAGAGTGAAACTCTGTCTCAAAAAAAAAGGGCATTCCACCTCAAAAAAAAAAAAAAAAAAAAAAAAAAAAAGGCAACCAGCAGCCCTTGGGGCTGCTCTGTCTATGGAGTAGCTATTCTTTTTTTTGTTTATTTTCTTAATAAACTTGCTTTTACTTTAAGGACTCTCCCTGAATTCTTTCTTGTGCAAGATCCAAGAACCCTCTCTCAGGTTCTGGATCAGGATCCCTTTCCAGTAATGGTTTTGTTTTATTTTTTAGTTTCGATCTGCCACCCAGGCTGGAGTTCAGTGGCGCAATGTCAGTTCACTGCAGCCTCGACCTCCTGGGCTCAACCAATCCTCCTGCCTCAATCTCCTGAGTAGCTGGGACCACAGGCACGCACAACCACATCAGCTAATTTTTAAATTATTTTTTGTAGAGGGTTTCACCATGTTGCCCATGCTGGTCTTTAACTCCTGGGCTCAAGCAATTCTCCCACCTGTCTCCCAAAGTGCTGGGATTACAGGTTTGAGCCGCTGCACCCGCCCGCCCTAGGTTTTCTTTTTTTTTTTTTAGAGTGCAGTGGCGTGATCCCGGATCAATTGTCTCACTGCAACCTCTGCCTCCCAGGTTCCAGCGATTCTCCTGCCTCAGCCTCCTAGTTTTGCTTTCTTAATAGCACCAATCCCTACGTGAAATCACCTCCTTCATTCCTCTCCCGTACTGGTATCTGGATGCTGATCCATCCAACAGAGCCAGGAACACAAAGGGCTCCTCACTGCTAGACCCAAGCGGAGCATCACTGACCTATTTAATAGAAACCTGCACCATGAAACCTGAATATAAATTTTCCAGCAAACTTCAGAAAACGAATGTATCCTCTCTTGGTCATTTCTGCTTGTGAGCTTTAGGAGAAATCAGCTGAAAGGGACATGAAAGGGTTGGTGGAGTCTCAATCGCTCATTTTAATGATGAGGAGGCCGGGCACAGTGGCTCCAGCCTGTAAACCCAGCACTGTGGGAGGCCAAGGCAGGCGGATCACCTGAGGTCAGGAGTTCGAGACCAACCTGGCCAACATGGTGAACCCCCGTCTCTACTAAAAACACAAAAATTAGCCGGGTGTGGTGGTTCGCACCTGTAACCCCAAATACTTGGGAGGCTGAGGCAGGAGAATCGCTTGAACACGGCAGGCGGAGATTGCAGTGAGCCCAGATCGCGCCACTGCACTCCAGCCTGGGCGCCAGGAGACTCCATTTAAAATAAACAAATTGATGAGGAAACAGGCCCGCAGAGGGGAAGTAAATCGGAAAATCTATTTCATGAAGCAAGTCCATTTTTCTTCACACACACACACACGGCTTCTGTTAAGCTGCAGGCTCTAATCCTGGCACT